>NC_134778.1:76214820-76219820 GCF_046742065.1 Oratosquilla oratoria
TGTGGGAACTAGGATGAGAGTGTGGGATGTCAGTGTGACGAGCAAGAAATAGTGCAGCGACGTTTTTCTATTTTTTGTTTTGTTTTTGTTTTTATTTATTTATGTATTTTTTATCTACGGACCAATTTGTCTTCCGCTAGTTGCATCTCTCACTGGGAATGGCAGTATGGGTACGCGCGCACACACGCACACACACACGCACACACATACACACACACACACACACACACACACACACACACACACACACACACACACACACACACACACACACACACACACACACACACACACACACACACACACACACCCTTCCGTTGGGGTGGTACTGTTCTTTTTTATTCTGGCTGCCGCCAGGCTATATCTTTCACCTCCATAACAATCCCTCCATAACAAGGAAGATATAGCATATGTCAATAAGCCCCTTTCATACCGTATGATCCTTTTCATTTGACCCTGGATGCCGCCACGCTATTGCATTACACAGAACGAGTTTTTTCCTCACAAAGCAAAGTCAGAAGTAGCGAAGTCCCCTAGGACTCACCGTGGTGACCTGGGATGAAGTACCGAAGGACTCACCGTGGTGACCTGGCATGAAGAGGTCAAATCCATTTGTACTCTTGATGAATGAGTTAGGACAGTAAGGACGACGTGGTGTCATGGACTAGTCCGTGTTACGTAAACAAACATGAGGACGAAGGCCCTGAAGTGGACACATTCATGCACACTTAATTCAGACACATTACAGAATACAGCCAAGCCTATTACTGTCAACCCTATGGGATTCTAACATTAGATAAAATGGAACGAAATCTCCGTGCGCACACGCTCGTGTGCACCCGTGTGCGTATGTTCCACGCACACAGACACACTCGTTTATGTGTACACACAGTCGCACCGCCGTCCAACGAATTTGAACGCGAACACAAACGCGCGTTCGAACTGGTATTCATGTGCACATGCCTCTATACGCACACATGTACGCACACCAATACACGCGCACACACGCGCATGCTCGCCCACGTTTGTATGCACGCATATAGGCGCGCGCGCGGACACACACACACACACACACACACACACACACACACACACACACACACACACACACACACACACACACACACACACACACACACACACACACACACACACACACACACACACGCACACACACACATACACACACACAAACACACACACACACACACATGCAGTAGTTATCTTCGCATGCTTCCACTACACTGCAAACCGTTACTGTTCCCCTTGAGCACGTGATCTAAGGCTATGGTGGATCACGCCTTTCTGTATATTCTTCAGGTGTGTTAAGAGCAGGGTGGTAATGTAATGTGTAGTACATTGACAAAGTACTCTAGTACTTCAGAGATGCCAGGGACAGTGAACCTCACTTGGCAACAGCTGTGTTGGTGCAGAAAGGCTTTCCACCTCTAAAACATTTCATCCTAAAAGTCGATAAATTTTTAACTGTTGTGATGGATACGTTTAGAAATGAGAAACAGGATAAGGATAATTTCGGTCTTGATTTGAAGCTGAAACTTTAAAACGATTTTAATATTTTCGGTATTCTTGGTCTTGATCAAATAAGCCTGAAGATTAATAGTCATACACTTTCTGACATACATTCAAGTTTCTTGGCATTTTCGTGTCAATTGACTCAACAATTTTGCCGTAATATCTCTAATATTAAGAGAGAGAGAGAGAGAGAGAGAGAGAGAGAGAGAGATAAGGAAACCTATAAACAAACATACAAACTAGACCGAAATCCATACCTTGCCCCCGGATTCCGTTCAGACGAAGTACCAATAATTGTAGCAATCCACAAGTTCAAGACTGTATCTGGTCCTCAATATATTTTATCGGAAAGTGTGAAAAGGCGCGGTAGATGGGACCCAGCGTCTACCTGAGGGGAGTTCCGTCGGGTGAGATGTAAGAAACTACCGACGCGGGGAGGGAATCTGGCTAAAACTTCACCTTCCACTGGACGAAATATAATCAATCTCTTTTGCTTCGAATATTCTCACCGGAAGCTTTCTCCTATATGTCTCTCAGAGAAGAAATGTATTGTAACAGTGTTGCTTGAATGGGTGATAGTGGGAGATCTGAGTTCTTTATATTCGTTGTCGTGGAAATGGGTTTTGTGTTGGTCTGGGTGGTGACCTGAACGTAGATGGACTTGCACGGGTGTTGACGGTTTCTTCGTCCGGGTTTCTTTGTTTTGGGACACGTGGTGTAGTATAGGCTTGTTCCTGCTGCTTTGTAATGTTTACTTAGTGATCTGTGTGTGGAGGTAATTTTGATTGTGTTACAGGGGATAGTGAGCTCTCGGTACTTGTTAGTCGATTGTTGTGGGCGTGGATTTTGTTCCGTGTTTTTCGTTGGTGTGATAAGAAACGAAGAATTTGACTGAAGCGCTCGGGGGGAAATTTCTTCCTTATACGGTAATGTGCCCAAACCAGGAGGCGTCTAGATGCAGCGAAAGCCTTCACCTTTGCCCTACGTGCACAGACTGCCGGTGCAGGTATTAGTGACCAGGAATCGCTGAGTGAATGACGAGATTGAAAATAGTCCATAATAGTTGAGACTTCTTGTCATTGGTGCGTATAAGGAGCCGATGGGCGTGTTTTGGGCACAGCCCATTATTGTTTTGAAGAACCTAATTTGCATTATTTTTTTTTCTATGACAGTATTCTTTATTCTATTTTTTCAAAGTGGGGAACCATAGTATGTGTGTGCGTAGTTGAGCGTGGCTTGCACGAACTGCCAGTGCTCAAAGTTACGAGTTTCTTTTTGTTGTCCAAAGTTTTTGCTTTTGAGCGTCCATAGCATACTGAGCTACTGGTTTGCTTTCATCGCGGTGTTCTCTGTGTTTTGAGGAAGTATCATGTGTATGACATATGCGAGCTCCATTACGATGGGCTCTTTGCTCAGTGGTTGGTATCATATCTTCAAGATACCATTTGTGTTCCGAAGATGCGGCCGCGTTTGAGGTGAGGCATGAAGCTGATGACTCAAAGGGAGGCTAATGTCTTGCTTTGCCTCTGTCCTTGATAAATTCTTGGATCCGAATTTGAGTTTCTAGTATTTTCAAAGTACTATTAGATTGTCTACATTTGATATTTTGAAGTTATGTTCTGGGTTTGGGAGTTTATTGGACAATGTCGTCCACAGTATTGTCCCTTGTGTGACGTCGGTGTATATTTGGATGATTACGAACGTATCAATACATAAGCATATGGAAACGTACACGTGTACACATTTACACACACACACACACACACACACACACACACACACACACACACACACACACACACACACACACACACACACACACACACACACACACACACACACACACACACACACACACACACACACACACACACACACACACACACACACACACACACACACACACACACACACACACACACACACACACACACACACACACACACACACACACACACACACACACACACACGGAAATACTTGATAGAGAGGACTTACTAAATTGGGACAAGAGAAACAGAAGAGGATATGGAAAAAACTCAAAAAGGATAGTTATAGAAGAGATTTGAAAAAAAAAACATTTTCCACACAGAGTGTGGAACAAACTGGACGAAACAATAGTGTGTGCAAAAACCATATACAAATTTAAGAGCAAACTAGAAACTGCGAGATACAAAGGCGAAACACCACGAGCGTAGCTCCCCTTCCCGTAAGATACAACTATGTAAACACACACACACACACACACACACACACACACACACACACACACACACACACACACACACACACACACACACACACACACACACACACACACACACACACGAACGCACACACACATACACACACACACAAACAAGAATGTACAATACTATTTGAGCGCGGGCAGACACACACACGAAATGTACGCACGTAAATTCGAGTAACGCCTCGAGCATCAGAGGGATTAAAGGCAATCAGATGCAGTTTAATAAAACTAAATTTAAATTGACGCTATATTTCGGGGGTAAACTCAGGTCTACAATAACAACCTCAGCCGTGTTAGGTTAAAACATATAAAAACAGAATAACATAATCGTATGGAATATTTACTCTAAGAAGATAAACTTGTTCCATAGATGCAGGTGCACGAGCCTACATAGAATTTACAAAAATGACTTAGACTTCTAAATTCCAGAGAGCTGGTTTACGTTCAGTGTTAGAAAAATAGTTAGAATTTTGATAGATTTAAATTAAAGCAGATAAGATGCGATATCGTGAAATCAAGTTAGGCCTGAACATTGTGGGTAAAGAGAGTTCTCTTTATTGGATTTATTATTATTATTATTATTATTATTATTATTATTATTATTATTATTATTATTATTATTATTATTATTATTATTATTATTATTATTATTATTATCATTATTATTATCATTATTATTATTATTATTATTATTATTATTATTATCATTATTATTATCATTATTATCATTATTTTTATTATTATTATTATTATTATTATTATCATTACCATTATTATCATTATCATTATTATCATTCTCATTATCATCATTATCATCATTATTATCATTATTATTATTATCATTATCATTATTATTATCATTATCATTATTATTATCATTATTATTATTATTATCATTATTATTATTGTTATCATTATTATTATTATTATTATTATTATTATCATTATTATTATTATCATTATTATCATTATTATTATCATCATTATTATTATCATCATTATTATTATCATCATTATTATTATCATCATTATTATTATCATCATTATTATCATCATCATCACCATCATCATCATCATTATTATTATTATTATCATTATCATTATCATTATCATTATCATTATCAATCATTATCATTATTATTATCATTATTATTATCGTCATTATTATCATCATTATTATCATCATTATTATCATCATTATTATCATCATTATTAT
>NC_134778.1:76222320-76224820 GCF_046742065.1 Oratosquilla oratoria
TGTATCATATATAGTCAGACATAGCTATCGTTGTTAGATAAATAATGTTTTTCTTAACCCATTAAACTCCGATGACAAGATGTCTTGTCATTTGGTCAAATAAAACAAAAAATCATAAAACACCAAAATGTTTGATCAAACACCAGAAAAGTATGACGTCAGTCCTCGCTTCGCTCGCGAGCGAAGCGAGGACTGACGACATACTTTTCTGGTGTTTGATCAAACATTTTGGTGTTTTATGATTTTTTGTTTTATTTGACCAAATGACAAGACATCTTGTCATCGGAGTTTAATGGGTTAATAAAGTAATTTTGTTATGGTGAAGAAGGTTTCATATCAACAAAGTGGCATCAATGTTGAAACAACGAGAGATAAACTTGACTCTTTTTGATGACCCGACTTGACCTAACTTGACCTGAAGAAGGAAGCGGAGAACCTATTGTAGGTAGGTCTTGTTTACACGGGGCAAGTTGAGAGGCAAGTCATGTGTGCAAGTTACTTGAATTGAAGAGGAAAGCGAGAAAGTACATGTTTACTCAGGTCACTTGTCTCTGGCTTGGTCTGTGTGAACATGTACTTGCTCGCTTTCCTCTTCAGTTCAAATAACTTGTACACTTGACTTGCCTCTCAACTTGCTCCGTGTAAACGAGGTTTTAGTGCAAGTATATGGTAGACAGTAAGCGGAAGAGGAGAAACGAACTGAAAGGAATGAATAGTTAAGAACTAATTTGCAGACACAAGAAAGCTTGGTCAGTGAAAATGTGAACTAGCAAGGATTCAAGAAAGTATTTACTAGAAACGGGATTGAAAGATACGAAGTAGATTAAAGACAATGAAACAAAATATTTCAATTTCGAAAAAAAAATATCCTGTAATGAACAAATATATGAACAACGATGCATAAAAAAAAAGAAAAACTGTAGAGGTATCCAAAACAAAAGAAAAAGGAAATAGAGGAAGAAGAAAAAGAAAGTGAAGAACTCACGCCAGGAGACGCTGAGTGGCTGCGGCCGAAGCCGTCACCTTTGTCCTATTATCCGCTTTGAGGACTGCTGGGGCAGGTAACAATCACTAGTGAGGATCGGAGAGGAGAACAGTCCACACAACAACAATCAAACGTATCAAAAGATGCAAAGAAATCACAAACAACACAATCACAAATCAACGAGACACGAAGAAAGCTTTAAAAAGACAACGCGTTGAAAAATAAAGACAAATAATCTAATATCCTGCCTCTGCAACAGTGGACATCAGAGGTGCTGTATACCATTGTTGCACGTCAGCACTGATACCTAGTCAGTGCGAATAAGGTTAATACGCTGCTCTCAGATTCCAATCACAATTATTCCCATTTCAACCATCGTCATGAGATACAAATACTGTAAAGTCCACCAAAGGGTAGGCCGGCGATCATTCAATGAAGCACCAAAGTTGATCCAATATATCCTATTTGGATTAAAACATATAATATTTATGCAACAGATGAATTCAACGAATAACCTTTGACAGAGTGAAAGAAATATGCATAACACTAAACGATAAATGCACACAATTTTCACGCAAGAAAAAAATACAGAAACAGGAAATCTGGAGGAAGTGGTTGGTCAGTCAGAGGATGTGAATGAAATTACATCCATAAAAGTTGAATAAATAAATGAATTAATAACAATAAATGAGAAATAGAAAATAAAATAAAATACAATAGAATAAAATAAAATAAAATAAAATAAAGTACTCAAATGATTAGATAGATAAATAAAGAAAAATAAAGTAAACGAATAACTTTCTAATGAATAACTAATGAATAAATAGATAAATAAAAAACAAATAAATAAATAAATAAACGAAGGAACAAATAAATGAATAAACAAATCAATATAAAAATGGCGTAAATTACTCAAGATGAAAGATATCGGAGTTAATACTAAAAGTAGATAGATAGATTGGCATATAAGATAAATGAGTGGATATTTTTCATATACTCACGTACACACACACACACACACACACACACACACACACACACACACACACACACACACACACACACACACACACACACACACACACACACACACACACACACACACACACACACACACACACACACACACACACACACACACACACACACACACACACACACACACACACACATGCATGCATAATATGAAGATCATAAACAAGAGCAGCGGCAGTAAAGGAAGATATACTTGTTACTGTCTACATTGATGTATAACGTGATGGAGTTACGTCATGTGAGTCTGCATGGTGATATGCATGATACAACAATCTCCATAAGTGTCCATAAAACTTATGGGCAGCGTCTTCGTCTTCACATTCCCTCCTTCACTGCATTCGCGACTACGAATTAAAAAGAAGAAAGAGTTCACGCCAGGGGTCGCTTAGCTGCGATCAATTTCGTCACCTTTACCCCAAGGGCTCCGACTCCTAGGACAAATGGAAGTCGCCGAAGCTGCGGGATTCGAACTCGGGTTTG
>NC_134778.1:76229820-76232320 GCF_046742065.1 Oratosquilla oratoria
TTTTCCATATTCTTCTCAACGTTTCGTTTTTAAAATGGAATCTTCAGGATTTAAGTGTAATGATAAGGCGATGAGTGGTTACAAATAAAAAGGTGAATACAAGTTATATAACAATATCTGAGAGAGAGTATCATACATGAAGTTTGGTGCTAACATACAAAAATATATAGATGTAAGTCCCAACCTTTATGTATAATACGAGTACACTGTCATGTATTGTTTTATTGTTTGTTTTTGGCCTTTTATTTGTAACTATTTATTGTCCTATTGATACAATCAGATTCTGAAGATGTCTTGTTAAAGACGAAACTCTGAGAAATAAATGGAAGAATATGGAAACCTGGTTTACGCTCACGCAGTTGAAGGAAAAACAATTATTAGAAAAATAAAAAACGCTAAGGAAAATTTTAGTAACCATAAGAATGCTGTCGTTTTTAATATAACATGCATCGATGAAAATTTGCTCTTTCCTTTTACAAATCTATACACTATATTTTCTAACAAAACGTAGTTTTATTTCAGTAATTGATAAATGTATCAATCTTTCCACCACAATGAAAAGGATGAAGAATGTTTCAGTTGTATACCACTCTGAAGGTGACAGAGCTGTCCATGTGATCTACGTATATTTGTGTCGGGTCGCGTCATGAACTGTCCTCAAATGAGCAAAGATATCGGTATTAGGTGGTTATCCCACTGAGTTTCCACGGGCTTCACCAACGCCGACAGTTTGCTGCATCATTGCAAGACTGTCGTAACCCAAAAATTTTCAAGTATAGTGTTATAATGGTTTATAAGAATGCCGAATAATTCTGCGTCTTTTGGTAATAAAGTCTTAAGTCAAATGGAACCCTATTTACCTAATCAAGATGGTAAGTTTTGTTGCTTAGAGTAAAATTATTAAAGTTATAGGACTTAGATACTTTAAAATGCTTCTCCTGAAAAATCACGAAATTTGAGTTACGACAGTCTTGCAATGATGCAGCGAGTTGGGAATTCGTTTGAGTAAAAACGACTTCGGTTACAATATTTTATTTTTCAAATCTCCAAATATCAATTTATCTCTCTGTCATATATAGCAAAGCTGAATGATGACCTAAGAAATTTAAACCTATACGAATGTTAGACATTGTGTTGAAATGTTCTTAGAGAAGTCTAGATTTCTGTAGACGAAGTCATATTCTAGTTATTCAGATGGAGCTTAGAGGTATGATTTGGGAGGAATAATAGCCCAGCGTGATAGCCCCTTTTTCTTCACGAAAGTAAATGACGTCACGTTTTATGACGTCATTATGAAATGACGTCAAAGAGACACCTTAGTGATTTTTTCATAATATATAACGTGGATCGCATGCACTACTGAAGAAATGCGAACGTAACCCATGATAGATTAGCAATATAAAAATATGATTATAACTGTTGTCCAGTTGATATTTCATTTAGGAAAGATAATACAACTGTGGCATAAAAACATATTAAATGCTTAACAATAAAAAAAATATATGTATAGCTTTGATACATCTTTTAGATTTAAGAAGGAAATAGGCAAGAATTGGTTTACCAACAGAATGGTTAACGAATGGAATAGACTTAGTAACTATATAACGAATGGTTAACTTAGTAACTATATAGCGACCACTGAAACTATTGTTTGTTTTAAATGAAGTTTAGATAACTTTATGGTTAGGGATGTTAGGTGGTAAGGGGCATGGAACTGCCTAATGTAGGCCGTATGGTCTCTTGCAGTCTCCTCCATTCTTACGTTCTTAGGTTTGGGCGTCTGGAATAGCACCCTCAGGCGACTTCGAGGGTTCTATTTTTGTCGAAGTCGAGACTCTTGCTAAGAAGACCTCCACAGCTCTTCGTCAAAAGGAAATCACTTCGTCAACAAATCTAGCTGCAGGAGGGCGCTGAGACAACACTACTGCCGTCGAAGATCCTCTTGTGAACATCCCTCCTGCGGGATATTCCTTCCTGCCCTAGGATATCTATTGTATAAACACTTCCTGCTGGGGAAGATCTTATGGTAAACACAGCCAGGTCCTCAGAATTCGAGTGGAGAGACGAAGGACACACGACGGCCAGAGCCCACAAGAAACCTTCTTCAGGAAAAATATTGTAACAGGTGCTAGTGGTGGTGAGGGTGCTGGTGATGGCGCTGCTGTTGGCACAGTCTTAGTTGGTGCTGCTACTGGCAAAGAGAAAGTTAGCTACGGTGTTGGTAGTGCATATGGTGATAGCAATAGTAGTAGAAATGGTGACTATATACATAATGGTTCTCATGGTAGTAGTAGTGCTGGAGGTATTGGTGTAAAGAATAGTTATATATGGTGTTGGTGGTAACTCTGGTGACCATGGTGATAATGATGGGTGTGTATACACACACACACACTCACACACACTCACACACACACACACACACACACACACACACACACACACACACACACACACACACACACACACACACACACACACACACACACACATATATATATAT
>NC_134778.1:76244820-76252320 GCF_046742065.1 Oratosquilla oratoria
GATAGGGGAAAGTTCATAAAGCTAAACAGAATTACCATCATCATCATCATCATCATCATCATCATCATCATCATCATCATCATAATCATATACAGGATGAAAGCTACGCTCGTGAGGTTCCACTTATCAATATTTGATTTAAATTAATTTGATATATCAGCCTGGAATATTTTCTTTCCAATTCAATCCAATTAAAGCACCTATGATTTTTTTTTTCTTGCGTCTTAGCAGATTCTGTTTCTCATAGTTGCTTGTTATGTTCTCTTGGTATTCTTTCGTCGCATACTAATGAAGCCTTCATGTTAATTTTTTCCACATCTTTCACTGTTACATAAAAAAAAAATCTGTTCTTTATTCCAGTGTGGGCAATCCACGTGCATCTAGTCTTTCCTCATGCGTTCTGCAGCCAGGGTGGGGATCATTTTAGTTGTTACCCTTTGTGTTCTCCCAATTCTTATGGCATATTTCATTTTGTGTGGATACCAGATAATCATTATAATTCGTTACCTATAATTAGCACTTCTATCTTGAAAGTCAGTCTGACGCCGAAGAAGTGGTACAGGGGAGACTGAAGGAGGATGGTGCTGCGTATCTGTATCTTATCTAATAACGATTAGTTTATTGAGTTAACAGTGATACAGTGATGTACTGATAATGTGCAATTTGAGTTAATTCTAGGACTACACTAAATTGAATTGATAATGTGCACTAAGATAGGAATGGCGCTGTTCTTTTAACCTTTATTCCTCGGCGCTCTGATAGGCACATGTTTGTTGTTGTGCCTGGTGGCGTGGCGTGGTAGGGAAGTGTCGGGTGGAAGTTTATGTATCTTTATCTGTGTCTACACTTGTATCTTTAACCTTTCATCGAGGTGTTCACTAAACTGAATAAAATCGACTGCCTTTAGCCAGAATAAAACCTCAAAAGAGTTAGTGTAACTAATTTTTATTTATTTATTTATCTATTTTTGTAATAGTTTTCTCTTCCTCTTAATCTTCTTATCTGTCCATCACCTTCCACCTTTTCTTTGTAATCTTCTCTTTATCATATCTTTTTCTCTTCTTTTTCTTCTTTTTTCTTTTTCGATTTCTTCTCCTCTTTCTTCTGTTACCTTTTGTCAGATGTAAAGTCTCCTTCCCCTCATCATCAGGTAATGTTTTTATCTTTTTCTTTTTGATTTTTCGATTTCTTCACTTTCTTCCGTTACCTTTTACTAGAAGTCTGTAAAGCCTTCTCTTCATCATCAGATAACATTTTTCATTTCAATTTTTCGATTTCTTCTTCACTTTCTTATGCTACCTTTTGGTAGAAGTATGAAAAGATTTGGTTTGCGTCCGGTGCAATTTTCAAATGATTCCTATTGGCAGACTCGTTTCGAGTGTTACTACCCCGACTCAAGTGTTACTGTCGCAACCTTTAAAAGTGAAAACTCAAATTCAGCACAAAAATGGAGGTTTTCGACTACAGCACGGCTATATATATACATGCTCATGTATCAGAGGCACTTACAACAGAAAAATAAACTGGCTAAAAAGAGAGATTGAGAAAAAAAAAGTGGAAATACTTTGCCAGTAAATCCATTTTCGCTTTGAACGGAGTGTCTAGAGGCATCTGGCAATAAAACTTCAACGCATTCAGAATATCGTAATGCTAACAATAACTATGATAGTAATGATAAAGATTATGATGATTAATGATAATAATGATAATATAATTATAGTAATGATGATAATAATACTGATGATAACAATGATAGAAAATAATAATAAAATAAAACTAGATATAATAACAATAATAATAATAATAATAATAATAATAATAATAATAATAATAATAATAATAATAATAATGATAATGATAATGATAATAATGATAATAATAATAATAATGATAATAATAATAATAATAATCATAATAATAATCATAATAATAATAATAATAATAATAATAATAATAATAATAATAATAATAATAATAATAATAATAATAATAATAATAATAATAACAATAATAATAGTAATAATGAAAATCATAATAACAACAACAACAAAAACAATTATGATGATGATGATGATGATGATGATGATGATGATGATGATGATGATGATGATGATGATGATGATGATGATGATGATGATGATGATGATGATGATGATGATGATGATGATGATGATGATGATGATGATGATGATGATGGTTGTGGTGATGATGATGATGGTGGTGGTAGTGGTGATGATGATGATGATGATGATGATGATGATGATGATGATGATGATGATGATGATGATGATGATGATGATGATGATGATGATGATGATGATGATGGTGGTTGTGATGATGATGATGGTGGTGGTAGTGGTGGTGATGATGATGATGATGATGATGTTGATGATGATGATGATGATGATGATGATGATGATGATGATGATGATGATGATGATGATGATGATGATGATGATGATGATGATGATGATGATGATGATGATGATGATGATGATGATGATGATGATGATGATGATGATGATGATGACGACGACGACGACGACGACGGTGGTGGTGATGATGATGATGATGATGATGATGATGATGATGATGATGATGATGATGATGATGATGATGGTTGTGATGATGATGATGGTGGTGGCAGTGGTGGTGATGATGATGATGATGGTGATGATGATGATGATGATGATGATGATGATGATGATGATGATGATGATGATGATGATGATGATGATGATGATGATGAAATGATGATGGTGGTGGTTATGATGATGATGACAGTGGTGGTAGTGGAGATGATGATGATGATGATGATGATGATGATGATGATGATGATGATGATGATGATGATGATGATGATGATGATGATGATGATGATGATGATGATGATGATGGAGGTGGTGGTAGGGGTGATGATGATGATGATGATGATGATGATGATGATGATGATGATGATGATGATGATGATGATGATGATGATGATGATGATGATGATGATGATGATGATGATGATGATGATGATGATATGCACACTAGAAGTTAATGACTGAGCCAGTGTACCAGTCAAGTTTTGCTGTAATCATGTCTATTACTCATTTTACATGCGAATGAATTACAGCATTGCTGCATACACTGCCTCTTGCAACAGGAACCATAATGTGGCAAAATAATGAAATAACTATATGTTGCGAAACACAAAAACATATATGAAAAATCTGGGGTCAACTTAACCCATTCAACTCCGATGACAAGATGTCTTGTCATTTGGTCAAATAAAACAAAAAATCATAAAACACCAAAATGTTTGATCAAACACCAGAAAAATATGACGTCAGTCCTCGCTTCGCTCGCAGCGAAGCGAGGACTGACGTCATATTTTTCTGGTGTTTGATCAAACATTTTGGTGTTTTATGATTTTTTGTTTTATTTGACCAAATGACAAGACATCTTGTCATCGGAGTTGAATGGGTTAAGGGCAAAGTTCATGATGTGAGTGACAGAGAATGAGTAATGAACTCTAGCAGTTTCAAACTGAAAAGTTAGATGTCTGATACATGTATCGGATTTTAGGAGGTACCAACAATAAATTCTTTGTTGGAGACACAAGAAAAGTTCTCGTTAGTCTGTACTTTCTTTTCCATAAATTTCTTGTACAGATCCTGCAGTGGAACAATAACATGCATAGTCGTAAGATAACGATGATGTAGGATTTTAACAAACGAGAACTAACTACTTTCTGTTTCAAAGGTATTACTGTGGTCTCTACATACTATTCACCCTGTGCTGGGTGACAAGGATGAAGCCACAGTGTTCCCGTGCATAATTGTAAAAGGCAATTAAATGGGGGGAAAGGGGCCTCCTCTTCTAGTCTTATTCTTCCATCTGGGGTCAGGACAAAAAAGAAACTCATCTGCCCATCCATCATAAAGTAAATCAAGACCTTCATTTTCATGTTCATGCTACCTGTATTGCTCATAAATCTTACGTACTGGAATATATCTCTTTAGCATGTGGTACTCCAAGTAGCCACTCTCATTAAGTCTGTCAAGGACACTCCGTGCGCGTTTGTCAATAGTGATGTGAATTTGAAGGAATACCTGCTTATGCACGCCACGCCACATGCGTCAGACTTTTTTCGACAGCGTTCAGTAACGTACTATCACGGGCACCCAAGCTTGGCCAATAGTGCATCAGAATTATGCAGATGCATCTCTCTAATGTTGCATTAACACAATGTTGTTCACGAACAATACTTCTCTATAAAAAATATTAGGTACTCCTTAACGAGAGATATAATTGCATAGCTCTTGATATATCTTGGATATAGTTTAGGAGGTTTAGGAGCTTATAATACTACTGTGTTGTCCTTTAATGCTAGACTATTTCATATCAGTAGAAAACACATGGCCGACGACGTAGGCAATCTGAGGAAAATGGTGACTTAATCCCAAGTACCATTTGCATGACATTTTATTCCCTAATGCGGATGGAACTCTTGTCTCTTTACTGACAGAGGCTCTGTCCAGAGCGTGGACACACTTGTTGCATAGAAGGCAGTCTGGAATAATCATCGTTTCTTTTTATCTTGTAAACATTACATTTCCATGTTTCAGGTTTCTTTGGGGTTTACAAGAACCGTAACCCTCGTTGAAGTAATGGTATAACGCGCTGGTGGCGTTGGGGAATCGTGGAAAATGGGGAATTACGGACTTTTGATTTCAGTCGACCCCCACCCAGGATTTAAATTCTTATCTGGTTACGATTCTTTTAGACGTTCTGCGTGGCCAGATGGTAGTAGAACGGAATCATGATCATAGGGACCCAAGATCGAAGCTTCGCGACCGTCGGATTTGATTATTTGAAAGACTTCAGTGCGACTAGTGATTTGGGCCATATGTACACACACATACACACACACACACACACACACACACACACACACACACACACACACACACACACACACACACACACACACACACACACACACACACACACACACACACACACACACAATATATATATATTAATATATATACATATATATGTACGTATATATATATATATATATATATATATATTTCTAAACAGCAATGTAGTAGCACATTTGTAAATGACACACAGGAAAACCCACAGTCGGAGAAAATAAACTTCGAATAAAGAAGATTCCTATATTACGGTTATCAACTGTAGCCCTCTTCAGGAAAGTACATACAACAGAGGAACAGAGGGGACTTATAAGCTACAGAAAAGAGAAGGAATGCGGACAGATGGCATTACTCAGGCGCGGGGTAAAATGGGGTGGCGGGGGAGGGTGAGGGTGAGGTGAGGAGGGGTTGTAAGCTCCGTACCAGTCTGCTGACTGCCACGCGTGAAATAATGTCAGGAGTCCACTGTCCTTTAGATATATTAATATTGGGGCATTCCTCAATTAATGCAGACTCAACTATTTTTCTCCTGAAACCGCAGTGGGACTTGAGCACTAATCGGGCCTTACCCCAGTCGAAAGAATGATTCTTATTCTTGACGGTTGAAGTTTGGTTTCCAAAAAACTGCAACCGTTCCAAGACATTTCCCCCCTCCCTGTCAACAAAATTCTTGCTTTAGTTCGCCTTTGTGTTTCTTCAAATATATTTTCCTTTCAAGACCAATTTTTCCGTCAAAAATTCGGTTGCAGTATGGGTTCCAATTTGTCTCCTGTATTGGCCAATCTATACATCGAGTATTTTGAGTGTACCCTTTTACCCACCATCAAACCGCCCGATATGATTTGGCTCAGATACGTAGACGATATCTTTTCGGCGTGGGATGACAGTTGGGGCCCATTTGAAGTGTTCCATGACAAATTGAACCAATTGACCCCGAATCTTAAATTCAAAATTGAATGGGAGGAAGGACACCAAATCCCTTTCTTGGACATTTTGATAAGAAGAATTGATGATAATTTATATTTTACAGTGTACCGAAAGCCCACCCACTCAGGGAGTTACCTTCACTTTTTTAGTAACCACCCTGACAATGTTAAGAAAAGTGTTGCCTCTGGCCTTTTCTTGAGGGCTTTCAGGATCTGCAGTCCTCAATTTCTGGACCATGAAATCGAGGTGATCAAATGTCAACTTAAGAAGTTGGCATATCCACCTTGGTTTCTGGACCAAGCCCTCAGTAAGGCTAGGGCCAACCATTTTAAAACTTCCGTCCCCTCAAGTTATCACCGCTCCTTTAAGGAAATCTTAAAAATTCCAGACAGCAAAACCATCAGTGTTTCTACCAAGTTGTTTCCTCATGAGCGTCTCATTATTGCCTATCACTATCCTAACACCGTGTGTAAGCAAATTGTGAACGTTCAACAAAAACCGAAGGAAGTAGAGTCATCTGGTGTTTATTGTTTGCCCTGCCAAGATTGTGATTTGGTTTACTTGGGTCAAACCGGGAGAGATTTGAACACTAGATTGGCAGAACATGAAAGGTCAATTAGGTATGGGCAAGAAAATTCGGCTGTATTTCTTCATGTCAAAAATAAGAATCATTCTTTCGACTGGGGTAAGGCCAGATTAGTGTTACGTCCCACTGCGGTTTCAGGAGAAAAATAGTTGAATCAGCATTAATTGAGGAATGCCCCAATATTAATATATCTAAAGGACAGTGGACTCCTGACATTATTTCACGTGCGGCAGTTAGCGGACTGGTACGGAGCTTACAACCCCTCCTCACCTCACCCTCACCCTCCTCCGCCACCCCATTTTACCCCGCGCCTGAGTAATGCCATCTGTCCGCATTCCTTCTCTTTTCTGTAGCTTATAAGTCCCCTCTGTTCCTCTGTCTTATGTACTTTCCTGAAGAGGGCTACAGTTGATAGCCAAAATATAGGAATCTTCTTTATTCGAAGTTTATTTTCTCCAACTGTGGGTTTTCCTGTGTGATATACATACATATGTGTGTGTGTATATATATATATATATATATATATATATATATATATATATATATACACAATGTATTCTGAAGAAACTTCCCCACATTTTCCTTGTCACAAGTCAGAATCCTATTGATGTTAGCGGTGCCACATTCAAGCTCAAGGTCACAAATGATGTCAACGTTCGAACCCACGTGCCTTGTGTTTTATCCTTGTCTTTTTAAAACAAAGTTTCATTTTACTTTTGAAGTTCATTGATTTCTTGTGAAATAATATTTTACATACTAAGACTTCGAACATTTGCCTAGTCACTGAAGATTGCTGAAAAAGAAAAATCGTCTATCTGAGAATTTATGTATAGGGTCATATTTTATTTTTCTGTTATTATGTTTGAAAACAACTGGCTTGGTCTATTCACCAGGCAGTCACATCATATACATATAAAGAAAAATACTGTACTAAAAAAAATCATAATAGAGCTAACTTCTATTGAAGTTTGGCAACAATGATTCAGCTCAGATCTTGGTTATCTAAAATTCATTTGGATTTTCGTATAGTTTAAAATGTGTTGGAATGCTACCTTT
>NC_134778.1:76257320-76264820 GCF_046742065.1 Oratosquilla oratoria
TGACGGCCTGATTATAACTGTACCTCGGGCAATTCACAGAAAACGGGAGAACCCCGTGTTCTCTCAAAAAGTCCAAGGAAGCCTTATTATTTTTGTAACAGCACTTATTAACGTCACCTGGAGTTGGAGAACACTCGGTCCACAACGTGAAAGCCTTCGTCTAACTGACAGTGACTGGACAGGACAGACGACAACATGGCGTCTAGACTGTATCCTAGCGGCTTCGTTCGTTAGTAGATTTGCTTGTAGCAAGGTTTTTTGTTATTTGTTCCCGCCAAGAAAATCGCATATTACGTTCATGTATTATAATTTATAAAATTGATATTTAATTCTATAATGCTATATCGTGTAGGTGTGCACAACTAAAAAAAAAAAAAATATGGAATAGTCAGGTTAGGTTAGGCTAGGAGACATTGGTCATAGTAAATTTCATGTTAGATATCCATGTTTGCGTGATTCTGGAATTTCATCCATGTTCACATTTTTAAACATGCACTACACTCTTTCATGCTTGTCCTCAGCTTTCATTTTATTTTGTCTTTCCCCAACACTTCTATTAATTAGTTGCTCTTTTCTATGCTTGATTCATGGAAACCTGCATGTCCTCTTTCCTTCCTAAACTTTTCGCCGACTTATTTTCATGTGGACATATCAGTACATTCATCTTCATCACTTTATCTTATATTTGTTCATCTTCTTCCACATCTTATCAACATTCTTTTAAAAACTCTACCTAGGATGTTATCATCTCTTGATAATTCTTGCACATCTAGGAATTGATGCAAATAGATATATCTACATTTACAAATAACCTAATGAAACTTAGCCTAATATGGTCAAATGATAAGTATTTCGCAACGCCAGTCCAAACACAGCAACTTCTGTGTAATGTTATCTATATTTCTTTTACAGAAATGTTTATCTATGACTTACAGTTTGAATAATCACATGTAAATCTTACAAAATCCTTGGTGCTTTACATCTTCCTCTTTTGAATTTCAGAACATTCATGTTAAAATTCGACTACAGACACTATACATGAGTACTAAAATAAAATATTTTAAGACAACAGGAAGATATTTTTTATATCATTCACTGCATTATGACATTTAACAGCTACAGACACTAAACATGAGTACTAAAATAAAATATTTTAAGACAACAGGAAGATATTTTTTTATTTCATTCACTTCATTATGACATTTAACAGCAGGATGTACTTACGCATAAGACGACGTTCCTTTTTCCTCCTAGGGATTCTCTTGTTTGTTTGTCAATACCGATATATATCTTTGTGAAACACTACCACACAGGGCCCATTTTACTTTTAAAATGTCGTTTTTCTTATAGAACTAACTATTTGATTTGGTAGACGCTTTCACTGATCTTTGTCAACTTTGGTATAAACATTAGATCCCGCGCATGCGCAGAGGAAACTGATTCGAATGCGCACTAGACTGTTTTTGAGAAAATGAAGCCAAGAGAAAATTATATGATTTTCTTTCAGAAGTAAATGGCGTTCAAACATCATCATATCTGTTTGGGTGATTTTCAAAGAGGAACACAGTATGGAATACGCACTTTTACTGCACTGAGAAGGCACCTAAGCTCGACTTTGATTTTGATAAAGACCAGGTACTTACAGCTTTGAATTCGTACAATATAATAAAATAAGAATATTCTTGAAGCACAGAATATTATATCTGTGCCAAATACATGTTGATATAGAACATGACAGATGCTGAGGTAGTACAATTCAACATTAGGCTAAATTGAACGTTTTGGATAAGTGGCATATGATAAACTAGACGACAGAAAGCTGTACCATGACGTCATTAGTCATCGTTCAACCACCAGATGGCAGTAGTGGTGCCAACAGTCCCTCTAAATCTCAGGGAATTTAATATTTTGTATTTACAGGACCCTGACGTAAAAATTGGTTATTAATACACAACATTTATTTACAGTTCCTTTATTTGGTGAATCACTTATCCTGAAGTAACACTGAGTTAAACACAACAATGCCTGTACACGGTTGGAGCGGGTGGGTGGAGACTGGTAGGGGACGGGGAGGTTGGAGGAGAAAGGGGAAAGGGAGGAAGGTCGTTGAATTCCCCCCCTGCTCTCTGATGTTCCCCCCAACTACCTGTACATGGTGAGGAGTTGGGGTTGCCAGAAGCAGCAGGGGAGAGGGTGGGTGAATGTCCTCTTGGACAGTATATCTACAAACCTGTCAAGAGAAGGACAGGGTAAGTTTAGGGTCACCGTTTCAACCATCCTATCACCTCGCCAGCGGTCGCAAGCGTGGGTAAGGGAGAGTAGGATGAAGAGGACGGAGGGGGCAAGGGTGGAGGAGGAGGAGGAGGAGACCAAGAAAGGAAGTTAAATTACCAATACTGTCATTATTCATGATCATGATCATGATCATCATCATCATCATATTCATCATCATCATCATCATCTTCATCATCATCATCATCATCATCATCGTTTCATTGAGAACCTTAATAACTAAAAAAATAATAATAATCACAAATATCAAATATATCTATTGATAAAATGTTATTGATATTTTTCAACACATTTTCTAATTATTTTCTGTTTTGTCACTGAGTCACTTGTTAAAAACACATTTATATTTTCGTTTTTATTTATAAAAAAAAAAAAAATCATTTCCACATCGTTCCAGTCACCGTTCTCAGTTTGTCAGATCTCTGACTGTCCCAATTTTCATCTTACTGTTCCAGTTTTATATCACTGTACAAATTCCATCTCACCGTTTTCCATTCTTATATTCACCACTTCCCATTTTCTATGCACTCCGCGAGGATTTTTCTTTATTCTGGAACTGATTTTTCTTTCTTTCTTGTCATTTTCCAAATTTCTTCGTCTATTTTTCTTGTCACTGTTTCCAATGTTCTTCACCTGAATCCGTTTTCTTTCGTTCATTTTTCACTTTTATTACTTTCTTCAATGTATTCCACAACTGTCTGACAAAAGGTCCTTATTTTCTAGTCTCCAAGTCTTCATATTCCAATAAGTATGTTATTAATCTTTCTTCTTCTATATGCGACAAAAACAACTACCTTCCATAACAGACAGACAGACAAACAGACAGACTGGCAAGCAGACAGACAGGCAGATGGACTGACAGACCGACAGACAGACAGACAGACAGGGCAGGATATAAACTACCTAGATATGGGGGTTTGATTTTGTACACTGGATTAGGGAAATTCGAAAGGAGACTGTTGGTTTAGAGGTGACGTGAGAGAGGATGGAGGTTGCTTTAGAGAGACGACGTAAGAGGTTTGTTAGGAGACTTTGGGAGAGACTCAGGATTTGTGATACAGAGACGATGCATTTTTTGTTCTCATAGGATTATCTAGGATAGAGATATTTACAGTTTACCGATTCCGAATATAGGAGGTGGACTAAAACATGTGCAAAAGGCTATGGTTTTTGAAACGTATAAAGTGCAAGTACATAAATGTATAAGATAAAAAGGGAACCGTGATTCATATATTGTAAACAGACACAGAAGACATAAAAGGCGAAATCGAACACAAATGCATAAAAAAAAGATGAATGGGGGTACAAGTTAGTGAATTCAAAGTGTGAATAGAGCTTAGGAGTTTTGAGTAAATGCAATATAAGCCGGTAGCCGGGGGGGGGGGTACTCATAAAGAAAATTATGAAGGTTTCCTGGACCCAAAGGGACATATAAAACCAGGACGACTGTGAAATGTGAATGAAATAAGAAAACACAACTAAGGATTGTTTCACACGCATCGACTTTTTGCCGTGCGCCGTCCATGACACGGCCTCGTGCTCTCAAATAACCATAGGTGTCTATGGACGCTTTCACACGTCATGACCACGACCGTGTGTGCAAGTGCCCATAGACTCCCATGGGTCTTTGAGAGGACGACGTCGTGTCGTGGACGGCACACAATGAAAAGTCGATACATGTGAAACGAGACTAAGGTCAAGGAATGTAAAAAGTCGGGTGAAATGGAACAGGCCATGTCGTTCAGAATTGACAAGCAAATGGAATACAAAGGGACCAGGCCGCAAGGGCCTTAGTAGGTTCTTTGTTTCGGAAAATAAAAAGGGCGCGGGGCGGCGGAATCAGAAAGTTGGCGTCAAGTGAGGAGATGCAGAGTGAGGAGACGGGGAAAGTGATGAGTCTTTGGAGAATTTGAGATGAGCAAGGTGGAAGACCTAAGACAACTGACGAAGTAGACAGAAACAGACGAGGCATCACCGAAGAGTTGATGTACAATAGAAACAGACATCTTAAAAGAGGGTAAGAGCAAGGCATAGTAATCAAGACAGTAAATCACGGAAGAGCTGATGTAGGATGGAAAGAGACGTCTTAGAGGGTGAGAAAGTCTGCTCAGTGCTTGGGGGAATGTGTATAAAATAGAAATTGAGGAGGAATAAGGTTTTACTTGGTGATTGATGACGTCACGGGGCTGGAGTGCAGGTTGTTAGGAGACTTACGGTTTATTTAGGTTTCTCTGATCACTCACACTTTCAACTCACACACTATCTGTTGCTATATAATCATTAATATTAATGTTTATTATTATTGTTATTGTTATTATCAAGGCTATATACAATATATACATCTACTCTCATAAGTACTGGAAGATTTCAAATACAATAGAGTAGTCTTGCGGTTCATATCCCTCATGGGTTGGGGAAGGGAATGTCTGGGAATGTCTGGAAATGCTGAGAACTGGAATGGCTTTGGAATGTAACAATTGTAAGATGATCGTTCTTGGGGTGATATTAGGATTTCTTCGGAAGGTCCTGGTTCACCTTTCTTTCTCGTCTCTACTAGCGGCGAAGACTTTCGACTGTTGATCATTTACCATTGATTTTGGGGGAAGAAAAAAGTGACCTATATGAGTGTGTACATCTGGCGTTTCTCGTGTCACCATGACCGAAAGCGACCTTTGGGAAAGAGTGACTTCAAGAGCTGCAAGGACAGTTGCTGAGGTTTGTGGGAGGAGTTTGAGGTTCAGGTGCAGTAGCAGGGTGCCCTAAGTACATCCGGAAAGGTTCCCGAGGACTCAAACAAGAGCTGAGGTTTCGAGTAGGCTGGAGGAAGTTTTAAGAAACCCAGTGAAGTTTTGAGGAGGACAGAACAAATGCTGGTGCGTTTACATGAGTTCTTGGTTACCCTGGTAGGGTAAAACCCTGTCAGTTACGGCTAACCGCTTTATTTTCCATTTTTTTCTATGCGTACGTTCGGTCGCTTCCCCGCCTGGCCAGGGCTGTCGGGAACCAACGCAGCAAGCCCGAAGCGGGTCCCGGGACTCGAACTCACGACCACCAGCTCATGAGTTCAAGGCGGTATCCACTGGTATGATAACAAAAGGAGTTGACGTTTCGTGGATGATCGCAAGAATTTTCAACGAAGTTCTGTGAAGGACTACAGAAATAGATTAGGATTTAAAAATGACTACAGAAAATGGACGAATTTTTTCGTGAAGAGCTTCAAGAACAACTAAGGTTTCGAGAAAGGCTGCAAGACGTGAAGGAGGACTAAGGTTTTAAGAACAACCGAAGTCTTTCGGGGATCCTGTAAGAGTTGGAAAACACTGTGAACCAGAACATGAGTTTCAAAGAGGTCTTGGAGGCCTGAATAAGTCTACCAAGGGGAACTACAGGAAACGATAAGGACTCGAGGAGGTCTGCAAGAACTTGGAGAGGTTCTCAGAAAGGCTACAAGAACTACCATTTCAAGAAAGTCTGCACGAACTTGGAGAGGTTCTTTTGAAAAGACAGCAAGAACTACTGAGGTCCTGACGAGAACTGCATGGGAGAGGTCAGTTCTTGAATAGTCTCCAAGAACAGACGAGGCTCCGAAAAGGAGGTGAAGTCGAAGTTTGAGAATGACTTATAAGAACGGCAGAAGTTCCTGAAATCGGTTCGCCAGGGGCAACCATTAAGGGCTCAGGTGAAGAAGACCTCGGAATGGGTGGGGAGGTGGGTGGGTGTGGAGGGTTGGGGGATGTGCAAAGAGTGAAGAGGATTCGAAGTCTAAAGAAGGACCCAGAACTTTGGAGACCTCAAGGAGATCGGGTGGGCTGTCATTGGTTAAATACAAGAGAGAGAGAGAGAGAGAGAGAGAGAGAGAGAGAGAGAGAGAGAGAGAGAGAGAGAGAGAGAGAGAGAGAGAGAGAGAGAGAGAGAGAGAGAGAGAGAGAGAGAGAGAGAGAGAGAGAGAGAGGGGGAGGAGAAAATAGTAGCTATATAAAAAGCCAAAGACCTGACAGAGAAAGTAATTAATTTAAATTGTATGAAAAGGATAAATATTGCTAAGAACATAAAATTCCAGTAGAGTTTTTTAGGTCCTCATTTATCAGACAACTCAAACCTGCTAAACCCCAGAATGTGTTATAGAAGTCTTCTTCGGTTTGTTTCACAAAGAACTGGTCTTTGTAGACTGAAGTGAAAGGAGGAGGAGGAGGAGGAGGAGGAGGAGGAGGAGGAGGAGGAGGAGGAGGAGGAGGAAGAAGACGAATAAAAAGAAAGAAAGAAGAAGGAAAAGAAGAAGGGGAAGAAGAAAGAGAAGACGAAGAAGAATAAAGAACAGGAGAAACAGACGAAGAAGAATCCTGGAGGTAAAGAAGAACAAGAAGCTTTTATGTTTATAAAAAAGTTACCCGGAGAAAACGGAGTCGGTGTTGATAAAAAAGTTACTCGAAGAAAATGGTTCTGTCTTTGAGGTCTATATTGACACACCGGCTGAGGGGGCTGGCGAAGAGTGGGTGGGTCTTTCGAGAAAGACACAAGACCACAAAAGGAGGGTGTGGTGGGGTGGGGGGGAGGGCCGGGGGAGGGAAAGTGGGTGTAGCCTGACAGCGTTGTGGGAGCCTTACCGAACTTCACCATTTTGTGTCTGAAGACCAGAATGCATTTCCTCTACGAGAGAGAGAGAGAGAGAGAGAGAGAGAGAGAGAGAGAGAGAGAGAGAGAGAGAAAAGAAAGACGAAAAAACAAACAAACAAACAACAAATCTGACGATTGACAAGACTTGGTGAAGGAATGAATGTGGGTGAGGAATGGGGGAACGGAGGGGGAGAATTCGAAACTTGTATTATTAATATTATTATTATTACTGTATTATTATTAGTATTATTATTATTATTTTTCTTCTCTCAATGCCAAGGACTAGAAAGTTTACAACAAAGACTTCTTCACATTGACTAGACTAATTACAAACGCGACTACGCGAGACCTCCCAGACGTCGTGGTCGCTCAAAAAAAAAAAAAAAAATCATAAACTAATAAAATATATTATATATACTGGTCTTTGGCAATTCTTCTTTTCATATTCGCCTCCATAAGAGACAAATATCTTAGTTAAGACGACCAAAACATCATCACTGTTCCTCAATATTGGTGGCCTGCTGGAACGTGGACCAATCGGGCAGAGAAACCGAGTCACGTGACTGCGGTGTGCACCAATTGGAGAAGAGAGAC
>NC_134778.1:76287320-76289820 GCF_046742065.1 Oratosquilla oratoria
TCAAATGTTGTGGATTTGAAAAACTGGAAGACGACTTCGCTTACATTATTCTAGACTTCCCTAGGGATAACTCAACAACGTGTCTAATATTCGTCTAGATTTAACTTCTCTTAATTCGTCATTCAGCTTCTCAATATATGACGCAAAGGTGATTGGACATTTGGTGATTTGAAAAATAAAAGATTGTAACCTAAGTCGTTTCTACTCAAACAAACTCACTTGAGTCGCGTGTGTGTGACAGGGGCTTTTAGATTACAAATAAAAGAAAAATGATGATAATAAGATCGAGAAAGGAATACGGCAAAGCGATACAATTTCACCCAAACTATGCAGACCTTATCACGGTGTGATATCTAGAGAATAAGCTGGAAGGGGAAAGGTTAAGTGAATTATGAGTGAGAAATATTTCAATTAAATTATATTTGCGAATATTACTGTCATTTCAGGAACATCTCAAAACTTGCAAGATATAATGAATTATCTCAATGAAGAAAATGTCAGTGACTGGACAATTCAACAACCGTCTGTACGGATTGAATTAGTAGTAGAAGTGTTGATGTAGTAAGTATAGATGTAATGGCAGAGGAAACGGTACTAATTGCAGTATCAGTAACAGTAGTAGTGGTATTAGAAATAATGATATAACAGCAACATTGGAATTCACGAAAACTAATTTACTTGGCAAATAGGAGTTTATTGCCAATGCTTATAAAAAGAAAAAATATATACATAAAAGCAAAAGTTACAACAGAAAAAAACACATTAAAATTTATTTTGCAAATGTGTGCTGAGACAATAATGACAATACTGTTGACAAGGATGGATATATTATTGGGGAAAATAATGTTATCGGTTATTGCATCAATAATGATAATACTAACAAGGCTATCGGTGCAGCACTTGATGGGGGGTTGTACAGTATTAGTAGCAGTACTATAGGAAGGGAGGTAAGAAGGGAAATAGGGAGGCAGGGACGAGGGGGAGAGAGGAAGTGATGTAGAGAGGAATTCACTGAGAACGAGATGAAGGAAAGTAGGAGTCGATTTAGAAGGCGAGAACGAGAAGATAAGAGGGTACACAGGCGAGGTGGGAGGATGAGGGAAGTGGGTAGAGGGAAGATAAAGGGAGGGAAAGGGAGTAGAGGAGGAAGAATCTGGGAGAGGATGATGAGAAAGAAGAATGGAGGAAAGGAAGGGGGTAATGGAAGGAGTGAGGGAGGAAGAGGTGAATGGAGGAAAGAACAGGTAGAAGTAATGAAAGTAGCTTCTGCGTAGAGAGAAAAGGGGAAGCTGAAATATACGGATAAACGAGAGGGAGAAAGGATAGAGTAGAAGAAAGAGTAGAAAGGGAATGAAAGAGTGGAAGGGGCAGGGAATAAAAGGGAACTCACAAAAGGAGAGAAGGTGAGGAATACTAGGAGAAGAGGAGGAAGATGAGGAGGAAGGGAGGAGGGAGTGTGTGATGAAGAGTAAGTTGTCTTTTTGATGATGATGATGATGGTGATGATGATGATGATGATGATGATGATGATGATGATGATGATGATGATGATGGTGATGATGATGTTGTTGTTGACGACGACGGAGACGACGACGTGGTGATGATGATGATGATGATGATGATGATGATGATGATGATGAAGAAGAAGAGGAGGAGGAGGAAGAGAAGGAGGAACATAGAAAGAGGATGAGGAGGAGAAGGAGGAGGAGGAGAAGGGGGATAAGGATGAGGAGGAGGAGGAGGAGAAGGGGGAGGACGAAGAGGAGGAGAAGGTAGAGGAGGAGGAGGAGGAGGAGGAGGGGGCAGAAGCTGGGAGCAAGTGAGTGTGTATCCATTTCCTGTGCTGGTTGATATAACGCTATCATAGCCTCCTCCCCCTCTCTCACTCCCCCTCCTCCTCCTCCCCCTTTCCCCTCCCTCCCTCCCTTCCTCCCTTACTCCCTCTATCTCCCATACGCGTGGCATTTTAGCTATAGCATTTTCTCGTGTCCTTTCTCCAGCATTTAAGAACTGTTTCTTTCTCTTCTTTCTCTTATGTCCTCCTTTCTCCTAATTTTTCATTTTTTCATCTATTTTTTTCCATTCTTTTTTTTTTTACCTCTATTCCTCAACTTTCCTTCTCTTCCCTTTACTTTTTTCTTTTAATCTTCCTTATCTCTCTCTCTCTGTCTCTCCCTTTCACACGCACTCCGCCATTTTCTTATATTATATTTTCTCTCCCATCGCATCTCATACCTCATTTTCTCCCTCCTTTCCAACTATATCCTTCTCCCTCCGCTTCATCTCTTCCTTTACTCCTCTATCTTCCTTCCTCCCCGTTACCTCTCGCCTCCTCTTCCTCCTCCTCCTCTTCCTCCTCCTCCTTCCCCTGCGTAAGCCAATTGTGCTCAAACGGTTCATTCAGCGCCCTTGTTTCAATCTCGCCACAGAGCTTACCACGCAGCCAACATCGACACCACAGCCACCACAGCCAACACAGCCACCCTACATGTCTCCACAG
>NC_134778.1:76297320-76299820 GCF_046742065.1 Oratosquilla oratoria
CCCCACCAATGTGCATCTCCACCAACGCAACCTAACACCAACACAGAATAATCTAAGCTCTTCCATTTTCTCCATCATCTTCTCCTCCACCAAAAATGCACTCACGTCATCACCATCATTAAGAACTAATTTGGCCATAAGTTTTCCTTCTCCATCTTCTCCATCACAGTATCAAGACACCACAGACACCATCACAGACACCTTCTCCCTCACCAACTCCCCCAACTATTCCATTACTATTCATACTATTCAACAATTTCCAGTAACACTTTCAACATCTCCAACAGTAACATAACTCCAACATCAGAACTATCACCATCACTCCTCCAATCTCTAAACCACTGCTTCCTCCTCCTGCTCCTCCTTCTCCTCCTCCTCCTCCTCCTCCTCCTCCTCCTCTGGGGCGCCTCCAGTGAACGCACCCGACTACACTAACGAAGACATAATAGGATTAGACCAATGAGAGCAAACACGTGATGATATGAGCTTTTGTGTACGTTTGTATGTGTGTGAGTGTACGCGTGTGTGTATGTATGTACGTATGTGTGTGTGTGTGTGTGTGTGTGTGTGTGTGTGTGTGTGTGTGTGTGTGTGTGTGTGTGTGTGTGTGTGTGTGTATGTGTGTGTGTGTGTGTATGAGTGGTACGAGTACACGCGTATGTGTACACGTGTGTATGTATCTATGCATACTGTATGTATATTGTGTCAATCACTGTCACTACCTTACCATTTATATTTTCCTTTTTGACCAATCTACCTTCCTCCATGTCTGTAGCCTCTGGTGTTCCACAGGTTTCCTTTCTACGTCCTATTTTTTTTTTTTTTTTTTTTTTTTTTTTAAGAATAAGTTATTTTCCGGACATTATCCCCTATACATTCTTATGTTGAAAACACTCCTCTACATATACATATTCATATACATATAAGCATATGTTTATGTACGCATATATATATATATATATATATTTATATATATATATATATATATATATATATATATATATATATATATATTAACAACCACAATGCACTTCAATTCTAAGCCATCAAATGCCAGCATACTGAAATTGAAATGTGGTACACACACACACACACATATATATATATATATATATATATATGTGTGTGTGTGTGTGTGTGTGTGTGTGTGTGTGTGTAGACGTGTACACATACTTTATGTATATATATACCTGCATATATATGTATACTTATATGTATAGCTTTACGCATATGCTTTTGTAATTCCTTTTTACAGAGCAGTGATGACCTTTTTTTCACCCCTTTCTAATATTTTACATTCATTGAAATTAAACTTCCACTCCTGGCTTCATTCATGCATCCTATTCTAAGTCACCATGATCTTTGTTTCATCAGGGAATAAAAAAACACATAAAAGGCCAAATTATTCATTATGTCATTAACTTGTATAAGAAAGCTATTATTGGTGCTAAAACTGACCCCTGATGGACTCCACTAGATTTTTTTTCAGGAATTCTCTCATCCATTCCAACAATTTCCTTTCAAAAGATTCTACATGTTTCAGCTTTCATAGCAATTTTTTGTGAGGTACCTTACCAATAGATTTCTCTTGATGCAATCAAATATAGGTCACCTCTACATATACATATACATATACACATATACCTATACATATACATATACCTATACATATACAGATACATATACCTATAGATATACATATACGTATACATATACATATACGTATACATATACATACACATATACACTTCTCTCTCTCTCTCTCTTTCTCTCTCTCTCCCTGTCTCTCTTTCTCACTCTTTCTCGTTCTCCCAACCGTGGTCGCCTCGTCATCACGGCCACCTCGACCGCCGCCGCCGCCTCAACCTCGCCGTGCCGGGGCCGGGGCCGGTCCGGCCGCCTGCAAAAGGATTTCATTTGTATTTTGGATAGAATTTTGCCAAACGCGCGTTCTTTTGCATTCCAACCAAATTCCTGCGCTTTCCCCACTCTTCAACTTTTCTCCACCTTTTGGTGCACTTTCTCTCCGACCCTCTCTCCCTCTCTCCTTCACTCCCTTCCTCCCATCCTCCTTTCCTCCCTCCCTCCCTCCCATCCCCTCTCCCTTCTTCACTCTTCCTCTCTCTTCTTTGACACTCCGCCGTCTGTGTGTTTGCCTGTGTCGGTCTGTTAGGTGAACGTTTGTTGTTATGATTTAGGCTGCCCAGAAATGTCATTGAATCCATGTGTGTTTGTTTCACTCTTGTTCCTTTTACCCTCAAATGTTTTTAGTTGAAGACCTGTCTACTTCTGTCTGTCTGTGTACACGTCTGTTTGTCACCTCATCTTTCTCTTAAAGTTCTTCTGTCTGTATGTCTGTCTATCTGTCTACCTGTCTATCTGTCTGTCTGTCTCTGCCTGTCTGTCTGTCTGCCTTTGTCTATTTCCAAACAAACGTAATCAACATATTTTCCACCTGTTTATCTGTCTTTTCATTTATCTTTCTGTCCATATGCATGTA
>NC_134778.1:76309820-76312320 GCF_046742065.1 Oratosquilla oratoria
AAAAGGCTTAGCTTAGGCCTTGGAGTTCACATGGTTTGTGACACTCCCCTCTTCCCATCTTCCTCCTTCTCCTCCTCTTGCTCCTTCTCTTCCTCCTCGCCGCTCCTTCTCCTCTCGTTCCTTCTCTTCCTCCTCGTCTCTCCTTCTCATCTTCCTTTCGTTTCTTCTCTTCCTCCTCGTCGCCCCTTCTCCTCCTCTTGTTCTTTCTCTTCCTCCTCGCCGCTCCTTCTCCTCCTCTCGTTCCTTCTCTTTCTCTTTATCTCTCCTTCTCATCTTCCCTTTGTTTCTTGTCTTCCTCCTCATCGTCCCTTCTTCTCCTCTTGTTTCTTTTCTTCCTCCTCATCGTCCCTTCTTCTCTTGTTCCTTCTCTTCCTCCTCGTCTCTCCTTCTATTCCTCTTGTTCCTTCTCTTCCTCCTCGTCTCTCCTTCTATTCCTTTTGTTCCTTCTCTTCCTCCTTATCGTCCCTTCTCCTCCTCCTCCTTCTCTTCCTCCTCGTCACTCCTTCTCCTCCTCTTGTTCCTTCTTTTCCTCCTTATCGTCCCTTCTCCTCCTCCTCCTTCTCTTCCTCCTCTCGCTTGTTCCTCGACATCCATCGGGGGATTTCATTTTGTCCATCGCTTTCATGTGGTATTGGAGGTCTAAGCCTGTTACCACGCCTCCTCTCTTACCTCCTCGCCCCTCTTCTCCTTCCCTTCCCCCCTCCCCCCTTCCCGTCCCTTTCCTTTCATTACCCACTCACGTATTGTCTCTTCCCTTCCCTCCCCTTCATTCCCCTCTCCTTTCCTCTTCTTTCCTTTCCTCCTCGTCACTCTCATTTCCTCTCTTCCCATCCTCTTTCTTCCAGCCCCTTCTCTCTTTCTCTCCTCATTTCTCTTCCTCTCGCCCCTTTCCATTCCTCCATTTTGCTCTTTCTACGCTCTCCTTCACTTTCATTTTGATTTTCATTTCACTCTTCCTTTCTTGTTCGCCTCTTCCTATCGTCTGTCTTACCTTGTCCTCACTTCGCGTTCTCTTCTTCGTCTTCTCTCTTCTCACTCGATTAAACTCCAACTCCTCTCTTTTCTGTATAGGTTAATTTTCCTCGACCTACTCTTTCTACCTTCCTCTTCCTCCTCCTATCTCCTCCTTCCTCCTCCTCCTCCTCCCTCTTTTTTCCTTCTTCTTCCGTCTTCCCGTTACTTCTTCATCCCCTTCTCACTGTTACTTTCAATGCAATTATCTTAGTCTCATTCTTTTCTTTATTTTCTTCTTTGTCTTCTTATTCTTTTATTTCATGTTCTCCATTTCCTCCTTATTTCTCATTCCTCCTACTTTATTCTTTACCAATACCTTTTTCCTCCTCTTCTTTATTTTCTTACCACTCGTTCTCCCTCCTTGTCCCCTCCTTCTCCCTTCCTTCCCCAGCGGCGCGTCCCCCTCAATCATCAACAATTGGCACATTTGGTCGCCCCCAATCCACGCTGATCCCCCATCAACGACCAATTAAGGGCATCGGATCCTACTTAAAAGGTTCCAACCCTATTGCGACGACTCTCTTTTGTTTTCGGGGGCGTAGGGAGGGGGAGGGGGAGGGGGAGGGGGAGTGGAGTTTGCCGTGGTGAGGGGACGGAGGGCTTTAGGGAGAGGGACAGGGTTAAGGGGTGATCTCTACCTCCTTTCGACCTATTTAGGGATTTTAAGTTAAGTGAGGTTTCGAACGTGGTGCGTCGAGATGGTTCAAGGGTGCTCGGGGTTCTGGAGATTTAGGCTTCGAGGGATTTTGGGGGGTTTAGGACAAAGGGTGATATAAAGGGTATGGAGGAGTAGAAGGAGGAGGACGAGGAGAAGGAAGAGGAGGAGGAGGAGGAGGAGGAGGAGGAGGAGGAGGAAGAGAATGAAGGAAGAGGAGGAAGGGTGATATTTAACCTTATACTTTCCATAGGAAGGATTTAAACCCCAATAAAGGGCTTTGATTTGGTTAACTTACGATTCTATTCAGCTTAGAGGACCTTCAAGGCATTGTAGGGTTATGAAGAGGAGGGGTCTATGGGGTGAGGAGGGAAGGGGGGGAGGAAGTAGGGGAGTAAGGGAAGGTTTAGATGTTCAAGCATCGCAGGACTACACAACTAAAATTGTTCATAAATTCTAAGGTGAGTAGTTCACGCTAGGAACCGCTTAGCTGCAAACAAAGCTGCCACCTTTGCCTTGTGTGTGTGTGTGTGTGTGTGTGTGTGTGTGTGTGTGTGTGTGTGTGTGTGTGTGTGTGTGTGTGTGTGTGTGTGCGTGTGTGTGTGTGTGTGTGTGTGTGTGTGTGTGTGTGTGTGTGTGTGTGTGTGTGTGTGTGTGTGTGTGTGTGTATGTGTGTGTGTGTGTGTGTGTGTGTGTGTGTGTGTGTGTGTGTGTGTCTGTGTGTGTGTGTGTGTGTGTGTGTGTATGTCATACATGTTAATGCTACGGAATACCAATCAATCAATTAACGAGTTGAGGATCGGGGGTTGGGAGGTGAACCACTATGGCATC
>NC_134778.1:76327320-76329820 GCF_046742065.1 Oratosquilla oratoria
ATAAGGGCCAAACAATGGTGCCCTGGCAGATCGAGTTATTATGAGGAAGAGGAAAAAAATATATAAAAGACTGGTCAATTTATGGAAATGAGAGTGACAATAGGATTGTAAACATCTTTTTTTTTCTCGTGAATCTATTATCAGTTTTGGGGGGAACAACGCTGGCTGAAAATGTTATGTGTTTTGATTGATCATATTTGTACGTTTGGTATGTGCAGATGTATATGTATATATATATATATGTTTATATATATATATATATATATATATATATATATATGTGTGTGTGTGTGTGTGTGTGTGTGTGTTCATGTGTGCGTGCATGCGTGTTTGTATGTATATGGGTGTGTGAGTGTTTATGTGTTTGTGTATGTGTGTGTGCGCGCGCGTGTTTGTGTGTGTGTGTGTGTGAGTGTTTATGTGTTTGTGTATGTGTGTGTGCGCGCGCGTGTTTGTGTGTGTGTGTGTGTATGCCCGTGTGTTTGTGTGTGTTTACGTATAACCGCATCAGTTTCTCTTGTTTGATTTGTAAGTTAGGAACCCCAAAGGTACTTGAGCCTACGCCCCAACTCCCTCTCCTCCCACTCCCCCTCCCCCTCCCCCTCCCTACCATCCTCTTCCCTCCCTCCCCCCCGCCCCACCGTATCTCTCTTCTCTTCTCTCTCGTCCACTTTTTCTTTTATTTTCTCTCTCCTTCCTTTTTCATGTATACAGGTACATACACACACACACGCACACACACGTACACACACACGCACACACACATACACACACACACATAAACATATAAACAATAGCATATACACACCTTAGTCCATGAATGTTAAGAAATTTCGTCTTGTGTTTGTGTTTTAAAAAACCAATAGAGACTTTCTGTTTTGGCGTTACCGTGAAGGGAATATTTAGAAATAATTTCAGAAATATTTGAAACTTTCAAAGCTACTTTTAAGAATGAAAAATGATGACAAAAATTAAATGAAATGAAATGGAAGGAAATGAGCCTCCTCTGGTCACTCATTTCCCTTCATATCCTACTCTCTACTCGCATCTCTTCCTCTGTGCTCTTTCTCTTTTCCAAACCTCTCTTTTACCATTAAATCTTTCTCTTTTCCTCTCTCCTTCCGAAGTCTTAATGCCCCTTCCTTCCAAAATTGTCCTGGATTCGAACTCTTCCTTCTTTAAGAACCGTCCTCCTCCAGAGTTTTCCTCCTGTCAAACTTTCTTCCTTTCGAAGTCTTCTGTCTCCCGAAGCCCTGGACTCTTCACCGTCTTCCTCTTCTTGACAAAAAACCTCACAGTCTGTTCCGTAACGTTTCTTCTTCTATTCCTGACTCTACCAAAATTTTCCTCTTCGTCTTTCAGCCTTTTCATGTCGACCAGAAAGAGCAAAGGAGAGAGAGAGAGAGAGAGACAGAGAGAGAGAGAGAGAGAGAGAGAGAGAGAGAGAGAGAGAGAGAGAGAGAGAGAGAGAGAGAGAGAGAAATATGACCAAGATGAAATCACCTGACGACAACCCAATTAGAATAGTATGATGAATGCATTGTGTCACTTTTAAGTCTCATAGTGGAAGAAGCTAGCCTTTAAAACCGAATAAAATCCGTTACATATACTGTCGTGTATGTGTGTGTGTGTGTGTGTGTGTGTGTGTGTGTGTGTGTGTGTGTGTGTGTGTATGTGTGTATTCACATTGGTCTTTGGATCACGTGCTGAACTCGTGAATGACAGCTACTTCCCTCCCTGAAGAGAGCTCAGAGCTCGTATGGCCGATCTACGGGTAATGATGTGATCTTACACACACACACACACCCAACTCCCCGCCCACGAGAGTTGGAGTAACGACTCAAAGCGCAGCGATGCTGAAATTATTTCAGCCCTGGGCAGGATTCGAACCCAGTACCCCCGGTACCGCCGTACTGACAGCCCGGGACTCTATCAACCGCGTCACCGAGTCGTGTGTGTGTGTGTGTGTGTGTGTGTGTGTGTGTGTGTGTGTGTGTGTGTGTGTGTGTGTGTATGTATGTATATATGTGTGTGTGTGTGTGTGTGTGTGTGTGTGTGTGTGTGTGTGTGTGTGTGTGTGTGTGTGTGTGTGTGTGTGTGTGTGTGTGTGTGTGTGTGTGTGTGTGTGTGTGTGTGTTTGTTTGTGTGTTTGTGCGTCCCCTGAGCAAACCGAGAGGGACCAAACAGTCGTCCCTGAGGGACACCACTCAAACACTCTTCCTCAGGTTCGAGTTTCTTATCCACGCATGGTTTTCGGAGAATAAGAGACAGGACACGACGAGCGTTGGTCCTTTCCTGTACACTTCAGTAAGGTAAACCATCTCTTATCCGGGAGTGCATTAGCTGCCAATCACGAGTTTAGCACATAATCCAAGACACATGCACGCGCGCGCACATACACACAAACACACACACACACACACACACACACACACACACACACACACACACACACACACACACACACACACACACACACACACACACACACACACACACA
>NC_134778.1:76352320-76362320 GCF_046742065.1 Oratosquilla oratoria
ATAAAGGAGAAGGAGGAGGAGGATGGAAGATGAAGATGAAGACGTGGAGAAATAGGAGGACAAGGATGAAGAGTACGGAGGAAAAGGATGGATAAGGAAAAAAAGAAGAAGAACTTAGAGGAGGATAAAAGAGGAGAAGGAGGAGGAAAATGAATATGCGGAGAAGAATGAAGAGAATGAAGGAAAGGAACGGAAAAGGAAGAAAGAAAAGGAAGATATAGGAAGATAAAGTAGGAGGAGAAGGAAGAGGAAAAAGAAGAGGAGGAGGAGGAGGGTTAGAGAAGTAGAAAAAGGAGGAGAAGAAGAAGAGGGAAGAGAATGTGGACGAGGAAGGGGAGAGGGAGGGGGAGGAGGAGGAAGGAGGGAGGGGGAGGAAGGGGGGAGGGGGAGGGAAGGGGGAGGGGGAGGGGGCAAACATTTTGTCATCGTCTAAGGAGAATATCACTGCTTTATGTGGAATCATTCATCCGTGCACCCACCCCGTCCCCCCCACCCACCCCATCTCCCCTCCCTCTCCTCTCCCCCGTCACACTCTCCCTCCCTCTCTCCATTCCTCACATCTCTCTTTTCATTTCTTTTCTCTCCCAATTAACTCTATTTCTTCCTATCCTCTTCTTCTCCATCTCCACCGTCGTCATCTTCCAGAAATTAATCTTCAGAGAAATGAGTACAAAACTTCAGCTACTAAAGAATCATTCTTTTTTTTTTTTTTGCCTGCCCAAGGATCCTTGCTAGTCTTGTGGGGTTTTGAACCCCAAACACTTTTTCAGTCAGTGGGGTCGCCACAGCTGATGAATAAAATCGCCCCCCAAAAAATCCCACTCCCCATGCAGTGGGAAGTGAGAAACCCATGTTAGGACAAAGCTCTGTCAGTTACGGTGAGCCGCTTTTTTTTTTTTTTTTTTTTTTTTTTTGCCTGGCCAAGGACTGTCGGGAGTCAAAAGAGTATACCCCAAAAACGGTATCCAGTGGGCTACCCCGAGTTGGATAAGCCTGATTAAAATCTATTGGCCAATCAAAAATCCTAATCAAAAAGATAAAAAAAAAAGTCTACTTTTGAATTCTACTATCCATTTGCTCTAGTATCATCTTAGATATCGCCGACAAAATGATAACGTAAAAAGAAATTGTACCTTTTTTCCTTTTCTGATCTATTTCCTTTATTTATAATTTATTTTTACCTTCTTTCCATTATCCTTGATTTCCTTTTTTCATAATTTTTCTTCGCCTCTTACTCTCCTTTTTTTTATCTCTTTTCTTATTTTTTCTTTTCACTCTCTCTTCCTCTATCCTTCTCTTCTTTTCTACTTCTAACCCTCCTCATTTCTTTTTCTTTCTCATTCGATTTCTTATTTTTTTCAACCTTCTCTTCCTCTTCCTTTATAATTATGATCTTTCTCTCTTTTTCTAATCTACTTCATTAATCTTCCTCTTCTTGTATTTTTCTCATTCACAGTCACATTTCTTTTCTCCTTTTCTTCTTCCTCCTCCTCTTGATCACCTCCTCTCGTAATCATGTTTTGCTTTTCTACATTGTTTTAATATCCTGTTATTTACATCCTTCTTCCTGTTTTTTGTCTTCCTCACCTTCTTGTTCTTCTTCTCTTTCCTCTTAACATACTGATTCATACTTTCTACTTCCTCTTCCAGTTCTTCCTCCATCTCCTTTTCCTCAACTCCTTTTCATCCTCCTCCTCCACTAGTTCTTCCTCTCCCTCCTCTTCCTCTTCATCCTCCTCCTCCCTCTCCTCCTTCCCTCCTCCTCCTCTTCCTATCCATTCTCCTTCTCCTGTCCTCGCTATGACGCCCTCGGGGCACTGCTTGGCCAAAGTCTGGCCGGAGACTCTTGAGTCGAGGTTTGGGTCTGCGAGGGTCCCCCGCCATGGGTTCTCCACTTTTCCTTTCCCTCCTGGCGGCGGTGGCGGCGAAGACGACAAGTCGGCGTCGCTTTTTATTCTTCCTCCCTTGGCACGGTCGAGTGTTTGTCCTTCTCACTTGCTCTTTAATCAGTCGGACACTTGGTCCGCTCCGGTGGCATGGATGATGACGCTACGTCTTGGGCTGGGGCTGGGGCTGGGGCTGGGAATCGGAGTGAGGCTTGGGGCTGGGGGCTGGGGGCTGGGTGCTAGGGGCTGGGGCTGTCGATGGGTGGCTGTGTCGGTCGGTGAGTGGGTTGCAAGATGGTCAGTAAGCCTTTGGTCTTTGGGGGTTGTTGTTTCGACGACCGTTAGTTGGGTTTTTAGCCGTGTCGGGTGTTAGCTGACGGATCGGTGTGTTGGTTGTTAGGTAAGTGTTAGTTGTTTGGTTAGTCCATGGGGCTCACTCAAGGAACCGGTCATTCCGTCGGTAGGATGGTTGTTAGTTGATCGTTCTCTTGTCAGTCGGCCAAATGAGGAGTTAGTAATGTCTCCTTTACGACTTAAATTATTTGTCTGTATTTTTACCTACTGAGGGTACAGACAGATATTGTGGGATTTAGAATATTTCGGGGTTCCAGCAATTTTGGTGTTCCAAAAATATTGAGGTCCCAAAAATTTTTGGGGTCCCGAAAAGTTTGGGGTCCTCCTACTCGGCTTTAGAACAATAATTTGGTGTCACAACATAAATTTTGGAGTGCCAACAATTTTAGGGTCCTAAATAATTCACACTTTAGGGGTAACTACAATTTTGTGGCATGCCATCCCCACACAATTAGAATTTTTCACTTGTATATGGGAATAATTCCTGAGACTCGCTCATACTCATGTAGCTTAATTCGATGCTTAAGCGGCGTTTTCCATTTGGCTGAATAAAATCGCCTGATGGCAGCCAGAACAAATATATGTAAGCCGTGAATAGTGTTGAAAAACAGTCATAACATGTAAGACAACTTCTGTGGGGGTCCGTCTTAGATAATACAATCGAGCACAATATTTCGATCAGCGAGATGATGTGATACATTATTGCTTCCCAACCCCTCCCTGCAACAGCAGACATCAGAGTTGCAGTATATCGATGTCGCAACTAATTAAGATCGAAGTGATTACGCTGGTTTCAGGTTTCATGCACACGCCATAACCACTTCAGTCCTCAGCACCTCGCACCCTCCATGTAACCTTACAATACTTGACTTAGCCACCATGGTGAGGTACATAGGTTGTATCATCGTCAATGGGCTTGGCCGGTGGTCCTGTACTCTGTTCACATGTGCATGTCTCGTTGATTGCCTGTCAGAACACTTGAGCGCTGAGCTGAACTTTAGTTCGGCCTATAAGTAGAGGGCAAAAGCTTCCAGCCCAGCTCCTTCCTGCACAAGAACTGAACTACAGTTTGGCGTACAAGACGATGGCAAAGACCTCCAGGCCCTTCCTGCATAAGAACTGAAGTTTAGTTCGGCGCATAAGACGATGGTAAAATCCTCCAACGCCTTTCCGAACAAGAACTGAACTTTAATTCGGCGTATAATACGAAGGCAAAAGCTTTCTGCCCCTTTCCGCACAAGAACTGAACCTTAGTTCGTCGTATGAAATGAGGGCAAAAGCCTACACCCAAGAACTGAACTTTAGTTCAGCGTATAAGTCGAGGGCAAAAACCTCCAGCTCCTTCTCGCACAAGAACTAAAATTTAGTTCGGCGTATAATTCGAGGCAAAAGCCTCCAGTGCCTTCCTGCACAAGAACTTAGCTTTAGTTCGACGTATAAGTTGAGGGCAAAGGCCTCCATCGCCTTCCTTTACAAGAACTGCGGTGACACCAGGGGAGTGAGGAGGGTTCTGACGACTATTGCAATTTTTTCACAGCCTAATGTATATCGTTGTGGCAAGTAAGTTTCAATCTCATTGCTATGTTCCGAACCCGGTTCAGATCCAGAAGGTACTGGTAACAGATACTTGGTCTGGTAGTTCCAGCATAAAGAGCAAAGGTAGCATGTTCATTCGCAGAGAAATACCTCCTAGATTGAGCTCTTCAATCTTATCGGCGTTTGAGAAAAGAAAATTGAATGATCTTTAACATTCTCGTATTTTCCACTAACTCTTTTTTTTCTCCCTTTTTCTTATTCACTCTTTTCTTCCTCTTTCTGTAGCCACACTCTACCCTCTCGTATCTTCCTCTCATTCAAATCTAGTCTTTTTCTTCTGCCTTCTTTCCTGTTCTTAATTCCCACCTTTTCGTTATGCTCCTCCTCCTACTCCTCCTCCTCCTCCTCCACCTCCTCTTTCTCCTCTCATCTTCACTTCTCATTCTCCTGTTTTCTTCTCTCTCTTTTTTTTTGTATTTGTCTCATGGTTTACTTTTCTCTTTTTCAATTCATTTTGTCTTTTTCTCTCTTCTTTTCACTTCTTCCTTTTCTCTTTTCTTTACCTTTGTACTTGTCTTAACTGTTTTACCTACTTTTCTCTCGTCTTAGTTTCCTTCTTCTGTTTCTGCCGACTCCATTTATGCTCGTCCTACACCTCTTCAAAACTCCTTCCTCTTCCTCTTTCCATTCCTCTTTCCGCTCTTTTCCTTCCTTCTGTTACTCCTCTTCTTTTCTTTACATATCCTCCTTTTCCGCTACTAACCCCCCTCCTCCTCCTCTTCCTCCTCCTCCTTCTCCTCCTCCTCCTCCTCCTTCTTGCCCCTCTGCTCCCCATCCTTCGCCTCCCTCCTCCCCCGCCCCTTTTGCTTTGTCCGGATGAAGTCACGCGTCAAAGCACAGACACGCAAAACAGAACTACTTGGGGGGCGACCCTCCCCTTTCTTCCCCTCCTCCCTCCTCCTCCCTCTCGCCCTCCTTCCCCACTTTTCCCCTCATAATCACAATTATTATCTTGTTCATCTTCTTGTTCTTCTTATTCATGTTCTTGTTATCGCTGTTGATGTTGTTGCTGATTTTTTTGCCTCCTCCTCCTCCTCTATCTCTTCCCTCTGCATCTCCACTTATCCCATCATAATCACAATTATCATCTTGTTCATCTTTTGTTGTTCTTATTCATGTGCTTGTTATCGTTGTTGTTATTCTTTTCTCTGTATTTTTTCCTAGTACCTCTGTTATCTATTACAATTCTTTTCTTGTTCCTGTTCTTGTTTTTCTGATTCTTTTCTTTTCTTCTCTTGTTCTTTGTGCCTAAGTCTCTATACCTCCTCCTTCTTCACCACCTTTTAATCTTCCTTTTCCTCCTCCTCCTCCTCCTCTTCCTCCTATTTTTCTTCCGTCCTCTTCTTTCCATTTTTTTTGCTTCAGTCGTTCCCATTTACCCACTGCTCCCCTTCGTATCTTCTTCCTCTTCCTCCTCTTCTTCCTCTTCCTCCTCTTCCTCCCTTGTCCTTTGTAATTTGGACCAACCTGCTCTCTCTATCTCTCTTACTTACTCTCCATATTTTCTCTGCCATTATTATCATTATCACGTGAAAAACTACTCTGTCATTTCCCCAATTACAACTCCTCCACCTCCTCCTCCACCACCTCCTCCTCCTCCATTTCTTCCTCCCCTTTTTTCGCACTTCTCTTTTTTTTTTCCTCTATTCCTCTTCCTCCTACCCCTCTTCTTTTGCGTCCTCCTCTTTTTTGTCCTCCTCTTCTTCCTCTCCTTCCCCTCCCATTTTTTGTTCTCTTTTTGTTGACCTCTTCTTCTTCCTTCTCCTCCTCCTCCTCCTCCTCCTCCTCCTCCTCCTCTTCCTTATCCTACCCTTTTCGATTGTTCCTTTCATCCTTGTTCTCATGTGTTTCTTCATCTGATTTTGCACCTTCCTCGTCCATCTTTCCATTTTTCTTCTTCGTCTTCTTCTACTTGTCTCTTTAGTCTGCCTTTCTTTTCCTCTTCCTTCCTCTCCTCCTTTACTATACTGTCTTTCTTCTTCCATGCTTAGTTCTATCATCATTTCTTTTAAACCTTTTACGCTATTTCTAGTTCTACTTCCTCTTTCTTCTCTTCTTCCTCCTCCCCTCTCCTCTCATCTGCTTTCTTCGTCACCTCGCCCTCGTCCTCCTACTCTTCCTCTCCTCCTCCTCCTCCTCCTCCCCTACTCTTCCTCCTCTCGTTACGAGAAGTTTATTAGGTTTTCCTCGCGTTTCTCCTCTTCAGTTTCGACTCAGCCCAATAAAAGAGGAGGAGGAGGAGGAGAAGGAGGAGGAAGAAGAGGAAGAGGAGGAGGAGGAGGAGGAGAAGGAGGAAGAGGAAGAGGAAGAGAAGGAAGAGGAGATCCAGGAAGGGAAAGAAAGGCATAAATAAGAAAGGATCTCAGTGTGCATTGGTAATTCATTGTATTATTATATAGTCATATATAGGTACATGCACATCCATCCATCCATACATACATACTCGTACATACACACATACACGCACACATACTCGTACATAAACACATGAATGCTCATATACGTACATACATACATGCGTACATACGTACATACATACATACATACGTACATACATGCGCACATACATACATACGTACATACATATATACATACATACATACATACATGCATACATACATACATACATACATACATACATGCATACATACATACATTCATACATACATACATACATGCATACATACATACATACATACATTCATACATACATGCATACATACATACATACATACATACATACATGCATTCATGTATACACATACATACATAAATGCATAAATACATGCATGCGAAAGAGAGTTGGACTCAGGAATTTCTGGCGCACCATGAAGACGATCTTCCTTCAACTTGAAATGCAGCAAACGTATGATGCACCTGGATGCAAGATGGTCTCAAGATGGTTTCAAGATGCATATACATACATTTAAAGATATATATTCATATATCTAGACAAATATGTACATACATATATACAGTGTATATATATGTATATATATATATATATATATATATATATATATATATATGTGTGTGTGTGTGTGTGTGTGTGTGTGTGTGTGTGTGTGTGTGTGTGTGTGTGTGTGTGTGTGTGTGTGTGTGTGTGTGTGTGTGTGTGTATGAAGTCGACCTAGATACTATAAGATGTACAAACTCAGACGAAGACCAATAATGTACAATGATGCTTAGAAGAGACCAGTTGGAATTATTCGCCTAAGACACTCAAGCATACACAAACGTCGTTGGAAACAATCGGTCTCCGACTCAACCAAGAAATCTTACGATCTTCGATTAGGTATCTAAGAAGGGTTGCCATTTATGAAATTTGTCAAAAATTAATGTATATTTTTCATTTATAAAAAAACATTTGGATGTCAAAAAAGTGTCCTCGGAGCTGAGGAAAGTTGAGAAGAATCCCCTTACGAAAATAAACAAATAAATAAATAAATAAATAAATGAAAATAAGATTAAATGAAGACAAAGTTTTTCACACTGATACTCAAGGGATGAAAGAGGAAAACAGATAAGTGAAATTAGCTATCTGTGCTTAAGTGTTCTTCCTTACGAATAGTATCCAGAAACCATCTGATCCAGATCCAGCCTAGCTGGGAAACAGACAGACAGAAAGGAAATGAGAAAAAGAAAGCAAGTAACGAGACAAAGAACGCGAGAAGTTAAAAAATACATAACATAGAAAATAAAATGGGATAAAAAGCCATCCTACCTTCCCTCGCCCTCAAAAAAAAAAAAAAAAAAAAAAAAGACAAGATCAACAAGTTATTTTTTTCCGTCCATGTGCTTTTCAAGAGGCATGTAAACACGACGCCCGGGCTATTTCTATGGTAATTCCAGCAAGATGCTGGAGAAGGGCCCGGGACTTGAGCCCGGGGAACGTCAAGTCACGTGGTGCCCAATTCAGGACCAATCAGAATCGGGGGACTTTCCCACAGCTGAATAAAATAACCCGGCGACCTATAGAATAAAAGTAAAAGTCGAGCAATATCATCGAATAGTTTAAGGCCGGTAATTTTCCCTTAGCTGTATAAAATCACCTGGCGACAGACAATAATGATAAGTCAAGTAAGGTGCTCAACGGTTAAAACCGATAACCCTTTTACTTATGTTGTTTTGCAAAATATAGGTAGATTGCACAAGCGTCTCAATGAAATAGTATTTCCTTTAAGAATCTGGCTGAAGCGAATGTATGTGTTAGCAAAGAGAGGGGCAGATGGGGAACCTATTGCTACACCATTAACTTGTAAACGCATCTTATCAACTGGGTCATAAAAAAGGAGCTTCTTTGGTGGATACCTCGAGAAGTTCACGAAAAAATATCTTCTCTAAAACCTTTATCAAACAAAGAAGAAGAAGAGGTAGAGAAAGAATAAGAAGAAAGAAGAAGAAGAAGAAGAAGAAGAAGAAGAAGAAAAAGAAGAAGAAGAAGAAGAAGAAGAAGAAGAAGAAAGTAGATGACGAAACAATAGAAACAGAAGTTAAAGAATCAAAAGCACAGGCAGAAAAAACAAAAGAATCAGAAGCAAAAGACTTTAAAGAAGTAACAATACAGGGAGGAAAAATTAAAAAAAAAACGAAAAAGAAGAATGAGGTGGATGAGAAAGAAGAAAAAAGGAAGAAGAACGTCGAACCAAAGAAACAAATCAACGAGAAAAGATCTTGAAGGTGTAAGAAATTTCGACCTCCTCGAGCGGTGGGGTGGCGACTTGGGCCTTTGTCTGCCGGCCGGCCCTCCTCATATTGGGAGGACGGGCAGCGGCGAGTCAACACAGACCTTAACACTTGACCGCGCGTCCTCCCCCGCCGGCCAATCACGCCGGCACGAAAAAACACGGCCACGAGGGCCGGGGCTGGCCTTGCCGACCCTTGCCAGACGAAATTGCACTGATCGTGTTCTAGGAAAAATAGGGCCCTGTCCGGGATGAGGGGGACATGGGAGGAAGTGATTCTTAATGTATGGGGAAAGGTAGAGGTTATATGTATAAGTAGAATTGGTATTTTAAATACAAGAATAAGACTTACTTTGTTTATAGAAAAAAATGGGACCTGTTCTATATCGTTAATAACGATAAACGAGAAGAAAAAAGAACTTTATAGGATGAGGACAAAACCTACTTTTTTGAAGAACAGGTGGCTGTATATGAGTAAAAGTGGTAAACGGCTTTACCAGATGAAAGATGAAAAAGAGCCGGTTGTGGGAACCGGTCGCATATGCAGAGAAGTAATATTCTTTTCTAAGGCGAGAACTCCATCTTACATATGAATTAGACAACCGGCTGTTTAGGCGTTTATGTGTGAAGTTAAAAAGATAACATTGCCGATTCTTCACGAAGAAAACCCATAAAACGTCTGGTTGAGGAAAAAAATGGATGACCGGCTGTTTAAGAGGAAAAAAAAATAGCCGGCTTTATAAGAGCAGGAGGACTATTCTATAGCCAAACATCTATAGGGGCAGACAGATCCGGCTGTTTGGAGGGCAACAGAAAATCTCTACATACATAATGAGTAAAGATTTTTTTTCTAAGCTCGAATCGTAGAACCGGTTGTCTATTCACCGGGTGACAAAGGAGAGCTGGCCGGCTGGAGGGCGGCCGGGAACAGCCGGTTGTTTAGGGGGAGGCGAGACGCTCAACAGAGTCAAAGGTTTGATCTTCAGTCCATTGAAGCTTCGATCAATTGAAATTATAGGATTAGCAATTGTGAGCGCAAATCACAGAGGAGGGGATGGTGTGGGAAGAGATTGGAAGCGGCGTGAAAATGGACAAGAAATGACGCGAGAATAGTGTGGGGATGGTGTGGGAATGGTGAAGAGATATTGTGGGAATAGTATGGGTATGATGAAGAGATATTTTGGGAGTATTGTGGGAATAGTAAAGAGATGGTATGAGAACAGTGTGGGAATGACGAAGGGATGGTATGAAATTGTGAGAGAATGGTAAAGAGATGATACAGAAATAGTGTGGAAATAGTAAAGAGGTGGTACAGGAATAGTGTGGTGATGGTGAAAAGATGTAGGAATAGTGTGAGAAAGTGTGCAAATGGTAACGATAGTATATGGAAAGAGTGTGGTTAAATGAAGGAGATGTGGGAATAGTGAGATAATAGTGAGGGGATAATGTGTGAATGGTGTGAATGACAAAGAGGTGGCA
>NC_134778.1:76379820-76382320 GCF_046742065.1 Oratosquilla oratoria
TAAATGAATAAATAAATAGAATGAAAAATAAAAAATAAAAATAAAAATAGAAATAAAAAGTCTGAATAATTACAATGAGTAGATGTGGTCTGGCCGCCTTATTCAGCTCAATGATTATTCGTTAGTATCAAAGGGTTATGGAGATTATAGTCAGGGCTTTAAACACACAAAGAAAGTTATCCAGCAAGTTAGGAGCTTTCTAAAGGTGGCGGCACACTAGGCATTTCTCGCTAGCAGCTATTTGCTTTTGCTATTTCGTTTGTGTAGTAACCACTTCGGTTGCTATCTTTTTTTTCAAATTCGCAAATGTCAAATTACTCTTGCGTCATAGAGAAGCTGAATAACGAACTAAGACAAGTTCACACTAGAATACGAATGTTAGACTCACATTGTTGAGATGTTCTTACGGAAGTCTAGAATATTGTAACCGAAGTCGTTTCTACTCAAATAAAGTAACAAAAACAAGTAGCATGCTAGCCTAGTGTGCCATCACATTAAGTTAGTTAAAATCTTTCGTCCTGTCTGATACTCTCTTACACTGGACCCGACCACGTTCTCAAAAAACTATAGCACTCATAACCACTACAACCTGTTTATTTTCGGGAATCTGCGTAAATTACAAGCACCACTTACAACCCCCACAGCGTCATAACCACATTAGCCCTCCATTTTGGGGTTACAACCACGGTAACAACCCCCATCACCTCTCCCCTTTCATGGGGGAGCGAACTGACTTCGACGGCTTCGCCTCCGGTAACCAACTTCCACACTAATCACTCTCGACCAACCAAAATCAAGCCCCCCACTCCTCCTCTCCTCCCCTCCTCCTCCTCCTCCTCCTCCTCTTCCCCCTGCTCCTCTACCAAACAGCTTCCACGTCTCGTTGGTCGACAAAAACTCTTTCATTTGTCGGTCATTAACTTCGGGAAGCTTCTCGGCGCGAACTCGGATCAACACTTCGACATCTGACGACGACGACGACGTCGAAGAAAACGATGACTGTGAATACGGTGACAAGGACGACTACGACTATGAGCTCGATGACGATGACAAGAACGACGAAGAAATTCACGGCGACGTCTTTGAATATGACGACGATGATATTGACGATGGTGATCGTGGATATAATGAACGACAACAACTACGACAACGACGACTATGGCGATGCCAACATTAATGTCGATGACGAAGAATACATGATGCTACGGATAAAAAACAAGAACGACAACGACGACGACGACGACGACAACGCATACATCGACGGCGACGACAGACATACAGACGATGAATGTGACTCCAGCGATTACAACGACGACAACTACGACATCGATGACGAAGACAGCCCACCTGTTCTCTAACCTCCCCCACCTCCCTCCCATCCTCCCATCAAGGCCGCCTTGGGCGTCGGGGTGCCCCGTGCAAAAACGTGGGCTAACCATGTTTTGTGATTGACTGGCGACAGAACCTGTAAAATTGTGTGCTCATCACCTTCCAATTTCCTCGTCAGGGGCTGCAGCGGCGGGACGAAGAGGAGGAGGAGGAGAAGGAGGAGGAGGAGGAGGAGGAGGAGGAGGAGGAGGAGGAGGGAGGAGGAGGAGGAGGAGGAGTGGGGAGGTGTAGGAGGCGAGGGAGGAGGAAGGAGGAAACGGAGAAGGAAGAGAAGACAAAAGATAAGAAGAAGGAGAAGAAAGAAGAGGAGGAACAGGAGGAGTGGGGAGGTGGAGGAGGAGGGGAATGAGGAGGGAGGAGACGGAGAAGGAAGAGAAGACGAAGGATAAGAAGTAGGAGAAGAAAGAAGAGGAACAGGAGGAAGAATAGGAGAAGAAGCAGGATGAAAAGGAAGAGAAGAAAGAAGAGGAGGAAGATGAGGAGGAGAAAGAGGAGGAGGAAGGGGACAAGGGGTAAAATGAGAGGAAAAGAAAAGGAAAATGAAGAGAAGGAGGAAGAAGAAAAAGAGGAAGATGTAAGGGAAGAAGGAGGAGGAGGAAGGGACAAGGAGTAGAAAAGAGAAGGAGAAAAAAGAGAACGAGGAGAAGGCGAAGGAGAAAGAGAAAAAGAATTAGAAAAAGACAAATTAAGAGAATAAAGAGAAGAAGGGGTGGAAGAAAATGAGAAAGAGAAAGACAAGGAGAAGAAGAAAGAAATAAGAAAATGAGGAAGAAGGGAAGAAACTGAAGGAGGTGGATAAGGATGAAGAGAAGGAGACTGAGGAGGAGAGGAAATAGGCAGAAGGAAGACAAAAAAGAAGACAGAAGAAAAAGAAGAAAAAAAAGAAAAGAAGAAGAAGAAAGAAGAAAAAGAAGGAGAAAGAAGAGAGAAGGTGAATAAGAGAAATAATAGTTATCATATGAGAAGACTAAGAACAAGAAGTAGGAAAAGAAAGTAAATGAAGAGAGAAGAACGATATAGTGATGAGGGAAATGAATGGTGGAGGGAAGAAAGCTGGAGAAACGTGGATGAGGTGGCTTGTTGGTGAAAAGGAGGAGGAGGAGGAGGAGGA
>NC_134778.1:76397320-76404820 GCF_046742065.1 Oratosquilla oratoria
AATCTTCCCAAACAACGCCTCTAATCACCAAAAAAGTCGATGACTCTCCCCCCTTCCCCCCCGGATGGGGCGTCGGTAGCCTCCCCACCCAGCCCTCCCCCCCCCTCCCCACCATACCTCCGTCCACCAACCCCCCCTCCTCCTCTCCCCACTCTTTATACTACTCCCCATCTCTCTCCTTCCACTATCTGTGCACTTATACTTCTTATATAGAGTGATTGTATATTTAATGGTATATCCAATAATTCTTGTAGTTCTATAGCATTTTTATTTCATTGTATATTTTTCTCTCTCCCACTCTCACTCGCTCTCTCCCTCTTATTCTCTCTTTCTCTTATTCTCTCTCTCACTTTCTCTCTTCTCTTTCTCTTTCTTTTTCTCATTCTCTTTTCTATTCCCTCTCTCTCTCTCTATCTGTCTATCTATCTTTCTATATTATCTTTCTTTTATCGTACTTGCGCACACGTACACACGCACACACACATACACACATACACAAACACACGCACACACACACACACACACACACACACACACACACACACACACACACACACACATACACACACACACACTCATACAGAAGTAGATTGATTCGGATGGGACCTACTGGAATTGCCATCAGGGCTGCTAGGTCTGGACATTACAAACAGAGAGGAACTATTTACAAACTCTTTGACAAATTACTACGTGGTACAAGATCAGATTGGAAAAGTCATTACTGAAGAATTCAAGGCCGTTCTAAGTCAAATTGGGAAAATAGAGAACATAACAGAAAAATAACATTTAGAGTCTAATGGCACTGTTATCGGATGAAATGTGAGAAATTGAAACATTTAACTGACTCAGAGAGCTATCATTCATGGCGAAACATTTCAGTTAAGTAATAAAAAAAAAAGACATGCCATTACCTTCAAGTACATTTAGCTTATCAAATCGATGCCTGTGTGGAGCACTTTTCAATGTCATGTTTTGCGAAAAAGGGAGTTTTCATTTTCACGAAACACCACTGGGTAAGGAATCTCACAGCCCAAAACTTCCGAAAGAATGACAAAATTTGTCCCTGAAACTAGTTTTTTTTTTTTTTTATTCCTACTGAAAAGAGAAAGTTTCTGTCATCTAACTGCGGGCGCGGCAAATGCTACTCGAGTGGATGTCAGCGCAAGAGGTTTCCGGAGTCGATGACCCCGGCCACCTGTATTCTGTTCTAACGTATGTGAGATGATCAGAGTTTATGTAGAACGCATACATGATGTAAACCAATGTTCATTCATTCCTTGACATTCACCTCAGAAGGAACTGATAGAAAATGGAAATTATTTTATATCTGACCCTAAGAAGTTAAAGATGAGAAAGAACAAGATCAATAGTTTTCAAAATGTTTAGCCTTTTGTCCATCTTTCTATGGTCAGCTATTCTGTTTCATTTACCTGGTCATTTCGCCCTTAAACCAACAGAAACAAGTAATATTTTGTTCGATTAGACAGTGTGAGAGGAAAATTAACAAATATGTCAGTTAAACTAAGTCAGCTTAAAGAGAAGGTATAGATTTAACTATGAAATAAAAAGAAGAAAATAAATGAAGACCAAAGATATTGGTGGGAATAGTTCTAAAAAAAAATTAAACACAATTTGAGCGTTTTGTCAAGCAATTTAGAAAAATGAAAGTCATGTAAAGAAAATAGATATATTAAATAGAAAAATTAATAAGCAGACAAATAAGTAAATGTACATATAGAAATGAATAGATAAATGAATAGAGAAGTACATGAATAAATACATATTAATAATCAATATTATAGATATATGAAAAACAGGCAAAAAATAACGATCGAATAAATAAAAAATAGATCTAATCTATTTATAGTAGTACTATTGCTAGATATAACTGTAATAATATAATAAGTAATAATAGTAGTGGTAATTGCACCAGTAAAACCTAGTATCAATATTAGTGATAGTACCAAAAAGTAGTAGTAGTAGTAGTAGTAGTAGTAGTAGTAGTAGTAGTAGTAGTAGTAGTAGTAGTAGTAGTAGTGGTAGTAGTAGTAGTAGTAGTAGTGGTAGTTTCGTAGTTTGAGGTTGGTTGGAATAAAATGATGATAATTCCTTATACTTGTCTCGCTCCCACCTGTCGCCCATTTTCTCCCGTTTCCTCTTACTTCCTATTAGATGAAGGGTCATCCACGTCTCTAGACCACTACCTGGGTCATAAGCAATGCAGCAAGGCACAGTGCATCCACAGCAGGGCCAGGCGTTTCATTTGCAAGTACTACAGTTGTTAAATGTCTTATAGGGAGTTTTTACTACCAAAAATACTAATAGTAGTAGTTCAGTAGTATTAGAATCAGTTGTACTTCTACAAAACGTGAATGTAGAATATAGATCGAATTAATAGAATTACATAGTAATCTTACCTGTTGATATGATCATTCTTTTGATCACTAAATGATAAAATCTATAGTGAAACTCAATACATGAACGATGATCATTTTGAGATATTAAAAAAATAGGTTATGTATTCTGTATTCTATGGTTATGCTAACAACAATGGTAAGTTGCATCATTATCCAAATAATTTTGGTAAAGAATCTTCTGACACCTGTGTGAGCAAGACTGACATATTTCTACACAGGAAATTTTTAGATTTTACATTTTTGTTTCTAACACTCTAGGGGAGCTTTTGTGCAGTTTGTCTGCGTCGGATTGTTTAGAAAAATAAAACAATTATGATAATGTATGTACATATGCATAATTACACATAAAATTACATACATCCCTACGTGCGTGAGCACACACACGAACGCACGCATACACGCACACACACGCACGCACACACACACGCGTACACACAAACACACACCCACACACACACACACACACACACACTCTCGTACACACAAACACACACACACACACACACACACACACACACACACACACACACACACACACACACACACACACACACACACACACACCTTGGGTGTAGGAGTAATCACAAGACTTCAAGTGAACGTAACACTGCTTGAACTCATGAACAAACGAACACGAGAACACCTGGTACCATGAACAATACCACGACCTCATCACCAATTCAAACAAACCAATAAGACTTTTGAGTATTCTAATTAGAGAACTGTACTGTATTTTACTGTATTCATATATTCTCCACATACGGCTAAACCGGCAAGGCCGTATCGACTCCACAAATCAATCCCGATTTGAACATAGTATCTATACATTATATTATTAGTTTCCTGATGTCTATACTTTCCGAAGACGAAGGAGAGGGAAGTTATGGCACGGTCTGGATCAAGTGGCACATGTGGCACGGGAGCAATATGCCATGGGAAGGTTGGCCCCCGGTGTTCTACTCGGCAAAGTCCGGTAGCGGAGACGCGCCGGTCTCCCCCGTCGCCGCCGCCGGCGACCGGCGACCGCGACTCCCGGTGCCAGATTTAGCATAATTATGCTAGATTTAGCACATTTCCCATAACACGACACTACATTAATCAAGAGTATAACAGAAAGCGAATGTGAGGGACAAAAAACGCGACATTGTTTTGGCCAATCTAGCATAATCATTTCGACTGTTGTGCAGCTTATTCTCGCTTGAGGAACCTAACCACTCTGTCTTCCCACCACACGTGGACGCGCCCAGAGAAGAGGAGTTTCTCTTCACAGAAATAAAATCACCTGACGGCAACCAATACAAAAGAGGCAGTTTAGCACCAAAAAAATCCTTGTTCAACTGCGCGAAAACCGCGGCGGTACCATATAGTCAAAGAAAAACTGCGCGGTTGTGTGTGAACACCTCCATTGACTTACACTGTAAATGAACCGCTGCGGTTGAAACCGCCAGTGTGCACAGGGCCAAAGGGTTCATTGAGAACAAAATCGCCTGGCGTCAACTAGAACAGAATTTTTTTTTGAAAAATAAAGATAGAATTAAACAAATGAAATAAAATGAAATGAAATAAAATGAAAAAGAAATATATAGAATAAGATAATAAAATAAATATTGTACCGGAAAAGATGTTCTAAATATTTATAAGGATTAATAACTACGGCCGAGAGTCTATCTCTGCCTGAATAGAATTTTCTATATTTAGCCAGAATAAAGACATCAATTTTGAGATGTAGAATTTGAAACTGAAATGTATTCTATTGTTTCATTATTTATTTATTCGTTTATTTAGTCTCATATCTATTTGTATATTTATTGTTATTTATCTATTTGTCTAATTATTTTCAATCGGATTATTATCCTATTTATTGAATTACTTATACCATTATCTATAATTTCATTTTACTTCAGTTATTAATTTATTCATTTATATATCTATTTATTTCTTTATATATTTATTTATTCATGTATATATTTATTCATTTGTTCATTCATTTATATATTTATATATTTATTAATTTATATACATATTTACTTATCTATTTCTTGGTTTGATTATTTATTATATTTTATTCATTTTTTTTTCTATTTACATGTAAAATTCATTCATTCATTTATGAATTTATTTAATTTTTTTATATTTAGCAAATGGCGGTAATCGGATGAAAATAAACGTCCTGATAACTCGACGTAGAGGAAAGATGTCGTGTTTGTGACGATTCCATATAATAATAATCACATTTTCTCTGTTTAAAGACTTTCTTGCGTCTGCGTGTACATAGAATATTTCTTTATGTTTTTTCAGCTACAAAAACACCTTATAAAAAAAAAAAAATCACGGGAGGAACTTTTACGTTTGCACACAAAAACCCTGCAAAACTCCGGGAAGTCTCACAAGAAAAACTAGATCTAAACTCAAGACGCGAGAAATCTTCCGAAGAAGACTACTTTTATGTCCCACAAAAAGCTAAGACTAAAGTCAAACTGCTAGATATCTTGAGGAGGTCTCACAAAAAAAAAAAAAAAAACTCACACAACTTTGATATTTTCAGGTCTTACATCAAAGACTAAGAACTCAAATTGCCAAATATCTTCAGAAGGTCTCACAACAAAATGTGGGAATGAACTCAAAATACCAGAGCTATTCTGAGAAGCGTTGGATTTCTCACAAAGATCCTCTTAGCCTTTTCGGACTGAGGCCTTACCCTGAATAAAATCGTCTGACATCACCTAGAATAAAAACAAACCTAGCGACCGTCACCATATCTAAGATGTTAGCTCCTGTAGCCTCCAGAGGCCCCTTACCTGAATAAAATCGCATGGCGTCATTTATCAAGTACTGGCCACCATCACCTCTCACCATATGTACAACCTTACCAAGCCGGAACAACCGACCGTGGTGAGGTATAGAGGTTGTATCGTCCTTCAGGGGATAGGCCCGTCCTGCAGTGGACCATCAAGGGTGAACTACGACTACAAATACAACGACTACTCCCAGGAAAACAACTCTAAGGACTTTGGATTTACTGGTGCCCGATAATTTTTTTTTACTTGAGTAAAGCCACAGAGGGTCAATGGAAAATTTAATTCTAGTCTTTACCCCAAAGATAATCTCTTAGCTGTAAAAAATCGTCTCAATAACCAAAATAATTCAGGTTTAAGAAAGAAATAGGCAAGGACTGGTTTACCAACAGAGTGATTAATGAATGGAATAGACTTAGTAACCATGTGGCGAGCACTGAAACAATTTTTTCTTTTAAGAGAAGATTAGATAACTTTATGGACAGGGATTGCAGGTGGTAAGGGACAAGGAACTGCTTAGTGTAGGCCTTGTGGTCTCTTGTATTCTCCTTCATTCTTATGTTCTTAAAAGAAAATAATCTCTAATATGCACCACTGCAAACACGATTCTTATCCACTAAAGAGGTTTCCTTTCTGTCTTAGCGGTGGGTCATATTTTACGAAGATTTCGAATGACACTTCACCAGCTAAATAGAATCGTCTTTTGTTTATTGTAACAGGAATTACTGTACCATGCGAGTTGTCGTCGGGGAATGTTCAGCTCAAATTCCAGATAGTTTCTTTTATACTGTTAGCATGGTAAAATGGTAACGTCATTGCCTTGTGGTAAGCAGTTGCGCAGCCAACGTTTCGAGCCCCAATGGAAGAGTTTGTTAATCTATACAAGATATCTTTCCTTATAGAAAAACAGGGGACATGATGAAGTGAAGTGGCAATAAATCTTCCAGAAAACCAATGGACTGTGTGAAAAACTCCTCTTTCCTCCATAGAAAATTATAGATAGCATAAATGTAATAAAATAAAGATAAATAAAGTAAAATAGAATAAGATAATAAAGAATAGAAAATAAAATAACATCAAATGAAATAAAGTAAAAATAAAATAAGAAAAATTAAATTAAGTAGAATACATTATGATATGATATATTGTAAAATAAAGAAAATCAAATCAAATATAACAGAATAGAATAAAAATGAATAAGATAGATAAAATAAGATTAAATAAAATAAAAGATATAATTAGAATAGACTAAATAAAATAAAGAAATAAAATGAGTCTTCTCATAGACAGTACATTGGGTTCACGGTGTCTTCAAGAGCGAATTACCTACGTCTCATGACACAGTAATGACTCTGAAAAGGGTCTTCTAGAAAGTCTTACAATCTAACCACGAAAGAATATACCCTCCCCCTCCCCCCAGTAACCTTTGCAAACTCTACAGAATATAGAACTAAGACTAAAAAAAAGAGGACAGAAAAACAGATACCGAGAAAGGAGGATAAAGAGAGAGTCTGAGATTATTGAGTTTGGGTACTGAAGGAGAAGGATCTACCTGAGGGGGGTAAAAACAAGACTCGAACGCGCAAATACCATAGGCGGCGTGGAAGAAGCCCGCGGGGGTCGAGTGAAGGTCTCTCGTGCCAGCCGGAAATCCTTTCCTGCCGGTGGGGGCGTCTACTGAGGGCGGGCGTCCCGGAGAGGAGAACCATCACGCGGAGGCGGTGAGGGAGGGAGGAGAGAAGCCAAGTGGTAACGCATCAAGGGTATTCATGAAGGACTGAGGGAGTAATTGTGGTGATAGTGATGGTAGAATTAGCTTTGATTAAGATGTTAAAAAGGTGTCATTAGGTGCAATGAAAACCAAGAGTATTCATGAAGGACTGAGGGAGTAATTGTGGTGGTAGTGATGGTAGAATGTAGGTATGAATGGAATATCGAAAAAGTGTTTATGAGTTGTTCTGATGTGGTATTAGTAGTAATGATGGGGAATATTGTGGCCATGGAGAGAAGAAACCCAATTGATGACGCATCAATGGCATTAATGAAGGACTGAGGGAGTAATTGGAGTAGTAGTAATGATAGAATATAAGTTAGATAGAAATAGCAAAGAACTTTTATGAGTTGTTCTGATATGGTGTTAGCAATGGTGATGGTGAACATTTTGATCACTGGGATTGTGAAGGGAATACAAGGACTAGTGACGAGGTAATAAAAGTGGTTTCAAGACTCAATGGTGATAGTGATGTTAGGAGAATTAAACATTGTGGAGGTTAATGGGGGGTGAGTGA
>NC_134778.1:76419820-76422320 GCF_046742065.1 Oratosquilla oratoria
ATTATAGAAATTATAACAACAATAATCACAATAATGATAACGACAATAATACTAAAAACAGAAATAACAACAACAAAGGCCACAATAATAATGATGCCAGTAATGATAATGTAAATAACGATACTATGGTTATCCGATCACTCGGACAAACAATGGGAATCCTTGCAGAGTTTGCAAACACATTGTCCGACTTCGCGCTCCCCCCACAATACACAGCAATGGTGTCTGAGAAAGAATGGATCATCACCGCTGAGACGCGGTAAGAAGGCTTCCGACTTTCGCCCGCTGCTCTTTGGCTCTGCTCCACAAAGAAGATCCAAAGGCTATAGAACAGTAATAATGACACTAATAGTAACAACGGGGTTGTCAACTGACAGGTGATATTAAATAGAGATAACCAACCCACTTCCCAGTCAGTGGGAAGTGGAAAACCCCTGGTGGGGCAAAGCTCTCTCAATTGCGGCAAGTCGCCCAATACAAATCTCATAATAACAGGGGAAACAAGCAACTCCTTCTCCCTGCGGCCGGAGCCAGCACCAGAGAACAACAAGGCCCAATTGAGACTTTACCTGAGAAAAGCATCGAGAAGTTGGACAAGGGCCCTGTCCTGGGCAGGTAGTCTGGCGTGGAGGTTTTCAAATCGAGCATTGTCATATCTTCCCTTTGGGATTCCTCCTCCTCCTCCTCCTTCTTCTGCTCCTGGTACAGGTGCCTCCTCCTTCGTCTCCTCCACCACCACCACCACCACCTCCTCCTCCTTCTTCCTCTTCTCCTCCGCCTCCTTCAGGCGGTTCCTTGCGGTTGGAGAGGCGGCGGCGAAGGGGGAGAGGGGCTTCGCGTCGTTGGGATCTGCTTGGAGGAGGCCTCTGTGCCTTCGGCGGGAGGATTTTGACCTCTGGAGGGGATGCGGAGGTCTTCGGGTTCTGCTCCAGGCAGCCGCCGCGCCGATGGGCAGTTCGATGTCAACTGCTTCAGGAAGGTCACTCGAAAGAGGTCCGACGATGTGACTACTGAGGTTTGTTTGTGTGTTTCTTTAGAAGAACTTCTCTTAATTTTTTTCTTTACTTTTTCCGATTCGTTTTGTTGGGTTGGTTGTTATCGTCACCACCCCAAATGGGCACCACTACGCCACCTCTTCATGTTATTACAACAACAACACAAGAAACACACAAAGCACAACACAACAACACAACACCGTGTGATAGCAAATATTCGATGATGGACGTAGGACTGGGGGGTGGAGTTTGAAAGGTGTATAGCAACCGTTCACGTTAGCCCCCCCACAAATGTTCACCGATTATTGGCTGAGAGAGGTGAGAGAGAGAGAATAGGATAGAGAGAGTGAGGGTTGCCGTCTGCTCTTAGTGTGGAGGTACGGGTGTGTGGCAGCGTCCAACGGGTATAGTCAATGCGCAACCATCCGCCATGCCGTGGAATAAGAGGTTTCAACGGTATGAGGCCGTCCATGATGTTGCCACATTCTCAGTTACGGTTTATTTTTCCTCTCTTCACTGACGTTAAATTTCTTAAATACATTCATGATTACTACTATAAAAAATAAAATCAACCCCCAAAATTGTTTTTTCAAGATGATCTTACGAGTATCTATCAGAAAATTATATAGAACCATTCGCGGCAGCAAAGACACTTGACAACTTTTAAGTCTATGAATAGGCGGAGCCTCGGATGTCCGCAACCAATAGAAAACGAGATTTGCGGTAAGGGGGCGGAGTCTCTGTCCTCAGGCTCTCCGCGCCCGAAGAAGAAGAAGAAGAGTTTTAGTTTTCTTCAAGACTCATCGAAATGTGACTTGCCCCCCTCCACCCCCCCCCCCAAATAAAACCACAATATCAATGTGGAAAGTAAGAATTTGAATAAAGCTCTCGACTAAACACGCTGGCCGTTGAAGTTGGCAATAATATGTCCGCGTTCTGTCTACATCTACACACAAACGCTGCTACATTCACACAAACGACGCTATACGCACACAAGCGCGCGCGCACACACACACACACACACACATACACACACACACACACGCACGCACAATATATTTCTATGAGAGGGTGAGTGTGTCTGTGAGTATGGTTGTGAGTGTGTATGTATAAAGGAGTGTTGAGTTTGAGACTCACAGTAGGGGAAGAAAATGGAGGAGGAGGAGATAGAGGAGGAGGAGGAGGAGGAGGAAGACTGTGTGAGACTTGCACTGGCGGAGACACAAAGCTAGCGAGCAGGGTGAGGAGGAAGAGGAGGAGGAGGAGGAAGAGTAGGAGGAAGGGAAGGAGGAGGAGGAGGGGGCGGGGAGGGTAAGTGATAGGGCGAGGCGCCACTTCCTTCAACCAACTATCGACAAATGACAAGCCCTCCTACTCCTCCTCCTTCTTCTCCTCCTCCTCCTCCCCCTCCTCCTCCTTCCTCTGCTGCTGTTACTGATTCTCCTCCTCCTCCTCTTCCTCCTCCTTCTTCTCCTCCTTCTCCTCATCCTCCTTCTCCTCCTCCT
>NC_134778.1:76427320-76439820 GCF_046742065.1 Oratosquilla oratoria
CTTTCCTTATTCCACCAACTTTTTCCCTCTTCTGTTTCTTCAACCAGCATTTTCCTCGCCTGCCCTCGTCCCGTCCCGTGGCCCTCTATTCTTCGGGGCCATCTCCCTCCCGCCTATAATCCGCTCCCTTTCGTAGGAGTCCACGAATTAGTTTCGCCTCATTGGCTTTGTATACGTACTGCGAGCTCACGCCCACGCGCCCACGGTAGAGTACATGGACTAGGAGACACGCACACGCACACACACACGCACACACACACGCACACTGATATAGAGTACGTTGGAACTGTACATGAATTTGAGGCTAGCTATGATAAATAGGAGAGCAGTAGACGGGACCACACGTACACACATAAACACACACACACACACACACACACACACACACACACACACACACACACACACACACACACACACACACACACACACACACAAACAAACACACACACACACACACACACATACACACACACACACACACACACACACACACACACACACACACACACACACACACACACACACACACACACACACACACACACACACACACACACATATAGAATAAGTTGGATTTGAGGCTTGGTATGATAAATTGAAGAGTAGGAAACGGAACTCCCAACGAGCGTTGTTCCTTTTCTGTATATTACAGTAAAGTAAATACAATTAAGTAAATAAGCATACAGACACGCCCACGCACACAGAAATACTAGAATAAGTTGGAACTGTACATGAACTTGAGGCTAGGCACGATAAATTGGAGAGTAGGACACGGGACCCGACGAGCGTTGCTCTTTTTCTGTACAGTAGCATTAGGTTAACACAATAGATAAATACACACACGCATACGCACATATACAAACACATGCATACATAGGTCTACATCTTGAGCAAAGAGTATGGAGATGCTAACTATTGGAAGTCTAGGACTTCCAGCCAAGATGGCATCTCACTAATGAATGAAATCTTGTGAACTGAAGAAGACCAGAAGGAGATATTCATTGTTTTGCTCCAAATGCTCTTCCGTCAGCTGTGTAGAATCGTCTTGTCTTAAAGTGTTATCGCATTGGGATATTTTTCCTTCAATTGTTGGAGCAGATTTACATCTCGCAGCTTTCGGGAAGGAATAGATGCTGAAGGAAAAAAAGAGTCTGGATGTGGGCGATGCCGGAGGTTGAAGGTAAAATAATTCAGTGTGATAACCCTTTTAGGGAGAGCAAAATCAGCGACATGTTCTCAACTCGCTATATTATGCACTATCAGATGATTCTAATACTCTTGAAGGCCTCGTGGTCTCGACCCGTGAAGGCCTTGTTCATGCGTGGGTCCATCCTTTCGAGTAGCATCTAGTCGTCATAAATAAAAAATAAAAAAAATAAAAAACGTCAACAATAAGAGTAGCAAAGAGTCGCACACACAGACACTCCCAAACGCACGCACAAGCCTTCCACCAACAGTCCCGTCTTTCTTAATACGTACACACAAGTGCACACGCGCACACGTGTATGGTTATGATGTGATGTACACACGCATTATACTCAGGTCATTGGCTATACACACATAAGGTTTGTGTCCATACACACAATGGACTGAGGAGGGAGTGGAGGAGGAGAAGAGAGGGAGAAAGAGGAGTAATAGCAGAAAGAGGAGGAGGAGGAGGAGGAGGAGGAGGAACAAAAGAGAAAAAGGAAGAAGAGGAGAAGGAGCAAGAAAGGGAGGAGAGGAAGGAAGAGAATAAGGAGGACGAAGATGAAGAGGAGAAGGAAGCGAAAAAGAACAACGAATGGGAAGAGGAAATGGAAGAAGGAAGAAGAGATCGAAGAGGTGGAAGAGGAGAATGAGGAGAATGAGGAGAGGAATGAGAGATAGAGGAGGAGGGAGAAAAGGAAGAAGAGGAAGAGGTAGAGTATGAGGATAAGGAAGAAGAGGATAAGGAGTCGGAGGAAGAGAAGGATGAGAAAGTGAAGAACAGGAAGAGGAGGAAGAGGACTTTCAGGAGGAAGAGGGGTGGAGGAAAGGAAGGAAGAGGAGAACGAAGGAGAGAAGGAAGGAGAGGAGGAAGAATAGGAGGAGGAGAAGAGTCAAGAAATGAGGAGGAAGGAAAAAAGGAAGAATAGGAAGAGGAAAAGAGCCAGGAGTTGAGGATGGGTTAAGGAGAAAAACGAGATAAATGAGGATGAGATGAAGGAGGAGGAAAAAGAAGAAAATGAGGAAGAAAGGGAACAGGAGGAAAAGGCTTAGAATGAGAAAGAGAAGGAGGAGCAAAGGAAAAAGAGGAGGAAGAGGAGGAAGAGGAGGAGAAGTGAAAGGAGGTGAAGGAGGAAGAGGAGGAAGAGGAGGAAAAGGAGGAGGTGGGGAGGACGAGGAAAGGAGGAAGAGGAGGAGTAGGAGGAGGAAGAAAAGAGGAAAAGGAGGAACAGGAGGAGAAGTGAAAGGAAGAGAAGGAGGAAGAACAGGAAAAGGAGGAGGAGCAGCAGGAGGAAAGTAATAGGAGTCGGAAAAGAAAAGTAGGAGGAGAAGAGGAAGGAACAGGAGGATTGAGAGGAAGAGGAAGGAACAGGAGGATTGAGAGGAAGAGGAAAAGGAGTAGGAGGAAGAGCGTCACGTCAGCAATAACCAGCGCTTCTATCTTTGTGGACAAAATGGCGTCCAGGAGGTCGACTCAAAAAGGTGGCGAGCAGAGATTAGTATCCAGTCTGTAGGGGAACTCACTAAAATCCCTAAAATATTGACTCCATAAAATCGTATATGGTCCATACTCCATATGTATGGAGGAGGAAGAGAAGGAGGAGGAGGAGGAGGAGGAGGAGGAGGAGGAAGAAGGAGGAAAAGGAAGGGGAGGTAAAGGAGGAAGAAGAAGAGGGGTAATGGGAGGAGGAAAAGGAGGAAAAGGAGGAAGAGGAGAAGGTTTAAAGAAGGATAATGAGGAGAAAGAGAAGGAGAAGAGGGAAGAAAATGACGATGAGGAGAAAGAGAAAGAGAAAGAGAAGGACGAGAAGGACGAAAAGGAGGAGAAGGAGGAAGAGGAGGGGGAATATTAGTGAGAGAAGAGGGGAAGGTAGACGAAGAGAAGGATGAAAGGAGGAGAAGGAAAAGGAAGAAGAGATGGAGAAAAAGGAGGAAAAGGAGGAGGAGGAGAAAGACGAGGAAGAGGAGGAGGAGGAGGAGGAGGAGGAGGAGGGGAGGAGGAAGAGAAAGAGAAGGAGGAGAAAGACGAGGAAGAGGAGGAAGAGGAGGAAGAGGAGGAGGAGGAGGAGGAAGAGGAGGAGGAGGAAGAGAAGGAGGAGGAAGAGGGTTAGGAGGAGGAGGAGGAAGAGGAGGAGGAGGAAGAGGGTTAGGAGGAGGAGGAGGAGGAGGAGGAGGAGGAGGAGGAGGAGGAAGAGGAGGAGTTGGAGGTGGCGTCTGTGGCATTACTCCCGGCTCATTACGCGCGGGATGGACGCCAGGAAACAAAAGAAACCGGCCTCCCCCCCCTTCCCCTCCCTCCCTCCCCCTCCCTCCCCTCTCACTCCCTCCTCTTCCCTCCTCCTCCCTCCAACACCCTTCCTCTCCCTTCCAATCCTCACACTCCTTCTCCCCGCTTATTCTCTCTTCCTCCCGTCTTCCTTCTCTTCCTCTCTCGTTACCTCCTCTCTCTTTTTCATTCTCTTTTCCTTCCCTCTCTCTCTTTCTCTTCTTTTTTCTTTAACCCCTACCCTTCTGTTTCCTATCATCTTTATCTCTCTCTCCTATACTTCCTTCCTTTCTTCCTTATTATCGTTTGATCACGAATTTCTCGGTCTTTTCGATATTTTACTCCAACACTCGTCTCTTCCATGTCTTTCCTTATCGTTCTCACATTCTCCCTTTCCTTTCTCTTTCCCCTCCTTTTCTCCTCTCGCTCTCCTTCTTTCCTCTCTTTTTCTCGTATTCCATGTCTTCCCTCTCTCTTTCTTCCTTTTCCCCATCATCCCTTTCCTTAATTCCTTCTGCTCTCTTTCCTCTCTTTTTTCAATATATTTTCGCCTTCTCTTTTTTCCATTCCTACCTTACCTATGTTCCTCTCACTTCCTCTCTTACTTCTTCTCTTCCCTTCCTCTATTTTCCTCTTCCCTTTCCCATATTCCTCTTCCTTCTTTTCTTTTCTTCCATTTTCCCTATCTCACTCCATAGTCTCCTTCTATGCCTCCTCTTCCTCAGCTAACAAATTTCACCCTTCTTCCTCCTGTTCTGTCTTCTAATTAACTCTTCGTCTTTTTCTTCATCTTCATCATCCTCTTTTTTCATCATCATCATCATCATCATCTTCTTCTTCTTCTTCTTCTTCTTCTTCTTCTTCTTCTTCTTCTTCTTCTTCTTCTTCTTCTTCTTCTTCTTCTTCTTCTTCTTCTTCTTCTTCTTCTTCTTCTTCTCCTTTTTATTCTACGTCTTTCTCCTTCTCCTTGACCACTTTTCTTTTTTTCTTCCTCCCTATCTCGTTCTTGCTCTTCATATCATTTCTCTCTTCCTTTCTCCTATTCTTCCCTTCTTCCTTCTCTACTTCCCGTTTTCTTCTACTTCCTGCTCCGATTCTTCTACTTCTTCCTTGATCTCATCTTCTTCTTTTTTCTCCTCTTTCCTCTTTATCCTCATTTTCTCCCCATCTAGGTTCTGTTTCTTCTCCTCCACTTCAGCCTCTCTTTCGAGATCTTCTCGTTTTCTTTTACGATAACTTCATTACTTTCTTCTATCTATTCCTTTATCTATTCTTCCTCATCCTCCTTCTGCTTTCTTCCACTCTCCTTCTTCCATTCCTCCTCTTTCTATTCCAACTAATTTTGCTTCCTCTTGTTTCCACGTTATCTTGAATTCCCCTCCTTTTCCCTCCTATTCCTTCTCTTTCTTTTCCTCCTCCTCCTCTTCCTCCTCCTCTTCCTCCTCCTTACCTCCTCATACTCCATGGGACCTACCTACGCTGGCCGAACAGGAAACAGGCAAAACTTAGACAGGAAGAGAAATTGATGGTCAGACACACAGAAAGACAGATAGACAGACAAACAGACAGACTGAGTGGTTTGTCAGACTGACAGACGGATGGACTGACCGACAGACAGATAGAAAGTCAAACAGACAGACAAACAAACAGACAGGACATATCTATGTTGCTCGCATAATAGGGCAAATTGTAATTTGTACATTGTTATACAAATAATAAAACTGCGTTTGTGTTAAGATAGAAGATAGCGTGCATTGAGGAAATTTAGAAAGAAAAGGACAACGCATTTGCAGAAAAAGATTATGAAAATAATAATAAATTAATCAAATAAATAAATATATAGAACAAATAAACGAAATAAGATAGAAATATATATAAAAAGAATTTTTTTTTATGCAGTTGGAAAGCAAAATTATGGACAAGGTTAAAAATGGAAAATTTGAAATGAAATGAATAAAGAAACAGAACAAACAGATAAATGAAATAAGATAGAAAATATATATAGAAAGAGAAATAATTTATACGGTTGGTAGGCAATGTTATGGAAAATGTCAAAAAGCTTGATTATTTACGATAGAGTTAATGCAACTTGTGATATGCATAAAGATGACGCATCAATTCATGCTGCACATAGAAAAAAAGTTACTTAACAGATAAATTAAAGAAGCGTAGGCAGTTGTCAAGAAATAATAAACTACTAATTGAGAAGCCCCAGGAACATCTATCAGAAATGCAAACATTTGCAAAAAATGCAAAGGGGAAAAGGCATGGAGGAAGGAATATAAGTATATATGTGCGTGTATATGTATAATGAATGTACTCGTATGTATATATGTGTGTGTGTATGTATATGTATATGTATATGTGTGTGTATGTATATGTATATGTATAAGTATATGTATATGTATGTGTGTATGTATATGTATATGTATATGTATATGTATATGCATATTTATATATACGTATATGTATATGTATATGTATATGCATATGTATATGTATATGTATATGTATATGTATATATATACATATATATTCAATTGTGTACATGTGTATGCACATGTACAATTGTTTATATTTATATGTATAGCCAATAATTTTGAACCGGTGAAACCCAAGAAGGCGAAAAGAAAACTTCGTTTTGAATTCTTATATCTAATTTCTCTAAATTTGGCTTCTTGTTCAAAAGACGCATTGCAAAGAATCGCTTTTTTTATGTCAGGACACATTGAAATCATGCAAGCTCAGGTACAAAAAAGGAATTCCTCTCTGATAAACTCAAGACCTCATTAGCATTGAAGTCTCCTCATCTGCACAATTGTTCTTATTTACATAAGAACATAAAAATAGGGGAGAATGCAAGAGACCATAAGGCCTATACTAGGCAGTTCCATGCTCCTTACCATCCGTTATCCTTATCCTTATAGTAATCCAATTTTTTCTTAAAGCAACTAATTATTTTAACGCTCACTACACGAGTACCAATTCTACTCCATTCATTACCCATTTTATTGGTAAACCAGTTCTTGCCTATTTCCTTCTTGAACGTAAATTTGCTGTTTTAATATGATGACCTTGCCTCCATCACCTGAACATTCAGAAACAATCTCGTCGTTTTTGTCACTACTTTTGTTAAGTACTTCAACCCTATTCTCACTGATGTATTACGATGTACTACCGGGTATGACTTCAAATACAACTGTCCTAGAAGTATTTATTGACTTGTTTCCAGACAAAAGCTCTCAATTATATCCTATACTCGCTCTTTTCGTATTTCTCTAATCTCGTAAAACTAAATTTTTTGTTCGTCATTTGATGTGCCATCCTCTTGTGTTAATGCATACAAGGTTTCTATTCCAGTGATTGAAGAATTTTTTATCAAAGTATATCAAAGGATTACAAAGGATTACAAAGGCGGAGCATGCCGACAGAAGACCTTTTGGTCCATAACTAGGTCGGATGCAAAAAATATATATATATATAATAATGATAAATAAATAATAAAAATGAAAATAGTAATGATGATGATGATGATGATGATGATGATGATGATGATGATGATGATGATGATGATGATGATGATGATGATGATGATGATGATGATGATGATGATGATGATGATGATGGGGATAATAATAATAATAATAATAATAATAATAATAATAATAATAATAATAATAATAATAATAATAATAATAATAATAATAATAATAATAATAATAATATTTGACAAGTTAGTGCGTTTGTGACGTAATCGAAGCCTTGCTGGTCTTGTATTCGTTTATGTGTGGGTTCGAGTTACGCACTCCTCGGTAGTGACTGTTACCTGCCCCAACAGTCGTCAAAGCGCATAATAAGGCAAAGGTGACGACCTCGGCCACAGCTACTCAGCGCCTCCTGGCGTAACCTTGTCATCTTCTTCTTTGCCAAAATGAACAGATTATGCTTCTTGTGAATGCTTGCATACTCACCAAGAACTCAACATTCTCTTGCGAAACAGACGAGGATTAAGACAGATAGGTGGAGAGGAGAGGAGGAGGAGGAGGAGGAGGAGGAGGAGGAAAAGAAGGAGGAGGAGGAGGGAGAGAAGGAGGAGAAGGAGGTACGAGGAGAGAGGGTGCAGAAGGAGGTAGAACCCTTTTGTCGAAAAATCCGTCGCTAAGACAGACACAAACATAGACAGACAGAAACAGACAGATAGACAAAAGGGCAAACAGAAATGAGGGAAGACATAGTGCGAGGTGAGGGACAGGCAAAGGAGGACAAAGACATGAAGGAAGACAGATAGACAGAGAGACGGGGAAACAGATATGAAGACAGTCGGATTGGCCAGGGGCAATGCCACTACCTAGGCGGCCATTGTTCCAAGCTAATGGGACCGGACTACCTGCCTGCATGCCTGCCTGCCTGCCTGCCTGTCTGCCTTCCTGCCTTCATACTTGCCTTCATACTTGCCTTCCTACCTACTTGCCTTACATGTCTGCCTGCCTGCCTGCATTCATACTTGCATTCCTACCTACTTGCCTTACCTGTCTGCCTGCCTGCCTTCATACTTGCCTTCATACCTACATCCCTACCTACTTTCCTTACCTGCCTGCCTGCCTGCCTACCCGCTGTCTGCCTGACTGCTTGCACCCTTGCCTGTCTTTCTGTCTGCCTACAAGCTTGCCTGGCTACCTGTCTGTCTGCCTTCATACCTACATTCCTACCCACCTGCCTTACCTGCTTGCCTGCCTTACATGTCTGCCTCCCTACCTGCTGTCTGCCTGCCTGCTTACATTCCTACCTGTCTTTCTGTCTGCCTGTCTGTCTGTCTGCCTTCCTACCTGATTTCCTTCCTGACATACTATCTGTCTGTCTGTCTCTATTCCTGCCTGCCTGTCTGCCTGTCTGTCTGTCTGTCTGCCTAGACAGTGAAAAGGGTAAGGAAGAAGATAAGGAGGACGGGACAGGAAGACAAATAGAACTAGGAAGAAGACAAGGAAAAGGAGGACAGGAGAAAGGAGGTGAGAGAGGTCTTGAGGAAGAGGAGGAAAGAGGAGAGTAGAAGATGAGATGGAGCAACATTTGGAGGAGGAGGAAGAGGAGGAGGAAGAGGGGAAAGGAGGAGAAGGAAGAGGAGGAGGAGGAGGAGGAGGAAGAGGAGGAGGAGGAAGAGGAGGAGGAGGAAGAGGAGGAGGAGGAAGAGGAGGAGGAGGAGGAGGAGGAATAAGAAAAAGAACAATTGAATTAGGAGGAGGAGATAGAATCAAAAGATGAGGAGAGAAGGAAGAGAAGGAAGAGAAGGTGAATAAAGATAAGGGGAAGGAGGAGGAGGAGGAGGATCATAAGCAGAAGGAAAAGGAGGAGGAGGATGAGAATGAGGAGGAAGAGAGTCAGGATCAGGATGATGGTAACGAACAATGAGGAGGAAGAGGAGGAGGAGGAGAGGAGGAGGAGGAGAGGAGGAGGAGGAGGAGGAAGAGAGGAGGAGGAAGAGGAGGAGGAGGTTAAGGATAAGAATGAGGATGATGATGATGGTAATGAAAATGAGAAGGAGGAGGAGGAGGAAGAAGAGAATGCGGATCAGGATGAGAATGAGGATGAGGATGAGAATGAGGTTTAGGATGAGAACGAAGATGAGGATGAGTATGAGGATGAAGATGAGAATGATGGTAATGAAAATGAGGAGGAGGAGAAGGAGGAGGAGGAGAAGGAGGAGGAAGAGAATGAGGATGAGGATGAGGATGAGGTTTAGGATGAGAACGAAGATGAGGATGAGAATGAGGGTGAGGATAAAAAATGAAGAGGAAGAGTGCAGCAGTAGATTAGAGGATGGTAATGATTGTGGTGATGATGATGAAGAGGAGGAGGAGTAGGAGAGAGATTAAGGGGAGGAGGCAGAGGCGGCAGAGGAGGAGGAGGTAGAGAAGGAAGAGGAGGCAGAGGAGGAGGGGGCAGAGGAGGCAGAGGAGGAGGTGGCAGAGGAGGAGGAGGTGCAGAAGGAGGAGGTGGAGGAGGAGAAAGAGAAAGAGAAAGAGAAGGAGAGGGAGTAGAAGAAGCAGGAGCAGTAGTAGGAAGAGGAGGAGGAAGAGGAGGAGGAAGAGGAGGAGGAAGAGGAGGAGGAAGAGGAGGAGGAAGAGTAGGAGGAGGAGGAGGAGGCAGAGAGGAGACAGAGGAGGGGAAGGAGGATGTGGAGAAAGAAGGAGAGGGAGAAGTAATAGTAGGAACGGGAGTAGGAAGAGGAGGAGGAGGCAGAGGAGGAGAAGGTAGAGGAAGAGGAGGCAAAAGAGGAGGAGGCAGAGGAGGAGGATAAGGAGAAGGAGGAGAAGGAGGAGAATGAGGAGGAGAAAGGGGGATAGGAGGACGAAGAGGAAGAGGACGAGGAGAAAGAGTTTTAAGAAAATGGAGAAGCAAAGTTTTATCCTCCATGTGTGAATAAGATTGGACCACTTTTCCAGTTTCTAGCTTCCACCATACTTTCTCTCCCTCCCCCTCCCTCTCCCCCCTCCGTCTCCCCCTCCTCTCAGCTGACTTCGAACAAGCCCCCCTCTCCCTCCTACGCTCCCTTTCTCCCTCTCCCTTCTCCTTCCGCTCCCTTCCCTCCCACTGTCTTTCCAGTCATAGTTCCCTGAATCAAAACAACAGCGCCTCGTGTGACGTCACTAGAGGGGTAGGATGGAGGTGGTGGAGGGCGGTTGGACGAAGGAAAGGGAGGAATGGCTATCATGGTGGTGTCATAGAAATGAATAAAACAGCCTGGAGTGTATATATATATGTATATATATATATATATATATATATATATATATATGTATGTATTTATATATATACATATATATATATATGTATATATATATATATATATATATATATATATATATGTATGTATTTATATGTGTGTATGTGTGTATACATACATATATACATACATATTATTTCATTCTTATCATGGGGTTCATGATATTCCTCTCGCACTCAAACAGGAGAATCTAAAGTCGAAAAAGCCCTCAATACCTAAAGTCTCGTTGACACGGGACTAGTATAGTAGTCGCTAGAACTAGCGACTTGTAAACTACCCCTCTTCTTGCCTAATGTCAACGGAAAAGTATCTAACTTGCCGCTAAACTATCCTAGTGTGAACATTTACTTGCCGGGTAAGTCAACTTGCAGCTAGCCCTATCGGCCACTAAACTTAAGAGTCATGTGGTAAAGTGCTCTACTAAGCATAAACTGATGCAATACAAAATGTCTAAGTCAATAAGCTGGACGTTGCTTATGAAAATGACTTTTTTTTATTCATTAATACAGAGATTTCCTCTCCGAATTAAAATATGTTACAAAAGAAAAGTTTAAGATATTTCAGTTTTTTTGGGAAAAAGAATAGAAACGTTGCACCAAATCAGTGGCTCTCAAACACTTTTTTTTAGTTAAAATCATATTAGTTGGGATCTTTTTTTTTTTTTACCCCACGTTAAGATTTTCCAAAATGACAGGTTAGAAATGACAATTTTCATTCGACTAAAAAAAAAAAAAAAAAAGAATTGAAGAATCGAAAACATACAGCAAACTATTGAGATATTCTAAATCTACTGAAGAGCAAGAAATCATTAATTAAAAATCATTAGGATCAGTTAAGTAAAAAATAAGAAAAGAATGGGATTATATAATGATGATTCGCGAAATAAAGATGGCTGACCAGTTAACTCCCCGTCACAAATTCAAGATTCTTTTCAAAGGTTATGAAGTTCAAAAACTGGAAGACGACTTAACCTACATTATTCCAGACTTCCCTAAAGACAATATCCGTATAGGTTTAACTTCTTTTACTTCGTCATTCACCTTTTCAAGACATGACTCAAAGGTGATTTGACATTTGGAGACTCGAAAAAATAAAAGATTGTAACCGAAGTCGTTTAAACTCAAACGAACTCACTTGAATCTCGTCTGTGTGACAGAAACTAACGACGACCTCGATGAAGTACATTTCCACCATTCACAACAATTGAAAATGAGACTAAATTTCACTCTAAATTCTCCCTTTCACCCTGATGACATAGGTCCGAGATTTGATCCTTCCAATGACGGACGAATTTATTCAGTTCAGAGGAGGATAGAGAGGATCCAAGCCGAAAGAATTAAATGCGAATTGATACTGTTTATAGAGAATTTGCGTCTCAATGACCACGAGCCAGTCTCCCTCTAGTCTTCACTGTTTTTCTCTCTCCGGCTGTAATGAAGCTTTTGTGTGAGTTGAATACGTGTGCGTGCGTGTGTGTGCGTGTGTGTGTGTGTGTGTGTGTGTGTGTGTGTGTGTGTGTGTGTGTGTGTGTGTGTGTGTGTGTGTGTGTGTGTGTGTGTGTGTGTGTGTGTGTGTGTGCATATATGTGTGTGTGTGTGTGTGTGTGTGTGTGTGTGTGTGTGTGTGTGTGTGTGTGTGTGTGTGTGTGTGTGTGTGTGTGTGTGTGTGTGTGTGTGTGTGTGTGTGTGTGTGTGTGTGTGTATGTGTGTATTCACCTCGGATCTGCTGCAGTCTCTGTCGAGACAGCCAGACACCACCCTACGGCAGTGAGCACAGAGCTCATTATTTGCCGATCTCTGGGTAGGTCTGAGACCACTCACACACCACACACCGGGACAGCAAGGTCACAACTCCTTGACTAACGTGTGTGTGTGTGTGTGTGTGTGTGTGTGTGTGTGTGTGTGTGTGTGTGTGTGTGTGTGTGTGTGTGTGTGTGTGTGTGTGTGTGTGTGTGTGTGTGTGTGTGTGTGTGTGTGTGTGTGTGTGTGTGTGTGTATACGTGTATGTGTGTGTGTATAGAGACCCTTATCCTGATTCTATCTCCTTCCCGCCTCCTCCCCCCCGTCTCTCCTTGCCGCCAAAGGAACTGCATGAGCGAACTTCCTCTCCTCGATCGTCTTCTTCTCTGTTTCAGTCGCCTCATCGACTCTTCTTTGTGAGACCTTATCATCCTCATCATCAGAGCGAGGAGGAGCCTCACTCCTCCTCCTCCTCCTCCTCCTGCTCCTCCTCCTGCTCCTCTTCCTCAGCCTCCTCTTCTTC
>NC_134778.1:76447320-76449820 GCF_046742065.1 Oratosquilla oratoria
CCGACATCCTACCTCCAATCTCCATTTGAATAACTAGAATATGACTTCTCCAAGAATATTTCAACAGAATGTCTAACATTTGTATAGGTTTACAATCTCTTAGCTCGTCATTCAGCTTTACTATACATTAGGGAAAGATAACTTGATATCTGGAGATTTAAAAAAAAAAAAAAAAAAAGTAGAACATCGTAACCGAAGTCGTTTTTACTCAAACGAACTCTCAACTGTCGACGCTGGTGACGCCCGTGGAAGACCAGTGTGATATCCCTCTTAACTCTGGTTAACATCTGATTACTGGAAAGGTAAAGGAAAGCGAATCACCCGCCGTGTCTTCAGTACTTCTCAGCACCCCATGAAGCTGATTTCAGCACCTCCAGGAGGTGACAGCAACTCAGGTCAAGAAACGCTGGTCTTGAGAAACCCCTCGGCAGTAAAAGGCCAAGTTCCTCTCTTCTTATCTGCTCTCTACTCTCTCCTTGTCTGCTCTCTTTTCTCCCCTCTTACTTCGGATCCCTTGACGACGGTTGCAGAAACCGAAAAGTATTCTTGGACTTTGATGAAGCATTCCACCCCATGACTTTTGGGAATCCTTGATTTAATAGATAATTGCTCAAGTAAGTGATTAGTTCGCTTCAAAAGTACATTTTGTACAAAGGCTCATTAGCTTGTCAAGTTCACTTGTTCTTAAACTTATGGGGTGAGGCAACACCAATGTCTTTAGTAAGGGTTATAGACGCCGCCATTGACAACCCGATAATTATAAAAACCGAAACGTCGGGTCTTTGTCTCCGTTAAAACGTTCTGCTTTTTTTTTTTTTTTCAAGAACAGCTACGATGACGTTCTCTGTAGATTTTATTCTGTCTAATACTTGACGATTTTATTCAGCTCAAAGTCATCCTGGACCTGACTTCTGTTCTGGTCGTCCTCAAATCGACCTCCGTTCTTCACTCGACCTCTATCCAGGTCGTCCTCAATTAAACTTCCACAGTCGTCCTCGACACAACTTCCATACCGGTCGTCCTCGACTCGATCTCCGTACTGGTCGTCCTCGACTCGATCTCCGTACTGGTTGTCCTCGACTCGATCTCCGTACTGGTCGTCCTCGACTCGATCTCTGTACTGGTCGTCCTTGAGTCGATCTCTGCCCTGGTCGTCCTCAATTCGACCTCCGCCCTGGTTGTCCTCGACTTTGACTGCTTCTTTCCCCGCCTTTTCTTGCGTCTCCTGGACCTTTTTCTCGCCTCCGGAGACTGGAGGAGCCTTTGGGGCATCGCAGAAATTTATCGGCGGCCTTTCGTGGCAACTTTATCTTCACCTTCTTTAACCTCTTCCCTCCTCCCCTTCCTCCTCCTCCTCCTCCTCCTCCTCTTCGACCTTCTCCCCCTCCCGCTTCTCCTTCTCTCCCTCCTACTCTTCTTCCTCCTTCTCCTCCTCCTTCTGCCATTGCTCTTCATTCTCTTCCTTCTATTCTTCTTCCTCTTCCATTCCTCCCTCCTTTCGTAATCCACCTACTCTTCTTCCACCTCCTCCTCCTCCTTTACTTTCTTTCCCTCCTCCTCCTCCTGCTCCTCCCTCTCTTTTTCCCCTATCCTTCTTCCTACCCCTCTTACCTATCTTCTTCCTTTTCTGTTAACTTCTTCTCTTCCTCTTACTTTCCCTCCTCCTACTACCTATCCTCCTTCTCCATCCCATTCTTTTCCTCACCCTCCTACCCTTTCCCCTCCTCCTTCTCCTCCTGTTTCTTTCCTCCTCCTCCTCCTCCTCCGTCACCTCCTTATCCTCCTCCTCCTCCTCCTCCGTCACCTCCTTATCCTCCTCCTCCTCCCCCTTCTCTTCCTTCTTCTCCCCTCCCTACCATTCCTGTTCCTCTTCCTACCAGTCCTTACCTATCACACCTGCCGCGTATCCTCCCCTTCCTCCTCTTCTTCCGCTTCCTCCCTCTCCTCCTCCTCCTCCTTCCTTTCTTCACCTCTTTCCAGGCCATCTTGCCTTCTTGTTTATGATCACTGTACGCGCATTGCTTTGCCAGCGTTTTCTGTCATCACCATTACCATCACCATCGCCATCACCGTCACCGTCACCATCACCGTTACATCACCATCACCGTTACATCACCATCCCCGTCACCGTTACAGTCACTGTCATCCTTTTCATCATGACGAAACACCGTAACCATATTCATTACTATCACTGTTCTCATCATCATTAGCATCATGATCACCACCACTATCACCACCAACACAATCCTTGACACCATAATTGTCATCACCATATCACCATGAGCAACGTCCTCATTACCATTTGCATCATTTTCACCCTTTTTGTCACCACCATTTGGATACAACACCATCACCAACACCAACAATATCACCATTTTCACCACCTCACCGACCAAACTATGACAGTCGTCACCAACAGACACCACCACCAACCAAAACTGTCACCGGCTTCTTCAGTATCACCAAACCAATATATCCTCGAGGGTGGCAGGAAAATATG
>NC_134778.1:76457320-76459820 GCF_046742065.1 Oratosquilla oratoria
GTTTCCAAAATCTGAACTATGATAGGCTGGAATTCCACAAATAAATTTTCTATTACTTGAACGCCTTTTTTTATAAAAGTGTTTTCTTTGTAATTAATTAATATGTTTTCTCATAATAATAATAATTATTGTTAACGCGAATTTCACTAACTGGACACCCGCAGTCCCAAAGTGGCTGGCAACGGTCCATCAATCTCTATGGGAAGAATCGTTGGACTCTTGTCTGTGAGACCATTTCTCTATTACTGACTTGTATTTGTTGAAGGACGTGAGCTGTCGCCGGTTGTCAGCTCTCCGATGTAAAAAAAATGGATAGAAACAAAGCTGAAGTTGTTAGAAAGACATCTTAGGCTGGTGCAGAGACCGAATGTCAGCCCCTCAGGGTTGCGTTTCCTTATGGAGGCGAGGGTTCTGAATGCGGTGGGAGGGAGATGACTCTCTCTGACGTACGTCCTACAAGACCGCCACATATTCGTCATTCGCGCCATCAATATTGCATCAAAGCAACAGCAACGAAAGATATGTTTCCACATGTTTAATATATGGATCAGGTGGGAGGTTTTGCCAAGACAATGGGTGGGAGCTGGCGTGGGAGTGGGTGGGAGTAGGGGTGGGAGTGGGGGAGGAGACAGTTACCGGAATACCTCCTTGTCCGGTAACACTTCTCCGGTAGCTAAGTCCGCCGAGCCTGGACAGCCTACCCGTCCCAGACTTCTTCTTCCGGAACATCGGATCCAGTTTTCTTCCCGTTGTACCCGGACAAGAACCTCACTAACACCTCCATCTACCTCTTCTCCTCTCTCTTATTTCCCTCGTCTTCTTCCTCTTGTCCTCTTCTTTCTTTTCATTCTCTTTGTCCTCTTCCACTCTCTTTCTTTTCCACATTTACATCCTCTTTTCCTCCTCTTCGTCCTCTTCTCCTCCTTCTTTTTCTCTTTTTCATCCTCTTATCCTCTTTCTTCTTTCCATCTTATCCTCTTCTCATCTTCCTTCTTTTCCTCTTCTTTATCCTATTCTCCACTTCTTTCTTTTCTTCGTCTTCATCTTCTTCTCTCTCTTTTTTCCTCTTCTTCATCCTCTTCTTTCCTTTCCTTCTCTTCATCCTCTTCTTCCTTTTCCTTCTCTCCATCCTCTTCTCCTCTTCTTTCTTTTCCTTCTCTTCATCCTCTTTTCCTCCTATTCATCCTCATTTCCTTTTCCTTCTTTTCCTCTTATTTTTTCTTCTGTTAAATCAAAACTTCTCGCTCTCTTCTGTGTAGTTCCTTACACACACTCTATTCAGTCCTTTTTCTTTTTTCTTATCTATCCACCTTTGATACTTTACATTGCCTCTCCTCCTACTCTCTCCTCCTCCTCCTCCTCCTCCTTTCCTCTCCTCCTCCTACCATTTCCACCTAAATCTTAATATTTTCTTTTCTAACCACTTTCCTCCTTCTCCACCTAAATCTCCCCATCCTTCTCTTTCCTTTCCTCTTCGTTTCCACTTCCCTCCTCCTCCTCCCCCTCCTTCTCCTTCTCCTTTTACTCCTTCTCCTACTCCTACTACTGCTACTACTACTTCTACTACTACTACTTCTTCTCCTCCTTCTCTTTTTTCTTCTTTCATCTCTTCCTCCTACCATTTCATCCCTTATCTTAAGTTATCCCCTATTTTCTTTAATTTCTTCTCATTTCTCTCCTTCCCTTCCTACATCCCACCCATCCTCCCTCTCTCTTTGTCCTCCTCTTCCTCCTCTTTCTCCTCCTCCTCCTCCCTTTCTCATCATCCTCCTCCTCAGCCTTTCCGATCCCTTCCCCCTCCTCCCACCCTAAAACAAAGACACAAAAACCAAAACAGCCATTAACCCCATTAGCCGTCTGTCTCCGTGTTGCAGCCCTCCCCCCTCCCCCCTCCCACTCCCCCACCTCCCCCTCCCCACCTCCCCTCCCCTCTCCCCTTCCTCCTCTACCTTCCCTCCTCTTACTCCTCTATCTTCTTTATCCTCATTCTCAGACAGAGCCTCTCTCTTCTCTCGTGATTCACTTTCTTCTTCGCCTCCTCCTCTTCCTCCCCCTCCTAGTTCTCTTCCTCTCATCTCTTAATACTCTTTCGTGTCCTTCCTCTTTCGTCATCTTAACCTCTCAATTCTCCTCCTACCTTTACATCCCTTTTCTCACCTAATCATTCTCCTCCCTCCTTCCCTCCATCCCCACTTACCCTCCTCCTTTTTTCTTCCATCCCCACCTACCCTCCTCCCCTCCCCCTCACTTCCCCTCCATACCCTTTTGCAATCTCTAAGAGTCTTGGAAATAGCTGACTATGCTGTCTTCTATCGTGATGGTCAGCCTCCCCTCCTCACCCTCCCACTTCCTCCTCTCCTCCTCCTCCTACTCCTCCTCCTCCTCCTCCTCCTCCTCCTCCTCTTCCTTTAGCCGCCTTTGTTTCCTCCCCTTTTATCCTCCCTCAGCCCCTTTTCTCCCCTCACCACCCATCCGCCCCTCCCAATAGCCGCTTGTTATC
>NC_134778.1:76464820-76469820 GCF_046742065.1 Oratosquilla oratoria
CTTCCACATTCAGTCTTATTTGTCATAATATAGTCAATATATATAAGTATATGTATATATATATATATATATGTATATATATGTATATATATATATATATATATGTATATATATATATATACATATATATATATATATACATATATATACTGTATATGTATATGTATATGCTGGGACATTGTGACAAGTTGATGAAGATGGAAAAGAAGTCACGGGTCTAGTTCCGAGTTGCTGAGTTTATTGGTGACCGGTTTCGCTCTATACTTCTTCAGAGGAAGCATAGAGCGAAACCGGTCAGGAATAAACATAGAAACTCGGAACTAGCCCCGTGACTTCTTTTTACACCTTCATCATATATATATATATATATATATATATATATATATATATATTATATATATATATATATATATATTATATATATATGCGACACTAATCTACCACAATTCTGATGTCCGCCGTTGTGGAGAAGGTTTGGAAAGCCACTGTGAAAGGTGCTTAACCCTAGTTGGAGAGAAATTGTCCAGTACCCTCATTTAACCCTCGTTATCAAACTTTGTTCACGGCTACAGGCTTTCCTATACTCTTGACATTCCACGTCCACTTGATACTACTAATATAACTATATGAAACAGATTTAACTCACTGTGGTAAGGTGCATAGGCTGCACCGTTCCCCAGTGAATAGACCGGTAATCCTGCAGACGACCTTCAAGTCATGTTCAGCTCCTAATCACTCCTCATCTCCTCTGTCGTATTCCACTGTCACTAATCACCACCCATCAACACCCTTTACTATCAGTCTATTCATTTACTTCCCATCAATTTACTACCAATCTATTCTCACATTACTATACATCATTATTCATTCTGCATCACGTCCCACCGTGTACCAATCAACCCCATCACCCTATTAGCTTTCACCATCAGATTATTTCTCTTCTTCGGATCACTCCCTATCACCTAATCCCTTCTCATCACTGTGGTACTCGCCCAATCCCTCATCAGAGCTGCATCGACGCGGTGAGCAATCCCTCTCGCGACAGGACAACTTAAACAATCTGTTGCATCCCTTCAGGCAGTGTGGTGGTGGGGGAGCTGGTGGCGGCCGTGGTGGAGGAGATGGTGGAGGGGGAATGGGGAGATGAGAACAGATTGGGGAACGTAGGGGTGGAGGAAGTGGAGGCGGAAAGGGAAAGGGATAGAGACTCTACTTTGGTCCATAACACTGTTGTGAGAGTAGTCACTCCAAAAGTGAGATTAGCGCACCGTACATCAATGGAGGGGGCCGGACAACTGCATCCCGGACAACTGCATCCCGGGGGGTCAGTTGTCCTAGACCCAACGATAGACGGGGGTAGCGAGAAGCTATCAAACTTCGGAAACTATGAAGAACGTTTTGTTTTCATTGAGTCTTTTGAACCTCACCCACGCGGTGGAAGACTATGCAGATGATGTGATCTGAATGGCGATGCACTTCATTTAAGTGGAGGAAAATCATGACAGATTTTCCTCCTGTGAATGGCACACGATTTCATCTCGTGTGTCTCGTCAACGACATCCAACGCTTTACTCCAAGGGAATAATATTATGCCGAAGAGTTGAAGTCATAGAGAAAGTAAAGGACAGTTGGGTAACAGAAAGTAGGTGGTCAGGAGCCTACGCCAGGAGGTGTGTAGCTACGGCCGAAGCCGTCACCTTCTTTGCCCTATGGGCTTAGACTGTTGGGGCAGGTAAGAGTCATTACTGGGAATTGAAAAGAAGTGCGGGACTCGAACCCACAACTAAGCGAATATGAGACCACCACGCTTCTGATTACATCACCATCGCACATGCAAATTAGGGACAGTGAAATATGAAAGTGATGTGCATTCTTCTTTGAGTGAAGATTAGTCTCTAATAACAAAAGTATGCTACGAAACTCTGGTCCGTAGGGGTATTACGAATTTTCAATAAGCCTTACGGGGTGTATCTTACGTGTATGACCATAATGTATTGGCTAAGCGACAGGAGGTCACACCACATCCTGATCGCTCTATTCAAATGATCAAAAACTGATGATATGTACTATGTAAGACCCTAAATATTATATAGTACAACAAGATTCTTCACAGAGCATATTTTACGGACACTATACCGAGAGGGCTGTGAAATGATGGATACTTCAGAATCATACAATGGAAAATATATTTAGAATATTAAGATGAGCAGGAAGTTAACGACACAGAACAAGAAATAGAACATTTCGAGTTGTTTCCTTTCGGATAAGAAAAAGCAAAGACAAAAAAAAAATCAGTAGAGAACCAGCAAGGAAGCACAATTCTTTCGAACGATAGGAAGAAGTCTCCAAAGGGTTAAATTCCTACTTACTGATAAGGCTAATGAGGACAGGAGAATAAAGGATGAACTGACGCATCCAACAGAAGCTGTCATTAGAAATAAAGCAAACTGTTACTGCTAGTTTCAACTACTGTTGAACAAATGCCGCTACCTCCTGCTGCGAAGGTAGGACATCTCACGCAATTAAAGAATTTCACTGCGAATCACGGGCCACAGAAGCCAACCGAAGACCACGTCAGAGACGACTGGAGTCGTCCGTAGACCGCAGAGTCGGTCGTACAGTCGGCTAACCCCCTTCTTCCTCCGCGTACCCACACATCCACATCTGATATACCATCACTTAAACCCTACAACATGATGCGTTCCGTTGTCATGGCAACGTGGGTCCAACCTCCATTACGAAGACGCCCTCAGGTAAGTAAACGATACCTTGGCTCTGCGCCCTTCTGGTCCTGAGGGTGGGGGGAGGGGGAGGAGGAGGGGGAGGGGAGGGGGAGGGGGAGGGGAGGAAGGGTTGGTGCAAGTGGGAAGTATGAAGACAAAAGGGGAGCTGTTTTAGATAGGTCGGGGAAGTGATGTAAGGGATAAAGGGGCGGGAATAGGATTCGGGTGTTAGAAGGAGGAGAAAGAGTAGGAAGAGGAGGGGGATGAGGAAGAAAAGAAAGAAGAGGAGGAGGAGGAAGGAGGAGAGAAGGAGAAAGAGGTGGATGAAGAGAAGAAGGAAGAGGAGGAAGAAGAGGAGGCGAAGGTAAAAAAGGAGGAAGAGGAGAAGAAAGAAGAGTAGAAGGAAGAAGAGGAGGAAGAGGAGGAAGAGGAGGAGGAGGAGAAGGAGGAGGAGGGGAAAGGGTAGAAAGAGGAAAAAGAAGAGGAGTAAGAAGAGGAAGAAAAAAAGGAAGAAGAGAAGAAGGAAGAGTAGGAAGGGGGAAAGGAGAAGGAGAAGTAAAAGGAGGAGGAGGAGGAGGAGGAGGAGGAGGAGGAGGAGAAGGAGACGAAGAAGGAGAAAGAGAAAGGGAGAAGAAGAGATTAGTAAAATTGTTATGGTTGTGGAGGTTTGTTTTAGGGAGTGGACGAGAAGGAAATTTTCGAGTGAGTGTGGGGGGGTGACTTGAGGAAGGGGGGAAGGGGGGATAGGTGGGGTGAAAGGATATAAAAGGTATAAGAGTGGGAAAGGAGGTGACATAAAACGAGGAAGAGCAGGGGTAAGAGAATGGTAAGAACGAGGAGGAGGAGGAGGAGGAGGAGGAGGAGGAGAAGGAGGAATAGGAGGAGGAGGAGGAGGAGGAGGAGGAGGAGGAGGAGAAGGAGGAGTAGGAGGAGGAGGAGGAGGAGGAGGAGGAGGAGGAGGAGGAAGAGGAGGAGGAGGAGAAGGAGGAGGAGGAAGAGAAAAAGGAGGGTGAGGAAGAGGGCGAGGAGGAGAATGAGTTAGTGAAAGGGTGGTGGTGAAGAAGTTTAGGTTCTCAGCCCCGCACCAACCCCGAAGGCATCCTTCATAGAACTAGTCTCTATCTTCCCTATGGTCTCCCGACGGCTCTAGTCTCTCCAGTGTGACAAACTACAGTAAAGGAAATAACTGGGAGACTATCACACATTTCTCCGTTCAAAATAAACAGTTCCGTTCATTCAGAGTTCGAAGAAGCTTCGAGTTCGGGAAGGATGTACGTGTGGTTCATCCATGACAAGTCTCATGCCCGCTGCTTGAAGGAAGAAAGAGGACAAAATAGTAAAGAAAGAAAGCTATGGTAGCCTCCTGGCTAGTACAGTGGTAGCGCTGTGACCTCGTAATCACGGAGTGGGTAGATCGAGCCTCGCCCGAGCCCGTGAGTTTAAGCTGTTTACTGGGAAGTTTACTGTCGTGGCTGGGCACCACGGTGGGGGGTCGAGGCTTGCCTCGGCTGACGGCCGGGGGTATGCCGTGGCCTCTGTTCGAACCCTCGCCGCGGCGAGGTGAATTGGGCATCACTGTGTGATGCATCAGGTTCCTCCGGGTATCGTCACTTCAGTGGCATCATACAGTGAACTCACCGTTACCTGCGTTCGAACAGTTCCGGACCACCGACATGGTTGAAGTCCGAGTGGGTACCCCCCCCCCCAAAAAAAAAAAAATAAAAAAAAAATAAACTATGGTGGTGGAACGAGAGAAGGAAGAAGAGAGGAAGAGAAAGAAATTAAAGAGATGGAGAGGAAACGAGGTAAAGTTGAACAGGAGGAGACAAAGAAAGAAAAAGAAGAGGAAGGGGTGGAGGGGAAGGAAGGAGGAGAAGGGGAAAGAGAAAAGGAATGATGCGAAGAAGGAAAGGAAGACAGGTAGGAAGAAGATGAGGAGGGAGAGGAAGAGGCAGAGGAAGAGGAAGGAGAGTAGAAGAAGTGGGAAGAAGAAGAGGAAGGAAAGGGAAAAGCGAGAAAAAGAAGAGGAGAAAGAAAAAGAGGAGGGAGGGGAAGAGGAAGAGGAGGAGTAAAAAGGAAAAGGGAGGGGAGGAGAAAGGGAAGGGAGAGGAGAAAGGAAGGGGGGAGGAGAAAGAGGAGGAAGAATGGAGGGAGGAAGGGTAGAAGGAAGGGGAAGTGGAAGGAAATGGAAGAGCAAAGATAGGAAGACGAAGAGAGGGATGACGAAGAAGAGAAGAAAGATGAAGAGGAAGGAGGAGAGGAAGGGGAAGATGGGAA
>NC_134778.1:76474820-76479820 GCF_046742065.1 Oratosquilla oratoria
TCCACCTCACTCTTCTGCTCCTCCTTCTCATCCATCTCATCCACGTATTCCTCTTTCTCTTCTTCTTCCTTCTTTCCTCCTCGTCTTCTTCCTCTTCCTCCTCCTCTTGCTCCTCACCCTGCTCCTCCTTCTTGTCCATCTCCTCCACGCATTCCTCCTTTTCCTTCTTTCCTCCTCGCCTTCTCCCTCTTCCTCCTCCTCTTCCTCTTCACCCTGCTCCTCCTTCTCCTCCTCCACCCACTCCCGTTCCCAAGAGCAAGTTCCCAGGGTGAGCCTTCACTCGTTCATTTGCCCAACACGCGGCCGTGTTGACTTTGGGCCGGAGCGACCCGTCTTGGGCACCCGGGTGTGGCCGGGGCTGATTGGCACTTTTTAGAGGAAGGGGGGAGCGGGCGGAGGCGGTGGTGGAGAAGATGATGAAGGAGGTGTTGGAGAAGGTGGTGGTGGTGATGGAGAAAATGTTGGAGGTGTTGGAGTAATGGTGTGAAAATGATGGAAAAGGAGGTGCAAATGTAGGTGGTGGCAGAGACGGTGGGTGTTGAAGGTGTTTGAAAAGATGATAGCGGGGATGAAGGTGATGAAGATGGTGGAGATAACGTTGCTGTTGGTGAAGGCAGTGGAGAATGTGATGGAGATGACGGTGATGTTCAGGAAGATGATGGAAATGACCTTGATCTTGGAAAAGATGGTGGAGGTGGGGGAAAAGGTGGTGATGTTGGAGAAGATAGTAAAGGTGGTGGTAGAGGTGGTGTTGGATAAGATAACGCTGGATAAGATAGTGCTGGACAAAAGGATGTTTGATAGGATGTTGGATAAGATGATGTTGGATAAGGTGGTGTTGGATAAGAGGGTGTTGGATAAGATAGTGCTAGATATGATGGTGTTGGATAAGATGGTGTTGGATAAAAGGGTGTTGGATAAAAGGGTGTTGGATAAGAGGGTGTTCGATAAGAGGGTGTTGGATAAGATGGTGTCAGATAAGAGGATGGTGGCTAAGAGGGTGTTGGATATGAGGGTGTTGGATAAGAGGATGTTGGATAAGAGGGTGTTGGATAAGAGGGTGTTGGATAAGGTGGTGTTGGAGGAAACAATATAACTGAAGAATTTGATAGTGAATGTAATGGAGTTGTAAAGGCCATAGAGATGATGGTGATGCAGATGATTGTGATGGAGATGGCGATGATGATGTAGATGATGGTGATAGAGATAGTGAAGGAGAGGTTGGTAATAATGATGAAAATAGTGGTAATGGTGACAACGAAGTGATGGAATGGTGTTAAACATTAGTATTATCACCAGTGGACGTAAGAATTGTGATGTTAGTGTACGCAGTTGCAAACAGTGCTAGAAATAATTATCGCAATGATGGTGGTGAGAATAAGGGTTATAAATATGGTGTAAATGATGGTGTCAGTGACTGAAAATGGTGAAAGAGAAATTGGCCAGTACCATGGAGGAAATTGTGATGATAGTTTGATGGTGACCGCATGGAATGTGGTGACAATGGAGGTGAGTGTGGTGATAAAGGATGTAGTGGTGATATCAAGGTACGATGGTGGTGACGATCGTCATGGTGGAGAGGATTTGGGTTCTGTCTCCAATAACCAGCGCTTCTATCCGTGAGAGGAGAAGAGGAAATGGTCAATGAGAATAGTAGATAGGAAAGATAGTGATAGTTCAAAACCGATCATCAAATTTCTTTGAGTGGAGATAAGTTTTCAATCATAGAATCACTTTTCGTGACTCTGGTCCATATGGGTTGTCCTTTAAATCTCCAAAATGTTGACTACATAGGACACACTTGCAGACCACTACATACCTTTAATTGTGAATGTTTATCAACCTAATTTCAATAGTTTTCTTGTATGAGAAGCGTAATGAAAATAATCCATTTGGCAAACTATATTACGCTTATATTTCTTAAGAGAAACGTTTATGATACAAACGTACGAAACGTTTTTCCAATAGCGGAAAATATTCATACGACCACCCTTCCACTCCCCCTTCCCCTCCCGCGCACACACATTGGTTCCATCGTAAGATATCTTCAGCAAACAGTCTCAGAAGACAACGAGCCTTGTATCTTGTATAGATATCTTCGGTCTATTTACTTGCGTCCATTTGTGATTGTTAGTTGGCCCACAAAGACTTTTCTCTGTATAGTGGGAAGTTTCTTTTTGACTTCCAGATGTTGGTTTGGTTTCTTAAGGCGTTCGGATAATCTTGGAAATCTTGTTCTTTTGTTGGCTGTGACTTCCGACCCGTTTTTGGAAATCTGCGAAGAAATGGGTCAGCGTCATGACGTCATGTCGCTTCTTGAAGACAATTCCATCGTTCCCTGTGAGGTCTTTGATGCCTCGTATTTCTATTAGTGATGTATTCAAGCAAGCTCGGGAGTTCATCTAACCTGAATGAAATCGCCTGCCGTCAGCCGTCATACAGATAGCTGGCATCTTTTTTTACCAAATAGTTTCCATTCATGTTCGCTCTCCCCTCACGTTCTTACACCTTCTCTCTCTCTTTGCCTGTCTCTCTCTCTCCCTCTCTATCTATCTATCTATCAATCTATCTATCTGTCTGTCTATCTATTTTTTTCTCCCGTTGTCTCTTTCTCTCTCTCTATTCCCCTTCCTTTATCTCTTTCTCTCTAAATATAACTATAATCTACAGAAGCATAACTGTTTGTGTTTGTGTATGTGTGTGTGTGTGTGTGTGTGTGTGTGTGTGTGTGTGTGTGTGTGTGTGTGTGTGTGTGTGTGTGTGTGTGTGTGTGTGTGTGTGTGTGTGTGTGTGTGTGTGTGTGTGTGTGTGTGTGTGTGTGTGTGTGTGTGTGTGTGTGTGTGTGTGTGTGTGTGTGCGTGTGTGTGTGTATGTGTGCGTGCGCATACGCACGTGTATGTGTGTTTATGTGTATGTGTATGTATGTGTGCGTGCTCTCGTTTGTTTGCGCGTGTGTACGTGTGTGTCTAAAATATACACATTTCCCCACTTTACGTTTTTCCTTTCTCTACTTCCCTTCCATCCTCTTCGCTTTTCAATACCTCGTATTCTCCCTTTTCCTCTCCCCTCCCCTCCCCTCCCCTCTCCTCCCTTCCCCTCCCAGCTCCCCCTCTCCGCTCCCCTCCCCTCCCCTCCCCTTTCCCCTCACTCTCTCTCCCCTCCCGTCCCCCTCCATTCCCCAATTTTCCCAGCGGGTGAGGAAAGTGGCGGAGCAAACAAACTCCCCAGTCGGCAATTGATGGTTAATGCATTGATTGGGAGCCTCGGAAAGAAAGAGAGCAAGGGAGAAAGAGAGCGAGAGTGAGAGAGAGAGGGAGAGAGAGAGAGAGAGAGGGGGGGGGTGACCCTCCCCAGGGCCGTCGCCCTTAAGATCACCGGGCGTAAGGACCAATTTCCTCTGCGCGACGAAGTGGACCGGGAAAGTCGTGGGATAATAGAAGGGTAGGAAGGAGGAGGAGGAGGAGGAGGAGGAGGGGAAGAGGAGGAGGAGGAGGAGGAGGGGGAGGAAGAGGGGGAGGAGGAGGGGGAAGAGGAGGAGGAGGAAGAGGGGAGGAGGAGGGGGAGGAGGAAGGGGAGGAGGAGGGGGAGGAGGAAAAAGAGGAGGAGGGAAAGAGAATGTGGAGGGAGAGGAGGATAAGGGTGAGGATGAGGAGTAGGAACAGGAGGAAGAGGAGAAGGAAAAGAGGAACAGGGGAGGAGGAGGAAAAGGAGGGGAGGAGGAGGGGGCAAAGGAAGAAGTTGGAGAAAAGGAAATGGAAAGGAAGGAGGAAGAGGAGGACAAGGAGGATGAGGAAGGTGAAGATGAAGAGTAGGACCAGGAAGAGGAGGAGGAGAAAGAGAAGTAAGAAGAGGAGAAGAAGGAGATGATGTAGGAAAAGGAGGAGGAGGAGGAAGAGGAGGACAGAGAGGATGAGGTTGAGAACGATAAGGAATAGGAGCAGGAGGAGGAAAAAAGAAGGAAGGAAGAGTGGAACAGGAGGAGGAGGAGAAGGAGAAGAAGGGAAGAGGAGGAGGAAGAGGAAAAGGGAAGAGGAGAAGGGGAGGAGAAGAAAGGAAGAGGAGGAAAAGAAAGAGGACTCAAAAAGGATGATGTGTAATAGAGTATGAGGAGAGAGAGGAAGGAAGATATGAAGAGAGAACAGAGAGAAGATGGGGGAAAGAGAAAGAGAGTGAATGAAGAAGGGAAGGAGGGAGGGGAAAGGAAAGGGGAAGGGGGAAGGAGGGGGAGGGGGTTAGGGGGTTAGGGGGGTCAATGCGATGATGATTAGGATGAGGGGTCATGAATGAACACCAAATGAGGGGACACGAAGTAGACCAGGACCGGGAGGAGGAGGTGGAGGTGGAGGGGGAGGAGGAAGAGGAGGAAAGTGAAGAGGATTTACAGGAGGAGGAGGAAGAGCAGGAAATAAGAGGAGGAAGTGGAGGTGAAGTAGGAAGAGGAAGAGGAGGAAAATGAAGAGGATGAGCAGGAGGAGGAGGAAGAGTGGAAACAGGAAGTGAAGGTGGAGGAGGAAGAGGAAGAAGAGGAGGAGAAAGAAAAAGAAGAGGATGAACAGGAGGAGGAGCAGGAAACAGGTAGAGGAGGTGGAGGAGGAAGAGAAAGAGGAGGAAGAGGAAGAGGAGGAAAAAGAAGAGGATGAACAGGAGGAGGAGGAGCAGCAGGAAACAGAAAGAGGAATTGGAGGTGGAGGAAGAGGAAGAGGAAGAAGAGGAGAAAGAAAAAGAAGAGGATTAACAGGAAGAGGAAGAGATGGATACGAAGCAGACCAGGACAAGGAGGAGGAGGAGAAGGAGAAAGAGGAGGAAGAAGAGGAAGAGGGGGAAACAGGAAGAGGAAATGGAGAAGAAAGAAAAGGAGGAGATGAAGACGAAGCAGATCAGTACCAGGAGGAGGAGAAGGAGAAAGAGTAGGAAGAGGAGGAAGAGGAGGAAGAGGAGGAAGAGGTGGGAGAGTAGAAAGAGGAGGAAAAGAAAACAAGAAGAAGCAGGAGGAGGGGAGG
>NC_134778.1:76492320-76494820 GCF_046742065.1 Oratosquilla oratoria
TATTTTTATTTTTTGCATTTGAATGATCTATTTTTTCTTTGGAATTGTTAGGTTAAGATAGGCTATGTTGGGCTGGGTTAGGCTAGATTAGGCTAGGTTGGTTTTGGTTAGGTTAGGTTAGCTTAGGTCAGGTTAGGCTAAGCTAGGAGCTATTGCGTGCTTCTGGAATTTTAACCCCTTTTTCAGTGGCCACACAGGACTGTTTACGCGGACTATCCACACAGGACTGGCCATACAGGATTGGCCTCACACCTGTACAAACTACGGCCTACTCCTATCCTTTCTGTTAGGCTCATTTCACACGTATCGACTTTTCGCCGTGAGCTGTCTACGACACGACGTCGTGCTCTCAAATAACCATGGACGTCTATGAACACTTTCACTCATGGTCGTGATCGTGACATGTGAAAGCGTCCATAGACAGCCATGGTTACTTGAGAGCACGACGTCGTGTCGTGGACGGTGCACGACAAAAAGTCGATACGTGTGAAATGGGCCTCAATGGTGCTGCAAGACGTAAGTAACCACAAACATCCCCTGAGGACACAGATTGAACACAACAGCCTTCTGAGCACCCAAGACAATAATTTATTCAGTGTAAAGACAGAAGGGCAGAGCTCGTAATTATGGATTTGAATTGGTCAAATTTAGGCTTCAGAAGAAAACAGGCTAGAACTGGTTTACCAATTGAGTGGATGGAATAGACGTAGTAACCATCTTGTGAGCGTTGAAACAATTGGTTGCTTTCAGAGAAGATTAGATGAATTTAAGGATAGGAATGACAGGTGGTAAGGGACATGGAACTGCCTAGTGTAGGCCTTATGGTCGCTTGCAGTCTCCTCTATTCTCATGTTCTTCACGACACGATCAAAAACACTGACGCATAATCAAGATCGTCTTACGACGAACGGGTGATCTGTGACAGGGTTAGTTGAATCTATCTCCACAAAACCATCTGATTTCAGAAAGAAAACTTCCATGGTTAAATTTGCTTAGTAAAGCCATAACTCTCAGTCTTACATTTGCTCAATTCCCAGAAAAAGGAGAAGAAAATTACGTTATAATGATAAATTCATTAAATAAAATAATTTAATTGTTTACGTACATATATATGTAAGATTATGAATAGAAAAAAATGGTGGAAGACGGAACGCAAGGAGGAGTGCCAACTGATACGGAAGTGGATAATAGAACAGATTATTAAGTCAATAGCTTTGACTGTTGCGGACTCTCCGGATATAAGCTCTAGCCCCGGACGCAGAGCTCTTCATCCGGACGTCCTCAACGACTCTACCAGAAACCACCAGAAGCCACCAGGGGCAGCCAGGAGCCACAAGAAATCACCAGTAACCACTAGGAGCCACCAGAGGCAGCCAGGAGCCACCAGGAACCACTAGGAGCCACCACAAATCACCATGAGGCACAAGGAACCACCAGGAGCCAGCAGAAACCACCAGGAGTCACTATGAGGCAGAAGGAGCCATAAAGAGCCACAAGAAACCACCAGAAACCACCAGGAATCACCAGAAACTACTAGAAGCCACCACAAATCACCAGGAGCTACCGGGAGCCATCAGGAGCCACCAAAAGCCACCAGAAATTACTAGGAGCGACAAAAAATCACCAGGAGCCACCAGAAATAACCAGAAACCACCAGAAATCACCAAGACCCATTACAAACCACCATGACCCACCAGAAATCATCAGGAGCCACCTGAAACCACCAAGAGCCATCGGGAGCCACCAGAAACCACCAGACAGAAGCCACCAGGAACCAAACGCTCCCTGGGCAGTGAACAACCCCTCAGCGCATCTCGAACTGGCATCCTCAGTTCTTAAAAGCGATAATTACCCAACCCTCCCCTACGCGAGCTAGTCCGACGGGGCTCTGAGCATACGGGACCCGCCCTTATGCGCTGCGGCAATAAAGAGTTTAATTGCCCGTCCGGCGCCCATGAAGCCCGCGGGCTCGTGCCAGTCACGTGACTTGGCTGCCGGGGCGGGGACAGTGATGGATGGAGGGGAGGTTGGGGGAGTGGTAGAGTGAGCGTGAATGGAGTGAATGAAGAGAGTAAAAGAGAGGCACTCTCTAACCCCTTCGACACTAAAGTTCTCTATAAATAGTATTTTCTCTCAATTGCAGTAAACAGGTTTGATACAAAAATTATTCAAATTGTTCTAGTCGTTTCTTCCTTTCAATGAAGAACTTCACAAATTCTGTATGACAAAAGAAATCTGCTAGTTTCCTTGTATAACGTGTGTCCAATATATTGATATATAAGGGTTACTTAGCTTCAGGAAGCCAGAAACACTTCAGGATAAAACATAATAAGCTAATGCCATTCAGGATAAAGCTTGTGCGTTTCGTATGGGCCTTTGCACTCGTACATGATCTTAATCCTTTTCATAAAGTCATTTGCTAAAGCTAGCTATTTTCAAGGATGAGAACATAAAAACATATGAATGGAGGAAACTGCAAGAGACGATAAAGCCTGTACTA
>NC_134778.1:76504820-76507320 GCF_046742065.1 Oratosquilla oratoria
ATCGTCATCGGTCCGTCATCGTCAATCGTCATCATCATCATCACCATCTCATCATCATCATCATCATCATCATCACATCATCATCATCATCATCATCATCATCATCATCATCATCATCATCATCATCATCATCATCATCATCATCGTCATCATCGTCATCATCGTCATCATCGTCATCGTCATCATCATCATCATCATCATCATCATCATCATCATCATCATCATCATCATCATCATCATCATCATCATCATCATCATCATCATCATCATCATCATCATCATCATCATCATCATCATCATCGTCGTCGTCGTCGTCGTCGCCGTCGTCTTCATCGCAAAAACCATCTTGCTCCTTTTCTCTTCCCTTCCTTTTCCCCGTCATATCTTCCTCTTTCCAGCCTCCTCCCTCTCCTCCCCCTCCTTCCCTTCCTCCAAACTCTTCTCTTGATCCCATTCTTCATTTACTTGCTTCTACTCCACTCCTGGACATTTGTCTCATCCTCCTTTTCATAATCTCGTGACTTCCTTACTGTCACTCGCCCACACCCTGTCCTTCCTTCTTGTGGACCCTCTCCTCCTTCTCCTTGGTCTGGACTGACCAAAGCCTTTACTTACGAAAATGGATCGGCGACTCTCATCTTCCCCCTCCACCGTCCATCCTCCCACAAGTAGATGATCGCATTTCCTCCCCGCCCTTCCTTCCCTTCGTTGTCCTTCCTTCTCCTCTTCTTCCTTCCTTCCTACTCCGACTTCCTTCCTCCTCCTCCTCCTCCTCCTCCTCCCCTTCATCGAAGAACCAGTGGGGGCAAAGAGATCCCGCGGAAATTTCCGGCCGGGGGAAAATGAGGATGAAGAGACGAAGAGCGTCTTGGGACTTCAAGGCGCTTAGAAGCTCCTGCTGAGAGTTCTGCTGCAGGGGACGTTGTCAGGGTGGAGGTGGAAAGGGCCCCTGTGGAGAGAGGCTAAGGTGGTGTAAGGGGAAAGTTAGGGTCTTAGAAAAAGGGGGGGGATTTGTCTCTAGGGGGGTATTAGGGTCTCAGAGTGATAAGGGGGTACTGAAACCACAAGTCTTCAAAGTCAATGTACCGGACTATTGATCTTTCTACAAACTTCCTTTCTCTTGATTCTATAATCATCATTATTTACCGGACCTTTTGTTTCTTAAATGTCACGGGCTAAATTAACAGCTGAAATATATAGCTCACGTTTTTGAGTCAGTTAAACTTGTAATAAGGGTGGACTGAAATTCTTACATGGTGAAGATGGTAAAAAAGGAAAAAAAGATTGAGTACTTCTGTCATATGGTGTTAGAGAAGGTGGTGATGGAGGACGTGGTAGTGATGGTGACATAGATGGTGGAATTGAACCATAGAAATGAAAAATGGGGACAAACATAAGGGGGAGGGGTGGAATTGTAAGGTGGATGTGTGTGTGTGTGAGTGTGTGTGTGTGTTTGTGTGTGTGTGTGTGTGTGTGTGTGTGTGTGTGTGTGTGTGTGTGTGTGTGTGTGTGTGTGTGTGTGTGTGTGTGTGTGTGTGTGTGTGTGTGTGTGTGTGTGTGTGTGTGTGTGTGTGTGTGTGTGTGTGTGTGTGTGTGTGTGTGTGTGTGTGTGTGTGTGTGTGTGTGTGTGTGTGTGTGTGTAACTTTCCATTGGGAATAGCGCCTTGCATACTCTCTATATATTCATAACTACGAATACACAACCTAATGACATCTATACTCGTGTAGGAATAGTACTGATGGAGTGGGACAAAAGATGAAAAGTATTCCACATACTCTTTGCAGATATTGCAATATTGATGAGTAAGAATAAAACAAGAGCCCCCAAAATTGATTGTAATCCTTGGAAAGATACATGGAAGAGGGAACTGAGGGAAAATGTCAATAAGCCAAAGGGGGTGAGGATGATAAAAGAGAGCGAGAAGCTGCAGGAAAAGAAATATTTAAAAATATATTGGAGGGGAGAAGGTTGTAGAGTGTTTGGGCTTTCAGATATCTAAGAGTGCTTGATGGGGGAGGAAGATATCGTGTTGGTATACGACAAGGACGTGAGCGGAGATACACAAACTAGAAGGAAGATGAGGACGTAGAAGGAAAGGTGGAGGAGAAAGAGGGATGAGGGGGAAGAGGAGGATGAGGAAGAAGAGGAGGAAGAAGAAGAAGAGGATGGGGAGGAAGAGGAGGAAGAGGAAGAAAAGGAGGAAGAGGAGGAGAGGAGGAGGAGGTAGAAGAGGAGTAGGAGGAGGAAGAGGAAGAGGAGTGAAAAGAAAATGATGAGGAGGAAAGGGAGAAGAGGAGGAAGAGGAGGAAGAAGAGGAAGATGAGGAAGATGACGAAGAAGAGGAAGAGCGGAAAGAGGAGAAAGAGAAGAAAGAGGAAGAAGAGGGGGAAGAGAAGGTAGATAAAGAGGAGGGAGAGGAGGGAGAGGAGAAAGAGTTACATGGACAAACGAACCGCAACAGACCTACTGGTCCTTACAAGTGATGGAAGAGAAGGAAGA
>NC_134778.1:76512320-76519820 GCF_046742065.1 Oratosquilla oratoria
CTTCTAAGACCCTCTCGCCCCCTTGGATCCCCTCCCACGCAGCGCTGTGCTTGGAGATTTGCTTCGAGACAAAGATCTGAAAAGTTAGCTGGAGGGCGCCGCTCGGCTTCTTCACCACCAACTCTCCTTCACTCCAACCTCCTGCCTCGCCTCCATCCTCCCACCCACCCCCCATCCCCATTCTTTCTTCCAGAATTCAACTATTCTCTCCTCCTCTCCCTTCCTTCCTCCCTCCCTCCTCTGCCCTGCAGTGTTCTCCCTTTAGCTTCTTCCCTCCCCCATCACTAACCTCCCCTCCTCTCTCTTCCTCTTCCTTGCCCTCCCTCTTCTCTCTTTCGCCCATTCTCTCTTGCTCCAATTCCTCTTTCCTTTCCGCTCCTAATGATCTCAATCCTACTCTTCTCCGCCTCCTTCTCATCTCCCTGTTATTCTTTTCACTTTAGCCGTCTTTTTCCAAATTTTCCTTTCCCGTGTCTTTCTTTTTTTTCATTCTCCTTCTTCCTCTGTAAATGTCCTTCCAATTGTCTTATGCATTCTTCTATTGTGTGCCCTCCTCTTCCTTTTCCTCCTCCTCCTCCTCTTCCTCCTCTTCTTCTTTCTCCTCCTCCTCTTCTCTTCTTCCTCCTCCTCCTCCTCTTCCTCCTCTTCTTCTTTCTCCTCCTCCTCTTCTCTTCCTCCTCCTCTTCCTCTTCCTCCTCCTTATCCTCTTCTTCCTCCTCCTCTTCCTCCTCCTCCTCCTCTGTTTCCTCTTCAACTCCCTCTTCCTTTTTTCTATTTTCTTTCTTCTTATTTTTCATCAATCATTCCTCTGCTCTCTTTACTCTTTTTCTATTATATTTCCCCTTCCCTTATTACTCCTCTTACATCAACTCCAACTTCTCTCAATCTTTTCAACTTTACTCTTTCCCTTCTTCCTCATCTCTTCAGCGTCTTCGGTGTCTTAATTTTTCCACTTTTCTTTATCCCCATTTCACACTTCCATTATTACGCCTCCAATTTTCTTTTTTCTTTTCCTTCGCCCGTCCATCTTGGCAGGGAAAGGCCAAAAGCCTTCAACTTCAGTTCATTTAGTTGGCGACCAACTTACCAAGGAATGTGCTACGACGAAGAACATGAGAGTTCAGTTCTCTTTCTTTACTTATTGCTTTACCTCGTCCTCTTTATAGGACCTTCCTCTCTCTCTCTTCCCCCTCCTCATCCACTCCTCTCTCTCCCTAACTCCAGTCCTCCTCTTCCTTCTCCTTTTCTCGTCTTCCTCCTCCTCCTCTTTTCTTTTAATTTTCTCTTCCTTTCTGCCTCTTCTTTCACTCGTCTCTCTTTCTTCACTTCTGTGCCTTCCTTTTGCTCTCTTCTCTTCCTTCTACCTCCCTGTTTCTGTTTCCTCTCCTCTCCTTTCCTTCCTTTATCATACTTTTTTCTCCTCCTCCTCCTTCTCCTCTTACTTTCCCTCCCTCCTTCGATCCTCCTTCTCCATTTGTCCTCCTCCTCCTCCCTTCCTCCTCCTCCCCTTCTTCTCCTCCCCTCCTCCTCCTCCCCTTCTCCTCCTCCCCTCCTCCTCCTTCCCTTCTCCTCCTCCCCTCCTCCCCTCCTCCTCCTCCTCCTGCTCCTTCCCGTCCTCCTCTTTCTCCTCCTGCTCCTCCTCCTCCTCCTCTTCCTCCTCCTGCTCCTCTATCTGCCCTTCGATCCTTCCTCCTCCATTTGTCCTCCATATCAGCCAATCTGATTTGCGTCCCCTAGTTTCTCCTCCTCCTCCTCCTCCTCCTCCTCCTACTCCTACTCCTCCTTCCCTTCCTCCTCCTCTTCCTGCTCCTCCACTTTTTTTAACCTCAGCGGAATGAAATCGTCTGGCGGACGCCAAAAAATAATTTTTAAAGAGAATCATCGTATCACAATGCTTAAACATACCTCCGTCAAGCCTTTCAATGATATTCATAAGTTATAAATCTTTTCATGCTACCGATCGCTGACCGAGCGTGTTAGAGCGTCACCACTTGCGGCGGAGGTCGAAGTGATAGTTGTTCGAACCCTGCCATGGGCGAGTTTGACCAAGGCCTTGGTTCATTAAATTCCACGCTACATAGTTCCCTGTAAGGGGCATCGTTATAGCCTCCTGATAAGGGAAGTTCGAGACGTTCAACAGAATCATACTACCGGCAGGCGATTTTATTCACCCGAGGGGAATAAAATCAACTTAGGACGAAATGTCAATATCATTATCATTATCACCAGTATCATAATTCTTGTCAGTACCGTTTTTTGTGATCACCATTCTCATCATCAATTCCGTTATCTATTCTGATACAATTGCTTATCTTTTTATCTTGTCACTGTTTTTGATAACATCATTATCATTCTTTTCAGCGTTACAATTCACAGTCTTCTTCATGGTAATTATAAAGGATTACAAAGGCGGAGCATGCCGACAGGAGACCTTTTGGTCCATAACTAGGTCGGATGCGGAAAAATTATAATAATGATAAATAAAAAATATAATAATATAAATAATAATGGGTAAAATAGATAAATGCGTACATCACTATTTTCCTTCAACTTCAATGCATCATCACTATTGTCATTACATTGCTCAGTTGTTAAGCTTTGTCATCAGAATCTATGTACCCTAAGGCCCTGTTCACACCAGCGGTTTCAACCGCCGCGGTTCAATTACAGTGTAAGTCAATGGAGGCGTTCACACACAACCGCGCAGTTTTCCCTTGACTATGTGGTACCGCCGCGGTTTCCGCGCGGTTCAAACCGCCAGTTTGAACAGGGCCTAACAGTGATCACGCGCGTCTTTGCCCACCACTATCTTCACCATAACACCCTAGTTAGTGGTCAGGGGCACAAAACTGAATAAAAATGTCAGGCGTTCTCGAAAATGCAATTTCTAAAACTAATACGATGGTATTCTTAAAAAAAAATCTTTCCTTATATAAATCATACATAAATCCTTGGAAGGGAAAGATATATATAAGGAAAGATTTTTGTTAAGAATACCACCGTTAGAATCTTACGGTGGTATTCTTAAAAAGAAATTCTTTCTTTATATAAAACTTTCCCTTCCAAGGATTTGTATAAGATTTATATAAGGAAATCATTTTTTAAGAATACCACCGTATAGTCTTCTCAGGTAAACTAAGTTTTTCTAACCATCAAACACTTTCTAAGTTGAAATGAATATATTGTTAACCAGAACAAAATATGTAAACGGGGAAAGGAACACTAAACTTAGATTTGTTTGCTTAATTATGTTTATTTATGGATACTCGCTGGCCGAGCTGTTTAGAGCGTCGCTACTTGCGGTGGAGGTCGAGGTTGGACCAGGAGCATGGTTCATTCAAATTCACGGTACAAAGTCCTCTGTAAGGGGCACCGTTCCAGCCTCCTGATAGGGGTGAGTTCTAGACGTTCATAGGATCCTGACTGTTTTTTCCTTTTATATTAGAGTGGGCGGTGGGTCCTTCACTTGAATAAAGTCGTCTTGCGGCAGCATAATGAAATCTTCGAAACCAAAGATAGCAGATATCTATCTATAGATCGCTATTCTTTCCCAACAGCTATTAAGATGTATTCACTTTGTTCTCCTTGTCATCATCTTTTTCCCTCTCCCACTCGTACCAATTCTCTCCTCACCCTCTTCTTCCTCCTTCCCCTCCTCTTCCTCCTTCTCTTCATCCTCCTCATCCTCTACCCGAGCTAATCCTCCATCTCCTTATTCTATTCTCATCATCATCTTTCTCCTCCTACCACACTTCTCTCCTCCTACTACTGCTCCTCCTCCTCCTCTTTCTCCTCCTCCTCCTCCTTCTCCTCCTCTTCCTCCTACTCATCCCCTACCCCAACTCCTCCTCCACCTCCCCGCTCTATCCTCCTCCTCCTCCTTCCCCTCAACTCTTTTTAAACACTTAGACAAACCACTTCAGCACAAAACCTTCGTTTTGGAAAATTGCCAGCCTAATATATTTCATCATTACCCTTTCTCCACCTCCTCTTCCTCCTCCTCCTCCACCTCCTCCTCCCCTCCTCCTTTTCCTTTTCCTCCTTCACCTCTCCACAACCTCCTCCTCCTTTTCCTCCTCCTCCTCCTCCTCCTTCTCCTCTTCCTTTTCCTTCTCCTCCTTCTCCATCTCCGCTTCCTTTATCTTCTCTTAATTCTACTTTTTTCTGTTAATTAATACATGAGTTCTGAAGGCTACAAGACTAAAATATACACGCATTTATTTCCTAGATCATAAATTCTTTTTTCTACAAAGGTATACACTAATACACACACATACACACACACACACACACACACACACACACACACACACACACACACACACACACACACACACACACACACACACACACACACACACACACACACGCACACATCTCAAAGTCGTAACTCTTTATCTTTTCTTTATCAATCCAATCTCTTTCATCCTCTCTGAAAAAGTTTAGCCATTTTTAGACCTTTTCTCTGTGTTATTCCATATTCTTTGATCTCCAGTCACATTTTCTTTCATGCCCGTCTCGATGAACCACCTCTGTTCCTCCTCCTCCTCCTCTTCCTCCTCCTCCTCCTCACCTCCTCCTCCTTCTCACCTCTTCCTCCTCCTCCTCCTCCTTCTCCTCCTACTCCCCCTCTTTCACGTTGTTCTTCTCTAATCTTTTTGTTCGTTTAGTACAATATTTACTCAAATTCTTATTATTACGTTTCTTTTTCTCTTGAGATTTATACCGATATTTGCCTCTTCGCCCCCCTCCGTGTCTCTCTCTCTCTCTCTCTCTCTCTCTCTCTCTCTCTCTCTCTCTCTCTCTCTCTCTCTCTCTCTCTCTCTCTCTCTCTCTCTCTCTCTCTCTATCGCTGGCACAAGGGTGACGACATGACGTCATCATACGAAACCCTTTCGGTGACGTAGTAAGTAATCTGCGCATCATTGTCGTTTGTTTGCACACTTCTGCGCATGTGCCTTTCATAGCCCTGAATCACGTGCTGGACCCGTGACTGGCAGCTCTTATCTTCTCAAATGAAAGCTCAGAGATCGTATAGTCTAATAGAGCTCGAATAGTCTAATATGTGGATTATGCTGGAGCCTTATATTCAAGACTCATCTATCCCCTTGCCCAAGGAGGACAGTAACGGCTTGTAATATAATAGAGCGGGAATCTGAGAGGGGTGCAATTTTGGTACTGCAGAATGATGAGCAGATAACCACATCATACACACACATACGCACACACACTCACACACACACACACACACACACACACACACACACACACACACACACACACACACACACACACACACACACACACACACACACACACACACACACACACACACACACACACACACACACACACACACACACACACACACACACACACACACACACACACACACACACACACACACACTCATACACGAATCGACGGTGCAGTGGTAGCGTTCGCAACCGCCACTACAGCGGTCCAAGTTTGAATCCCGCCCTGGGCTGAAATAATTTCAGTATCTCGGCGCTGCGAGTCGTTACTCCAACTCTTGTGGACGGAGAGTTGGGTGTGTGTGTGCGTGTAAAGTCACAGCATTTCCCATAGATCGGTCATATATAAGCTCTGAGCTCTCATCCGGGAAGGTAAAAACTGTCGATCACGAGTCCAACACGTGGTGCAAGACCATGGTGAATCACACACACACACACACACACACACACACACACACACACACACACACACACACACACACACACACACACACACACACACACACACACACACACACACACACAAATGCACCCAAACGCACGCACGCACGCACATATACTCACGCACTCACGCACATACACTCACGCACACACACACACACACACACACACACACACACACACACACACACACACACACACACACACACACACACACACACACACACACACACACACACATATATACCGGGGCCCAATGGGGTGCAATGTAGTCACGGTATTTTAGAGATTACTTGAATTGACGCTGCGTTGAAATGATAGGAGATGGTCTTTGAAAAAGAAAATGCATGTAGAGTACTTCAAAAACATAGGTGAAATATGTGGAAAAAAAAGTGTCTTAGGATATATGCGCCCAGCTAATTTGGGAGATACTCAAAAAAATTTAACAATCTAAGAAAAGAATAAAAATATTTGTATTTGATATGGATTATAAGAAAAATGGAGATTACAAATATTGAATATAAATTCTGAAGTAAGATAGTGAATTGTGTTAAGACATAACAAGAAAATGAAATGAGGCATCCTAATAAGGGTATGTTGTTACCTTGAGAAAGAGCTGTTTGAAAATTCCAAAGTAAAAATAAAAAATAACATGAAGATGCATATTAATTTTCCGGCAGCATTTAACAAGAACATAAGAATATTAGAACATAGGAATACATAATAATGAAGGAGACTGCAAGAGACCATAAGGCCTAGACTAGCCAATGCTAGGTTCCCTACCGCCTGTCATCTCTATGCATAAAGTTATCGAATCTTCTATTAAAATATCCAATAGTTTCAGCGCTCTCTACAGGATGACTAAATCTATTCCACTCGTTAACCTCTCTGTTTGTAAATCAGATCTTGACTATTTACTTTTTAAACCCAAACTTGTCCAATTTAAACAAATGAAAAAAATAACTTTTTCAGCTACTGATGAGGTCCCACTGAAATGAAAGAAACTGCTTGGCGACAGTAGAACAATATCAAAAAGTGTCGACTAATGATGTCCGAAGAAAAAAAAGATAAGGACCCTACACCAGGAGGCGCTGAGTAGCTGCGGCCGAAGCCAACACCTTTGACCTACACGCTTGGACTAATGGGGCAGGTATCTGCCAATGCTGGGAATCGGAGAGGAGTGCGGGATTCGAACCCGCAACTAAGCGAATGCGAGACGACCAATCAAGCTTTCTATTACGCCCCCAGCGTGGGGGGTGGAGTTCAGGTGGGAACTCCAAACTACTTTATTCAGATTCTTGGGTCCTCGTCACTTTTAGTCCTTCTGTCGCCAAACCGTTTCTTTCATTTCCTTGGCGTCATCTCGGAGTCATCGCTTCGTGTGCGAGTTCTCGGTTGAGAAAGTTTGGGCTGCAACATTTGCTCTGCACTTGTTGTAGCATCTGCAGGACAGACCGTCCCATCTCAATAAAACCACGGTCGAAAGGTAACCCACAAACCACCGTAAACAACGTCCCCTTAAACCAGCTGATTGATGTCAATAACGAAAGTTTTGGACCTCACCTCCTCCACATCAGCTGATTGATGTAAACAAGGAAACTTGACACATGGTGTATAGCAGCTGATTGATGTAAACAGAAAGTGTTTTTATGCGAAAAGTTTCGCAATGCAATTACGTCGAACGTGCCAAACTTCTAGGGATAACTTAGGCAAATTGATCCGGGGTAGGGGGGTGGGGGTGGGGGGAGGGTTGTAAAGTCCGTGGGTAAAGAGAGGTGGGGGGGGGGGGAAGAGGAAGGAGACG
>NC_134778.1:76537320-76542320 GCF_046742065.1 Oratosquilla oratoria
CTTGGTCCAACTCGCTGGCGGCATAGTTCGAACTGCCGTCACATCGACGTTCCAATAGATGATAATAAATAATAATAATAGGTCATTACAGACACACACACACACACACACACACACACACACACACACACACACACACACACACACACACACACACACACACACACACACACACATATATTAGATATATATATATATATATATATATATATATATATATATATATATATGTGTGTGTGTGTGTGTGTGTGTGTGTGTGTGTGTGTGTGTGTGTGTGTGTGTGTGTGTGTGTGTGTGTGTGTGTGTGTGTGTGTGTGTGTGTGTGTGTGTGTGTGTGTGTGTGTGTGTGTGTGTGTGTGTGTGTGTGTTTGTGTGTGTGTGTGTGTGTGTGTGTGTGTGTATGTGTGTGTGTATGTATGTATAGCACAATAATAGATAAAACAGCCTGAAAACAGCTGGAGTAATAGATAAACTATATTCTTTTTCGAGTCTAAGCTGGTTTTGTTAAGGTGGACTTCGTAAATGGCGAACCTTTCACAGCTACAGGGAATGTTCCTTCGGCTGAATAAAATCCTCTTAACGGAGACCAGAACCTACTACCTAAGAACCGAACACTGACGAAAAAAAGTTTATCAAGACAGGTTTGACCCCCGCGACATCAATCGGCTTCCCTTAGCTCAGAGTTCCTCAACCTTTGAAGATTTGTTGACCCCTTACATCGACTTATACATTCAAGGGATTAGATAGACTATAGTCATTCTACATTTGTATTTACGAATTGTTAATAAAAGGATTTCTTTTCACAGGAATTGGTGTTTATTGTCAGATTGTTTTCATTGTATAAACATGGCAAGAAAATAAAAAAGAATAGATTTGTGTATGATTACGAAACGGAAGATAAAGTAGTACATTGAATTCCCCTTCCTGCGGACCTTCTTGGTAGGTTTCTGCGGTTGAGAAACACTAAGCTGAATAAAATCGTCTGACGGCAACCATAGAAAATAGAACACAGACACTAAAGGGTGGTGGATGCATTGAACCCCGTACACATTGGGCACAGGTAGGTGGGAACCCCAAAAGAAGACTGGGTGTACTTAGGATAACTTGATATCAAATCAGCGCGAAATAGTGCACATACGTTTCCAAATAATTTGTATACTTTTACTTACATTTGTATATATGTTACATACGTAATGTATGTAGATAAACCTTCATAGCAAACATTCTCGTGTATGTTGTGTATGTTGTGTGTGTGTGTGTGTGTGTGTGTGTGTGTGTGTGTGTGTGTGTGTGTGTGTGTGTGTGTGTGTGTGTGTGTGTGTGTGTGTGTGTGTGTGTGTGTGTGTGTGTGTGTGTGTGTGTGTGTGTGTGTGTGTGTGCGTGTGTGTGTGTGTTTGTGAATAAACGTGCGTGGGCGATTGTGGTTGGGCAAGTATGTGAGTGGCATTGTTTACTGGCTTGCTTGTGAATGAGGCCTCGAAAAAAAAAATGAACTGAGGACAAAGAGATGAAGAGGAAAGCCCTGGAACGAAGTAAGAGCGTAGCTGTCGAAAAGGACAGGCAAAGAGACAGACAAACAGACCGAGATATAGACAGAAGGCACATAAACAGGTAGACATTTAAACAAAAATAAACAGAAAAAGACGCGTAGACAGACATACAGACAGAAAAACACATACACAGAAAGACGCATAGAATTATATAGACAGACATGATGGCAGACAAATAGATAGAAAGATACATAGACAGACAGACAGACAGACTCACAGACAGAAAGACACGTAGACAGAAAGGTACATAGAATGACATATAGACAAAGAGACATATAGCCAGACAGACACATAGCCAGACAGACAAGTAGATAGAAAGACACATAGACAGAAAAATACATAGAAAGACACATAGAGAGACAGACACATAGGCGGAAAGTCACATAGAATGACACATAGACAGACATATAGCCAGATACATAGAAAGACATTCAGACAGACAAACACACACACACACACACACACACACACACACACACACACACACACACACACACACACACACACACACACACAAACACACACACACACACACACACATGAACAGAAATACATGTGGAATGACACATAGACAGACACTTAGAAAGACGCATAGACAGAAGAAACAGACAGAAAAGCACGTTGACAGACAGAATCTGACAGACACAGGACTAGGCTAACAGGTTTTAGTCTCAACTGGGTCAACAAAAATTTACTAAAATCTCCGAATGGTGCGTTACCAAAAACGTTCCATGGTCTGATATTCAAAACGTTTGAAATTACGTCTACTTTACTGTACAATGACATCGGCCGCTCCATCTAATACGCGTTGCCAGACGTATGGTATCACATAAAGATCATGCCGGTATTAATAAAATTCCCGTGTATATACAATTTTTTTTTTTTTTTTTGTAAATGGATTTTATGTCATAGCAAGAAAGAACCCACAAGAGAGCCAAAGTCTTAATCTCTAATGTTTCTATCAAGCGCTTCAGGAAGGTCGCACACCGACGCAACCAGTTGCATGAAACCAATCGCAAGGGATGTCTACAGTGTGAAAACCGTATTCCCTGTATGAACATGAACAAATAATTTGCCTTTACTTGTTAAATTAGAATTGTAGGTACCTGATTGCTAGTGGGCAAACGCACAGGGAATACTATTTTCAGAGTTTAGGCATCCGTTGCGATCAGTTTCATGCAACTGGTTTCGTCGGTGTGCGCGGTGTCTTAATTAAAGATATAAACATGAAGAATCGTCACCCCAAACTTCGACAGGGTGATAATTCTTTATGTGGGCTATCCTGAGGTGACAATTCTTCATGTGGGCCATCCTGAGTTTACGATTCTTCGGTTTTATAAGTTGATGACAATAAGCATAACCCTCATTCAACCTAACCTAACCTAACCTAATTTGTATTCCACTGTTGATATTCGGCGTACTGAGGGAGACAATTCTTCAGATGGGATCTCATGGGGTGACGATTCTTCATGTGGGCGTTCTGGGGTGACAATTCTTCACGTGACCCAGGGGGAAATTGTCACGTTTGTCATGTTTCTTTGGTGGAACGTCATCACCACTCCCTTATACCATCCTCACTATCTACCATCCTCACCATAGTATCACAATATCACGTTATCACCATATTCACAGGCTACCACGACACTGTTCCCATGCCATGATAACGACGTTACTCCACCATCACCATACTGTCACTGTCACCATACCAATATGACACTATAACCACATCACAATACTACAGTGCCATGCCGGTAAGTACACAAAGCCAGCACCATCCTTCTACATCTACAGGGAGTCTCTTAACCCACTAAACTCCAATGACAAGATGTCTTGTCATTTGGTCAAATAAAACAAAAAATCATAAAACACCAAAATGTTTGATCAAACACCAGAAAAATATGACGTCAGTCCTCGCTTCGCTGCGAGCGAAGCGAGGTCTGACGTCATATTTTTCTGGTGTTTGATCAAACATTTTGGTGTTTTATGATTTTTTGTTTTATTTGACCAAATGACAAGACATCTTGTCATCGGAGTTTAGTGGGTTAAGGAAACTGTCTTGAACATTCATTGGCTCGTCACTGTTGACCTGATACATCAGGTGACCTCATGGTACGAAGGTCGAGAGGTCATGGGAGTGTGAGGGGCTCACACATAAACAAACAAACAAACAAACAAACAAACAAAACTAAAACAAATAAAGAAACAAACAAACAAAATAAATAAATAAATAAATAGATAAATAAATTAATGAAATAATAAATAAATAGATAAATAGATAAGTAGATAATTAAATAATGAATAAATAGATAGATGAATAAATGAATAAATAATAAAGTAAATAAATAGACAAATGAATGAATAGATAAGTAGATAAATAAATAAAATAAATAGATAAATAGATAAATAGATAAATAAATAGATAAATAAATAAATAAATAAATAAATAAATAAATAAATAAATAAATAAATAAATAAATAAATGAATAAATAAATAAATAAATAGAATAAAATCAATAAAAATAAAGGCTGCCACACTATGCATGGGCTACCCCGTCGCTCTCACTCTCCTGACCTTTCGTCCTTAGACCTCTTGCTGCGAGGTCACCTGAAGGACCAGGTCACCAAGTACTGTGCAAGAACTCAAGACTGCCATCACGCTTGGAATGAGATGCTTGAAAGGCTTCCACTCCTCCTCGGAGGTTATGGTATTAATCTGGGGATAGCAAGTGTGAATTGATGTTCATGATATGCCAGTATATGACTAGTCTAATGCTATTGAATATTTCTTAATATAAACTCGCTTTACTCGTGACCATAATTTGAGTCTATTTATGGCTCACACTGTTCCAGCACCGAAGTAATATTATTGTCTCGATATCGCCACGTTAATACGATGAAACTATACCTTCCTATATCATTATAGCTATGCAGGGATGTTCACCCTATAGTCACCATTACCAGCAGTCTGTCTTCATCGTGCTCAGCTTACAAGGAGAAATTTCTTTGTGAGCCTTCCTGGACTTTCTCCCTCTCCCACCCTCCTTTCCTTTCTCCTTCTCTCCTCATCTTTTCCCTCTCTCCTTTCTTCCCTACCTCTCTTTCCTCACTCCCTCTCCTCATTTTCCTTCCCTCCCTCACTCCCTTTCTTCACTCCTTCCTCCCTTCCCTCATTTTCCTTCCCTCCCTCCCTCCCTCCCTTTATTCACTCCCTTCCCTCATCTTCCTTCCCTCCCTCCCTTTCTTCACTCCTTTCTCCCTTCCCTCATCTTCCTTTCCTCCCTCCCTCCCTCCCTCCCCCCCTCCCTCTCTCCCTCCCTCCCTTTCTTCACTCCTCCCTCCCTTCCCTCATCTTCCTTCCCTCCCTCCCTCCCTTTCTTCACTCCTCCCTCCCTTCCCTCATCTTCCTTCCCTCCCTCCCTCCCTCCCTTTCTTCACTCCTCCCTCTGTCCC
>NC_134778.1:76562320-76564820 GCF_046742065.1 Oratosquilla oratoria
TTTGTCTGTTTGTTTAAGTCATTTGAACCCATATACAATCATAAGCCTCTTGCTTTATCTCCCTCTGTTCCTTTAATCACACCATTGAGAAAAAACCTGGTGAAGCACATTAAGAATTTTCATAACTCTTTAACTCTGTTTAACGTAGCGAACTCCTCCTTTCAGGAGGCTAGGACGATGCCTCTTACAGAGGACTTTGTAGCGTGGAATTTAATAAGCCATACCCTTGGTTCAACTCGCTGGTGGCGAGGTTCGAACTGTCACCACCTCGACCTCCGCCGCAAGTGGCGACGCTCTAATCCAAACTCACCTGATTACATTGAACACCTTTCTTCTTTCCCCTTCTTTCCTTTCCTTTCTCTCCCAATCCTATTATTCCTTTTATTTTTCCTATTTTCTCCTACTTCTTCCCTCTCTCCTCTCCCCTTTGTTATCTTTCACTCTTGTCTTCCCATTTTTTCTCATACATGTTATCTCTGTTCCTTTTTCCTTCACCTTATTCCCTCATTACTCTTTACTATTCTTCCCCTCATATTGTCTCCCCTCTCCTTTTTTCCGCTGATTCTCTCCTCCTTCCTTCTTCCCTTTTATCTTTTCTTCCCTTCTCTCTCCCATTCCCTCTCATCTAGTTCCTCTTTCATCTTACCTTTCCTCCTCTTCTTTATCTCATCCTCTCTCTCCCCTCCCCTCCCATCTCTCTCCTCTTTCCTCTTACCTTTCCCCCATCTCTCTCCTCTCCTCTCTCCCCTCCCCTCCCATCTCCCTCCTCTTCTCTCTCCCCTCCCCTCCCATCTCCCTCCTCTTCTCTCTCCCCTTCCCCTCTCTCCTCTTTCCTCTTACCGTTCCCCCTTCATCTACTTCCGTTCTCCCTTTCTTCTCTCCCCTGTTCGTTCTTCTGTTTCATAACCAATTTCAATTCGGTTTCCTCCACCCTGATTTTTTCACTCCTCTTTTTTTTCTCCTTTCCCCACTCTCCCCTCTCCTATACCCTTTCATCTCCATTCTATTCCATAACCATTTTCAATTCCCCCTCTTCCCGCATACACAAGTCGAGGAGTCTAAAATACTCCCCTCTTTTGCAATACCCCCTTCCTTTCTCATGCAATACACCTCTTCTAATATCTCCCCTTCATTCTATGCCTCCCTTATAGTCAGTATGCCCCTTTCTTGTTGCAATATGCCCTACACATTGTATAACCCTTTGTACCATGCCTATTCCTATGCCCCACTTGCTAATGTTTTTGCAATATGCCCCTTCTTGTTGTAAGTATGCCATCTTCCCTTTGTAGTATGGGATCTTCCATTGCATTATGCCCTACTTCCTAATAACTCTCCTTGCAATATGCCCCTTCTTGTTGTAAGTATGCCACCTTCCCTTTGTAGTATGGGATCTTTCATTGCACTATGCCCTACTTCCTAATAACTCTCTTTGCAATATGCCCCTTCTTGTTGTAAGTATGCCACCTTCCCTTTGCAGTATGGGATCTTTCATTGCACTATGCCCTACTTCCTAATATCTCTCTTTGCAATATACAACTTCTTGTTGGAAGTATACCATCTTCCCTTTGTAGTATGGGATCTTTCATTGCATTATGCCCTACTTCCTAATAACTCTCTTTGCAATATGCCCCTTCTTGTTGTAAGTATGCCACCTTCCCTTTGTAGTATGGGATCTTTCATTGCACTATGCCCTACTTCCTAATAACTCTCTTTCCAATGTACAACTTTTTGTTGCAAGTATGCCATCTTTCCTTTGCAGTATGGGGTTTTACAAGGTATCACATGTCCTTCGATTGTCGGCCCTAAACACCAGGGAACTTATAAAGGCAGCCACTTCACCGAATGCCTGATGGATCATGAACAACGATATATGAAAAATATTGATTCTAGAAGCCTTTACATTACCTAACCTAGATATACAAGCCAAGGACTACCTGCGAGGCCTTACAACTCTCTTCCCTCGAATATCTGAATCTGCATATCATTTAGACTGAAAAAAGACGCTACCCTACCCTATGCTGGTTTCTCTTTATATTTTCCTAGCATGATTATAGAAAAAATGGCAAGACAATCTCATAATACGGTGTACTAAGAGTTCCAGGGCATCCTTATCAGCAATATTATATATGAAAACCTCCAACCCATCTTATAGATCATATTTCATCTAAGTATATAAAGACTTTAAGAGTGAAGAATCTACCACAAGCAAGAACCTTGGGTAAGTGTAGTAGTTTCAATCCTGATATCTTTGTACCTTGCAATCAACCGGTCACATCTGTCCCAGAAATTGCACAATACATACAATCTACCTCATCCCAGCCCCACCGACCCCTACATCCGTTTCTCTCCATAGCTTTCCTCCTAATAGATTTCCTCCCCATGAAATTCTCCTCAAAGATTCCTATCCGAGAAAGGTTCCCCCCCTAGACAGTTCTCTCCCCGTCCTTATCTTCCCACCAGTATTCTGCCTCAACCATTCTTCCTCTCGTAATTCTCACCT
>NC_134778.1:76567320-76577320 GCF_046742065.1 Oratosquilla oratoria
ATAAGAACAACAGACTCCCTTTCCTCGATGTAATGGTAGATGGTACCTCAGATGCTTTTATTACCTCCATTTACCGCAAACCCACCAATTCGGGTAAGTGCATGAGTGGTGAGGGTGAATGCACACAAGATTACAAGAGAGGGGTAATAAAGGCATACGTAAGGCGGGCAATTAAGGTATGCTCTTCCTGGCACCTGCTGCATGCCGAACTTCAGCACTTACGTCAGATGTTAGTTAACAATGGTTACTCTAACACAGATTTTGATCAAATTACCAAATACTTGCTAGACCGTCGTGCCCCTGAGTACTTCCCATGTCGGCAAAAAATCACAGTTTACTACCAAAATATTTTTAGCAGTTCGTACCGGGAAGACGAAAAACGTATTAAAGATATCGTCTTTAGGAACTGCAAACCGGTGGAAGACGTATAGTGATTTTTTACAAGAACCCCCGCACTTGCTCCTTAGTGCTGAAAAATGATTTGTCTGGCAAGTCTGGGACTCTGTCAAAAACCAATGTGGTGTATAAATTCAATTGCAATTATGGAGACTGCGCGCTCTACAAATGTGCATACATTGGGTTTACGACCTGTAGTCTCAGCCGTCGCCTAACGCTCCACCTCCAACAGGAAGCGATCAAAAATCATTTTCAGCACGAGCATCAATCTTCCCTTGATAGAGCAACCATTGTTAGCAACACTGAAGTAGTTACACAATGTAATGATATAAGAGAATTAAGGATGCTAGAGGCTATGTATATCAGGGAATGGGCTCCTAGCATTAATATACAATCTAATATGATTACGGCCATTCCCTTGTTCAATAGTTCATCGAGACATGTGAGAAATAATCCCACCAATGGTGGGATTATGTCTATCCCTCTCGCATCGATTACTCCCCCTCCCCCCCTACTCCTCCCCCTCCCTCCCCCTCCCTCTCCCCCTCCCCTAAGGCGATCTGGTAGGGTCAGGTCATCAAGCCACACACCACTGTAAGTCTTTCCATGTATATGGAAAGACGTCGCACTGTTCAGTCCGTAAAAATGTAGTTGTTCTGTGTAATTGTGTTGTGATAAATGTAATTATTTTGAAAATGCTGCTTGAAGTCGAAACGTCGAATTTGTTATCAAAATGGAGAACTTTGGACAATCGATTTTCGATCACCCTCCCAAAGTCAGAACTATAGTGAGGAGAATTGAAAATCTTAGGAAGAAGATGAATAATTGTAACAATGCTGTGGTGTTTAACTCAGTGTGTGTCAAGGAGAACCTGCGCCCTATACTGTACACACACACACCACACACACACACACACACACACACACACACACACACACACACACACACACACACACATACACACACACACACACACACACACACACACACACACACACACACACACACACACACACACACACACACACACAAATATATATATATATATATATATATATATATATATATGTGTGTGTGTGTGTGTGTGTGTGTGTGTGTGTGTGTGTGTGTGTGTGTGTGTGTGTGTGTGTGTGTGTGTGTGTGTGTGTGTGTGTGTGTAGGGCGCAGGTTCTCCTTGAAGAAGTATAGAGCGAAATCGGTCAGGAATAAAACTCAGAAACTCGGAACTAGACCCGTGACTTCTTTTTCCACCTTCATCAACTTGTCACAATGTACCAGCATATATATATATATATATATATATATATATATATATATATATATATATATATATATATATATATATATATATATATATATATACATACATAATAGAGGGAATTTCACACCCGAGTCAAGACCATTATTGATAACGCGGAGAAAATCCTAACGATATACCATACATTAAATTTTGGCACGGCTTACAGACAGGGAGCCAATACCCTTCGTCGGATCATCTCTAGAGGTGTTACACCCAAAGAGCCTTACGAAAGGGTCTCACTGAAATTCTTTAGCCGTCCCAATCTGATAACCTCCCTCATTATGAAAAGCAGCACCGCCCCCGAAGGTCCAAAGGAACTTAAAACCAGTGTAGTATACAAATTTAAATGTTCAGATAGGGGCATGCAAGCCCATCGATGTTAGTTACATCAGCCATACCCTCACGACCTTAAGGAGACGATTGCAAGCTCACCGTAACAACGGAGCCATCCACCAGCATTTTGTTGATGCCCACGATAAGAGGCCGCTCCTAGTACACTTCATAAGAGACACAACTATCATTCACCAAGAAAACAAATATGGAAGTTTGATAATAGATGAGCCAGGTAGCATCTGATTATGTCCTCCCCTCCAGTAGAAAACACAAACCTCCACCACGCTTGGGGATTGTGTCTAGACTACCAGGACAGAATTCCACATCGGGAGATTGTCCCGGGTGCCATTTCTGTCTTATTAGATGAGACAGATTCACACATTCCAAGTTACTTCTCCCTCCCACTTTAACCCTTGCTTGTATTGATGTAATGTATTACCTGAGGATGACCATTTGTAATGGTTGAAACAGCCGTCTCTAAAGATTTATCAACATTCTGAAGCCTTTCACTATTTCCTACAGAGCTTGGACTATGAGGACAAAAGGAAAAACAGTTAGAAAAACGTTCTCTTAAAATAATTGACGCCATTTGTGTTTTAGCATTTAACAGAAATATATACATGTATATATATATATATATATATATATATATATATATATATATATATATATATATGTGTGTGTGTATAATACATATTTGTGTGTAGCCAGGTAGTATATTCTCCTGTAGACATAACGAGGTTGAAGGCTAAAGAGGATTCACTTTTGATTATTTAATTGCGTGCAGCTTCAATACAACGCACAATCTTTTTATCTTCAGATTTGACGTATTCTAATAGTTTTCCTATTGTTGCCGACGTTTCAGAACTTCCTGGTTCCATCTTTTGGGCGATCTTATGTGCAGGGACTGTGGATGTCTTATTTACACTTGGAGCTGGGATCATAGGGTTTTTCTGCAGGAAGGGGTCTCCTCTGATTGGTTGCCTTGGGCCAATAGGGAATCCGGGTTACTGGAGGTCTGGGAGACCTCTCCCAGTGCTTATAGTGGTTCTGTCTGGGCTCAGTCTCTTCATGGATGGTAAGATGCGTAGGTCTTCGACCTGGATGTTGATGTTAGGATGGTTACTTTGTATGTATATGGCTTCCAGGAACAGTAGCCTACGGGGATCCGATTCCCTGTCTATTATTGTTGTATTGTTGTCTAGGTGTTTTCTTGACAACGATGCAACAATGATAGACAGGGAATCGGATTGCCGACGGCTACTGTTCCTGGAAGCCATATACATACAAAATAACCTTCCTAACATCAACATCCAGGTCGAAAACCTGCGCGTCTTACCATCCATGAAAAACTGAACACAGACAGAACCACTACAAGCACTGGGAAAGGTCTCCCAGTCTTCCAGTAACCCGGATCCCCTATTGGTCCAAGGCAACCAATCAGAGGAGACTTGTTCCTGCAGAAAAAACTTATGATCCCAACTCCAAGTGTAACTAAGATATCCGCAGACCCTTCATATCAGAATTGCCCAGAAGATGGAACCAGGGAGTTCCGAAAAGTCGGCAACAATAGGAAAACCATTAGAATACATCAAATCTGAAGATAAAAAGATTGTGCGTTGTATTGAAGCTACACGCAATAGAATAATCAAAAGTGAATCCTCTTTAGCCTTCAACCTCGTATGTCTACAATATAATACATATATATATATATATAATACATACATACATATATATATATACTGTATATACTGCATATATATATATATATATATATATATATATATATATATATATATATATATATATATATATATTATACTAATGACCCACTTTTGGAGTAGAATAAGCGAAAGTAAAAGGATCCTTATATTTCGATCACTATCTGTGATCGTTTCAGCATCTGCCGAAGAGGATCACAGATGGTGGTCGAAATATACGGATCTTTTTACTTTCGCTTATTCTTCTCCGAAAGCGGATCATTAGTATGATTTTACCAATGCGTTACGATATTATTTTGTTGTGATATATATATATGTATATACATATATTATATATATATATATTATATACATATATATATATATATATATATATATATATATATATATATATATATATTATGGAAGAAAGTATACGCTGGACTCGACGTTCGTCAATTTATTCCGACGTTTCGAACCCTGTCCGGGGTTCGTCTTCAGGGTAATACAGTGGTAGCCATAGGAAATGTACATAAATAGGGGATACCTGGTGCACTGGGACAGGTCTTCCCAGTAACCGTTAAATTCAAACACCGGTAGAACATACCAAAAAACACAAAAAACACACAAATGAAAAACAAAACAAAAATATTAATAAAACTATAATACAAAATGTGCAATGCTACCTTAAAAACTTTCACAGTTTACCATAGAAAAATAAATAAAATAAAGAAATACAGTAATGGCTGTGATAACTCAACCCGCTGCCGATGGGCCCGCACCACAATGCACTCCCTGGAACAAATGTCACGCGTAGCATGCATCGTCACAGAACAAAGAAATTGGAACAAGAAGAAGAACGTATAACCCATCAATAAAATAAACATGCAAAAAGGAGTTCACATTAAAACAAGAAAACAAAATGTAGTGTGAAAAATGCCCCCAAAGATTGGGTGTAAAAGCTGCACGCTGTGACGTTCCACAACAATACGCTAAACTACAACTCGCCACGCGGAACAAAAGTCACGTGAAGCATGCACTGTCACAGACCCCAGAAATTGTAACCCTAAAGTGAAGCAAAACCGTCCCTCACAGTTAGTGAATTACATAAATAAAATTACATAGATAAAAAAATTTAACGGTTACTGGGAAGACCTGTCCCAGTGCACCAGGTATCCCCTATTTATGTACATTTCCTATGGCTACCACTGTATTACCCTGAAGACGAACCCCGGACAGGGTTCGAAACGTCGGAATAAATTGACGAACGTCGAGTCCAGCATATACTTTCTTCCATAAAATGGTTCCTGGACTCCAGCTATTTTCGAATATATATATGTATATATATATATATATATATATATATATATATATATATATATATATATATGTATATATGTAAATATATATTTACATTTATGTTCAGATTTATATTCATAATGTATATATGCTTATATATAATATATATATATAAATATATATATATACACATATACAGTATGTATATTTAGATGAATTTTGAGATTCAGATCTAGATACGCATTTAGATTGGTATTTATATATTTGTTTATATGTAATTCTTTATTCATATCTAAATCCATATTTGTATTTACAAATATATTTGTTTCCATCTATATATTTTCATTTATGTGTTTATTCATATTATTCATTCACATATACACATCTATTTTTATATTTGTATCTATATATAAGTTTGTATTTACATATTTTATATTTATATTTATATATATATATATATATATATATATATATATGTATACATGATTTATATTCATTTTATATTTATATTTATATCTATATTTATATTTATATTTATATTTATATTTATATTTATATTCATATTTATATTTATATTCATATTTTATTCATATTTGTATTTATATGTATATATTTATATTTATATCTATATTTATATTTATATTCATATCTATATTAATATTTATATTTATATTTATATTTATATTTATATTTATTATTATCTATATTCATATTTATATTTACATTTATATTTGTATTTATATTTATATTTATATTTATACTTATATGTGTATCTATATTTATATTCATATCTATACTGTATTCTTGTTTATATTTATATTCATATTCATATTTACATTTATAAATATATATTTCTATATATATATATACGGTATTCGTATTTACAGTTATATTTATATCTACATTTATATACGTATTTATTTTTTGTGTTTATATTTATATTTGTATTTATATCTGTATATGTATCTATATTCATATCTGTATTTATACTATTTATATTTATATTCATACTCATATATGTACTTATATTCATATCCATTTTTATATATGTATTATTTACATTTATACTTATATTCATATTCATATCCTTATTTATGTATACCTACCGTATAGATGGACGTCAGAGAGAATCGTCCCTCTGCCACCCGTCTTCAAAACTCAACATATTCCCCTCCATCATGAGTTGCATCCCCGAGGGGCTGGCATTCGGTGTACAGACCCAGTCAAAGACTTCTTTCCACTTCCACTCTTTTTTTTTTCAACTCTTACCTTTTCACATAAGAAGAGCTGTCAACTGTTGATTAATTCCCTCTTTTTTCTACTTTAAGATGAGGACAGCGAAACAACTTTACATAAATACTACACAGACAATTACAGCGTCTTCCATGAGGACCACATACTCTATAGTACCGATGCCATTTTGTGGGAATTTTCTACAAATTTGTGTCTGAGAACTTTACTCACACGGGCTGATGTTTTGTGAGCAAACTATATGTTGCAATGAACTTATTTGTGTATATAGTAATTCCTTCTTTCTGTGGGAAAAAATGTGGAAATCCAGATTTCCTTGTGGGGAATTTTGTGGTAAAAATCTCACTCATTTGTGGGAATTGGCATAGATCACAGCAGAAACAACTGTCATAAGAACATAAGAATGGAGGAGACTGCAAGAGACCATAAGGCCTACACTAGGTAGTTTACTTGTTAATTACCACCCATCATCCCCATCCATAAAGTTATCTAATCTTCTCTCGTAACAATCAATAGTTTCAGCGCTCACTTCATTGTTGCTAAGTGTATTCCATTCGTTAACCCATTAAACTCCGATGACAAGATCTCTTGTCATTTGGTCAAATAAAACAAAAAATCATAAAACACCAAAATGTTTGATCAAACACCAGAAAAATATGACGTCAATCCTCGCTTCGCTCGCGAGCGAAGTGAGGACTGACGTCATATTTTTCTGGTGTTTGATCAAACATTTTGGTGTTTTATGATTTTTTGTTTTATTTGACCAAATGACAAGACATCTTGTCATCGGAGTTTAATGGGTTAACAACTATATTGGTAAACCAGTTCTTGCCTATTTCGTTGCTTAAACTTAAATGTGTACAAATTATCAATAATATTTTGTATCATCTTACCTTTTGTGCTCTTTGTCTACCTGCTTGCGTTTTTTTTTTTTTTTTTTTTTTTTCTAAGTCGTCAGTTACTTATCTGCTGTATCTGTCATCTATTTGTTGTTTGGGACGCACAAATCCTTTTGTACTTTTGACTTTTTTTTTTGGGGGGGGGGCTTCCCTCCCACCCCCTTCTTTGATTTTTTTCTCCTCCTTTTTCATCGTCATCCTGTTCCATTATTTCTTCTTCTTCTTCTTTATGTACCACTTCGCATCTTCTCTCCTTCGTCTTCTAGACCTCTCTTCCTGTACCGATTTCTTTTGACGCCTATTCTTCTCTCTTCCTTTTCCTCTACCTCTTCCTCTTCCTCTTCCTCTTCCTCTTACTCCTCCTCCTCCTCCTCCTTCTTGCTTTTACCTCTTCCTTCTCCTTCTTTCTCCTCCTGATCCTCCTCCTCCTCTTTCTCCTTCTCCTTTTCCTCTTCGTTCTCCTTCTTCTTTTTCCTCCTGATTTTCCTCTCCTCCTCCTCCCCCTCCTTCTCCTCCTCCTCCTTCTCCTCCTCCTCCTTCTCCTATGCCTCCTCCTTCTTCTTCTATTCCTCTTTTTTCTCTTTGTCTTCTTTCTTTCTCTCCCTGTTTATCTTTTTCCTTATCTTCAACCTTTTCATCTTCCTCCCTTACTCCCTCTGACTCCAACACCGACTCCAGCAACCGAATCCTAAACTCTGCATAACAACTCCAATTTCATCGTTTCATATATTTGCTATCAAACCTGGCACATTAGAAAATTCATAAGAAAATTACAAGTCCTACAACCTCAATACGATAAGTGGTACTAAATCCGGAAATACCAAAGATTGGTACAAATTATTTATATCAAAATTTGACACCAAAAATTAACACCAAACATTGATACCAAAAATTGGTACCAAAAATGGATACCAAAATTTGGTAGGCTACCAAAAATTTATACCAAAAATTGACACCGAAATTTTATACCAAAAACCTTAATATAAAAATTTCGATAAAATGAATTTAATACCAAGACCTCTACAACATCTACAACCCTGAGTAAATAACCCAGGTCCTGAATAAAAAATGCTTGAATTCTAAAACTTGAATCCTACAACCTCAGCACTCAACCTTGAAAAGCCTACCACCCCAAATACAAATGAATAAATAGATAAATAAATAAATTAATAAATAAATAAATAAAATAAAAAATAAGCTCTACAACTACAACTCAACTACCTAATCCACAATCCCAAATATAACATACTCGAGGATCACAACTTTGAATTCATGAATTCTACTCATAAGAATAATCATAATAATAGTGATGATAATGATAGTAACAATAATAATAATAACAATAACAATAACAATAACAATAACAATAATAATAACAATAATGATAATAATAATAATAGTAATAATAATAATAATAATAATAATAATAATAATGATAATAATAATAATAATAATAATAATAATAATGATAATAATAATAATAATAATAATAATAATAATAATAATAATAATAATAATAATAATAATAATAATTAATAATAATAATAATAATAATTGATGAGGATGATGATAATGATAATGATGATGAATGATGATAATGATGATAAATGATGATAATAATGATGATGATAGTGATGATGATGATGATGATAATAATAATAATAATAATAATAATAATAATAATAATAATAATAATAATAATAATAAACGTAACCCCAATACTTAACCCCAGAACTTAACTTTAACCCCGAACACGAGAACTTTGGCCCAACGAACTCCTCTGCAGAGGTCTTGAGCCACGATCCTTCCATCACGGTTCTACAGCCAGCCGGTGGTGCCTCGCAGTGCCTCGCAGTGCCTCGCAGTACCTTTCAGTGCTTCCTCACGCTGAGCACACATCACAGTGCCTCCCAGTGCTTCTCAGTGCGTTGCAGTGTCTTTCTGTGAATTTCTGTGTCTTTCAGTGCCTCTCAGTGCCTCCTAGTGCCTTTCAGTGTCTCACAGTGCCTCGCAGTGCCTTGCAGTGTCTTTTAGTGTCTCCCAATGCCTCTCAGTGCCTTTCAGTGTCTCTAAGTGCCTAGCAGTACTTCTCGGTTCCCGGCAGTGTCTTTCAGTGTCTCACAGTGCCTCACATTGCCTTACAGTACCTCATAGTGCCTCGCAGTGCCTCTTATTGCCTCACAATCCCTCACAGTGCCTTGCAGTGCCTCGCAGTGTCTCTTAGTGCCTCGCAGTGTATCTCAGTGCCTTGCAGTGTCTAGTAGTGCCTCCAAATGCCTATCAATGACTTTCAGTGCCTCCTCCTTTTGCACCTTGGTGCCTTTTGGTGCATCGCAGTGCCTTGCAGTGCCTTGCAGTGCCTCGCAGTGCCTCCCAGTGCCGCCTCCCGCTGCCCGCCCGCCCGGCCGCCACAAAGACGTTCTCCAGTGAGCGTGAAGAGGGCCTCTTCAAGCGGAGCACAATAACGCCAATAATGAGTCTCCAGTTTTACCCCAAAAATCCCCGAAACTCAGGAGGAGGAGGAGGAGAGAGAGGAGAAAGAATCGGAGGATAGAAGGAGGAGGTGGAGGCGAAAGTAAAAGTGGAGGAGGAAGAGGAGGAGGAGGAAGGAGGGGTAGGAAGAGGTGGAGAAGGAGACTAAGATGAAAAGAAAAATTGCAGGAAGAAGTGAGGAGTTGAAGTGGAAGAGGAGGAAGATGAGGAAGTGAAGCAAAAAGTAGAGGAGAATGAGAGAAAAAAAACGGAAGAAGAAAGAAATTAAAGGAAGTGGAGCATGAGAGGTGACGGAGGCACAGCAGGAGAAGTAGGAGAAGGTAGTGCGA
>NC_134778.1:76584820-76587320 GCF_046742065.1 Oratosquilla oratoria
TAACGAATGGAATAGACTTAGTAACCATGTAGTGAGCGCTGAAGTAATTGGTTATTTTAAGAGAAGATGAGATAACTTTATGAATAGGGATGATAGGTGGTAAGGGACATGAAACTGCCTAGTGTAGGCCTTATGGTCTCTTGCAGTCTTCTCTATTCTTATCTTCTTATAGGAGGTTCACTCACATCAAGACATTAGCCACTACACTACAAAGTAAATATACCTACCATTGTTTTTCCATTAACACAATATTGATTAGATTTTTTTTTAGATATAAGATAATTACAATATATAAATCTACAGTATATACGGTATGATTGTATTAATAACCCGATGTATCTTTTATATGCATATTCGCAATACACAGTTTTGGTTGTTTTACCATTAATGCAATATCGATCAAAAACAACCTTAATTACAACATAAGTACAATAGATAGATCTCCAGTATATACGATTTTATTGTATTAATTACGCGATGTATGATGTATTTGTATATTTCTAATACACACCTTTCATTGTTTGTTCATTAATATAAAATCATTCACATTTTTATTTTATTTTAAGATAACTACATTATATAGATTACAGTATATATACGGTATGATTGTATTAATTAATTGATGTATGGTGTATGTTTCTAATACATACCATTCATTGTTTCCCCACTAATTCAACTTTGATCACAAAAACCACTTCAATCATAAGATAACTACAGTATATATGGTATGATTGTATAAATTACTCGATGTATAATGTATTTGCATATTTCTAATATACACCTTTCATTATTTTCCCATTAATACAATAGTGATCACAAAAACCACTTCAATCGTAAAATAACTTTAATATATAGAGTATAAAGCATACGGTGTGATTGTATTAATTGCTCGCTGTATAATGTATCTGCATATTCCTAATACATCACGGGTCAGGTTTGTAGATATGAATAATTACGTGCGTACATGTAGGATCTTACTTGCGTTTGATTGATTGCGATGGTTGAAGTATTAAAATCAGATAATTATACAAATCGTTGATTCGCCTCGCTATTTGAATAAATAATTTCTTAAATGAGCGATCCGAACAGAGAAAAGGAAATGCACAGCAAGTGAAGAACAAAGCATGACGTCAAAAAAATCCAAGAGTAAATGAAATTACGAGACGAAAAAGGAGACAAATTGAATAACCGAATGATGCAGGACAGAAAGAAAGGGAATAATAATTAACACATGAAGTCACGACGAAGAAGATAGTTACATATATTTATTTATATTCATATCCGTGCGTTCTTCTATATATTTTCATATACTTTGAGACGAATATCTATGTACGGTAGTTAAAAGGAATGGTCAATTATCTATCACATGGATCTAATCGGAGGCGTTCTGATCTCGCATCTCCTTAGTTGTGGGTTCAAATCCCGCACTCCTCTCAGATTCCCATCAGTGATTGCTACCCGCCCTAATGGTCCAAACACATAGGGCAAAGGTGACGGTTTTGGGTGTGGCCACTCAGCGCCTCTGAGCGTAGACACGTCACCATCGTCTCCGATCACGCACTCCGTTTTCTTCATCCAGACTGTTTTCACGCAAGGCAATAGTCTCCTTCCACTTGAGTCTCGATCTTCCTCTCTTTCTCCACCTATCCACCTCCACGTTCGTGATTCTCTTAAGCGGGCCCTACATGGTCAGTTTTATTGCGCAATATTCCGTATTGTACAATATTACTGACGGTGTAGAGATGGTACTGAAGAATACACAATAAACTGAAGACATCTAATGTACAGGACAAACACGTGTGCCTCTTCAATATCTTTTCTACACCGTCAATAATATTGTACAATACGGAATATTGCGCAATAATATTGATCGTGTAGGGCCCGCTTCACACACAAATCTCTCTTTTCTTCTTACTATATACCCATGCCACCACATCCTTTTCCCTTATACATACTTTGTCACCTTTACCACCTTTACAGTCTCCAGTAAGATCAGATTCTATATCCTGCCTCTTTTAGACACCACACACATTCGTCGTAGCAGCCTCATGTTTTCCATTTCCATTACTTCTTTTCTTTCTTGTGGCTTCTGTAGAGGCTGTGTCTCAACGCCATGAGTCATCGTTGATCTTTATTTTATTTATTTATTTATTTATTTATTTATTTATTTATTTATTTATTTATTTATTTATTTATTTATTTATTTATTTATTTATTTATTTATTCATTTATTTATTTATTTACTTTATTCATTTATTTATTTATTGTTACATGACACATCTGCTGTTTTCCTGGAACTATATCAAGCTGACTCTTTCCTATTGTTTAAGTCTACCTCCAGATCTCCTTGGTCGCTGAAGTGAGAGAACATGCGAACAAAACAATGAAGAAAACTGCAAGAGACCATAGGGCCTACACTAGCCAATACCATGGCCCTTATCACCTGTCATTCCTATCCATAAAGTTATGTAACCTTCTCTTAAAACAATCAAATGTTTCA
>NC_134778.1:76612320-76614820 GCF_046742065.1 Oratosquilla oratoria
GAGAAGGAGGAGGTCGCAGGGGGGAAAGGAAGAGGAGGAGCAGGAGGAAAGTGAGCAGAAGGAAGAGGAGTAGGAACAGGGGAGGAAGAGAAGGTGGAAGAGGAAGAGAAAAACATTGGAAGAGAACGGGAGAGGAGGAAAATGAAATCTGGGAGGAGAAGTAAGAAGAAGAAAGAAGAGGAACAGAGAAAGGGGGAGACAGAGGAGAGGGGAAGGGGACAGAGCAACAGAAGGAAGAAGAGGAGGAGAAGGAGGAAAGAGAGGAAGATGAGGAAAGGGAGGAAGAAGAGGAGGAGGAGGAGGAAGAAGAGGAGGAGAAGGAGGAAAGAGAGGAAGATGAGGAAAGGGAGGAAGAAGAGGAGGAGGAGGAGGAGGAAGAAGAGGAGGAGGAGGAGGAGGAAGTGGAGGAGAAGGTGGAGGAGGAGGTGGAGGAGGAAAGAGAGGAAGAGGAGGAAAGAGAGGAAGAGGAGGAAAGGGAGGAAGAAGAGGAGGAGGAGGAGGAGGAGGTGGAGGAGGAGGAGGTGGAGGAGGAGGAGGAGGAGGTGGAGGAGGAGATGGAGGAGGAGGCGGAGGAGATGGAGGAGGAGGAGGAGGAGGAGGTGGAGGAGGAGGTGGAGGAGGAGGTGGAGGAGGAGGAGGAGGAGGAAGAGGAGGAGGAGGAGGAACAGGATTCAATGCCCGAAAGGGGAAGATGACACGACAGCAGGAGGGAAAACAGATGGAAGGAGAAAGGGGGAACATTTTGAGCTCACATCTCTGTCTCCATATCATTTAGATGTACAAACGCACGCACACACACACACACACACACACACACACACACACACACACACACACACACACACACACACACACACACACACACACACACACACACACACACACTAGGCTAAAATTCACAACTTACTGGGCGACAATAATACGTATGTAGAGATCTTCAGAAGGAAGCAAGGAATTTTAACGGCAGTGGAAGGTAACTTGGATTGTGGTTATGTAAAAAGATAAACGCTCAAGGTAATCCAGGTTAACGCACCAATGTCACAGACATCTGAGAAAGGAGAGACATAATAGAAAGGCGAGAATGCTAATTCATTTTGCAAAGAAATACGACATGAGGTGAGTGAACGCTCCTTTCTGAAAATGTGTGGATCTTAAATGAACTTGAAGAAGTTTCAGTGACATTTAAGTAAATAGACTAATAGAAATAAAAATAAAGTAAAATAGAATGAAATAAAACAAAATATAATAAAGTAAAATGAAATAAAATCAAATGAAAGAAAATAAGATAAAATTAAATAAAGTAAAAAAAAATATATAAAATAAAATGAAATAAAATAAGTATAAAATAAAATAAAAGAAAGTTAAACGAAATAGAATAAAATAGATAGTAGAATAAACGTAAATGAAATTAGATTAGATTAAATAGAAAACAATGATAATTGGCTCCACATCAGAAGATGTGAGCAACATAATCATTAGTAATACTATTTGAGTTTGAATGTGTTTGAGATGAGGTGTCTGAGAAGTATGGTGGGGGTTACTAGGCTAGATAGAGTGAGAAATGAGGAGGTGAGGAGGAGAACAGGGGTGAAAAAGGATTTGGGAGAGAGGGTTGATGAAAGAATATTAGGATGGTTTGGACACATGGAAAGAATGAGTGAAGAAAGACTAGTAAAAGAGGTATGGAAGGCAGATGTGGAGGGAGTGAACATGAGGGGACGTCCTAGGATGAGGTGGATGGATGGGGTGAAGGGGGCTTTGGGGAAGAGGGGAGTGTCTGTTGAGGAAGGAAGGGAGAGGACGGAAGACAGAGGTGAGTGGAGAATGGTTGTGTATGGATGATGTTGTGACTGCATGAGGAGGAATGGGCGGGGAAGTGGGGGGTGGGGTAGTGTGTGTGAGTAGATTTTGACGCAGCCCGAAGGGATTTCTCCCCGTCCTCGCCTTATATGCAAAGGGGGACGGAGAGGGGGGGTCGCCGATTAAATGAAGCGGCCTCGCTGTGGATGTGCTGTGTCTTGCGACACTGCTTCTGACCCAGGGCGGTGGGCAGGGTGCAGGGATGACCCGTCATCCAGGAGGTGCTCAGATGAGAGGAAGGGTGGGAGGGGTGTGGAGTGTATTTAGGGATGAAATGGGTGGGAGTGTTTTTATGCCTTTCCCTTTTTGGCTACCTCCCTTGGAAGGGGGGAAAAGCCTTGGTATATGTATGTATGTATGTATTTGTATTTTGCGTCTAACGGTTCGTCGAACGCAGTTCGACAGACACGTATTTAAAGTGATGTATGAACGTGTGAATGGGGTATTTGGGGTTTAACCAACGTGTTCGACAACCAAATACCCCGTTCACACGTTCACACATCACTTGAAACACGTGTCTGTCGAACCGCGTTCGACGAACCGTTAGACTGTATAAATCCCCTCTTAGAATGGAGTCACAAAGTAAAGGGGCAGTAGAAATAAAAAAAAACAATCGGGATTCTTCTTTGAGTGGAAATTA
>NC_134778.1:76637320-76639820 GCF_046742065.1 Oratosquilla oratoria
ATTAATTATTATTATTATTATTATTAATTATTATTATTATTATTATTATTATTATTATTAATTATTATTATTATTATTATTATTATCATTATTATTATTTATTATTATTATCATTATTATTATTATCATTATTATCATTATTATCATTATACTTATTACTATGGTTATTATATTTATTATTACTATTATTGTTACTATTGCTACTGCTATTATTATATTATATATTATCATTATTACCATTATTATTATTATTTTATCTATTTTCATGTATTTATTCATTTATGTATTTTTATTTTATTTTTTTATTTTCTTATTTATTTATTTTTTTTTTTTTTTTCTGTGGGTGGAGAGAAAGAGTAGCGATTCAAAGAACCCCTCAGTCACGGCAATGAATAAGAAATGATATATTGTTAAGTATTCCTTACCATTGACAACAATCACATCTCATTTACCATCAGCACCACAATGACAACATTAATATTTTAAATCGCACTTGAATACTAACAATAAACTTCGGTCACATTCAAAATATTTTCCTCACTGGAAATACAAATTTCCCCTCCACCTTCTCCCCTCTCTCTCTCTTCCCCTCACCCTCTCCCCCTCTTTCATCTCTCTCCCTTTTCCTCTCTTCCTCTCTTTTTAAAGCTTTATCCTGTACAACAAACAAATCGTTCTATTTTTACTTTTATTGTTCTCTCTCTTTTTCTCTCTCGTTCTCTCTCTCTCTCTCTCTCTCTCTCTCTCTCTCTCTCTCTCTCTCTCTCTCTCTCTCTCTCTCTCTCTCTCTCTCTCTCTCTCTCTTCCTTTTCTCTTTCTTTTTTGCTTATGACTATTTCTAATCTTCGCTTCTTCTTTCTTTCTCCATTTATCTTTTCACTCTTTAATTCTGGCTGCTCTTTTATTCACTCCACTTTCCTCTTTTTACATGGAATATATTTCCCACCTTTTCACTCGAATTTTACTCTTCATTTATTCTTCCTTCCTCCTCCCCCTCCTCCTCCTCCTCCTTCTCCTACTCCTCCTCCGCCTCCTTCTCCTCCCCCTCCTCCTCCTCCTCCTTCTCCTACTCCTCTATTTTCTTTCTATGCCTTCTCCTTTTTATCCACATTTCCCTCTTCTTTTCTTCTTTCTTTATCATTTTTCCTTTTCCTTCTATTCTTGTTTCTCTTTCCTTCATTTTTGTCTCACTTGCTCATTTCATCCTTTTCTTTGTCTAAATGTTTTCCTGACTACCATATTTTCTCTTCCCTTTCCTTTTTCCCAGTCCTCATCCTCCTCTCCTTTCTCCTCCAGTCCTTCATATATTCCTCCAACTCCTTTATCCTCCTTTCCTCCTCTTCCTCCTCCTACTTTTCCTCCTCTTTCTTCTTATTTAATGTTTCTTCTTCTTTTCATTGCTCCTCCTCTTCCACATTCCCCTCCTCTTTCTCATTCTCACTTCCTCTCACCCTCAAACATAGAAAGATCCACCTCCCCTCACTCTCCCTCTTCCACTATGATATCCACCTCCTACTCCACTTTCACCTCTACCTCCTCCTCCTCCACACTTATCCCCTCCATGGTTCCTCTCCTTCCTATTACTCCTCCTTTTCACCTCCCTTCCTCTTCCTCCTCCTCCTCCCTCTGCCACATCCCTTCTCTTCCCCTTCCTCTCCCCTTCCTCCACTCCTCCATCTCCCTATCCTTCTCCCCCTACCTCTTTCTCTTCCCTTTCCTCCGCTTTCTCTTACCTTCCCTCTACTTCTTCCCTTCCCCCTTCCCTTCCCCCCATCACTCCTCCCCTCCCTTCTCCCTCCTCTCCCCGTCCCCTCCCCCTCCTTCCCCCTGTCCCTTTCACCTCCCCCTCCGCTGTCTCCTCTCCCCCCTCCCCCTCCTCCCTCCTCCCTCCTGCTTCCCTTCCCGGCCCCGCTCTCTATTCATGCCATCAAACCCGCGTACCTTCAACAAAGCTAATTATCCCCACAATGCATTTCTGCCAACGCGGGAAGATCCACTGACAACAACGCGGGAGTCAGTGACAGCGCACGCGCGCACACACACGTACACACACACACACACACACACACACACACACACACACACACACACACACACACACACACACACACACACACACACACACACACACACACACACACACACACACATACCACACCGTCACTGACAAGACACACCGCTCCTGACAACAAACGCCACACCAATGACAACATGTTCTGTGACTGACAAAGGACATTGGTGGCAGCGTCGTGTTCTGTTGACATCACTCAAGGGTGGTGGTAGTGCTGATGCCCACAGCTGACAACAGAGTCTGTGTGTCAGTTTCTACAATGGTATCTTACGAATCAGTTCAATTACCAGCTGAATGTAATAATCTGTTATTATCGGAAATCAAATATATAAAGTCTGATAGCGAGTCACAGAGCTAGATGACGTCATTTTGTCTCCATTCGCTCAGAGGTGTATTGTGTGATTCACCATGGTCTTGGATCAAGTGTTG
>NC_134778.1:76649820-76652320 GCF_046742065.1 Oratosquilla oratoria
CACTCTCTCTCTCTCTCTCTCTCTCTCTCTCTCTCTCTCTCTCTCTCTCTCTCTCTCTCTCTCTCTCTCTCTCTCTCTCTCTCTCTCTCTCTCTCTCTCTCTCTCTCTCTCTCTCCTACTATTCTTGGGACTTAAGTGACAATTACATTCACTCAGAATTCTTTTATCAATCAAGAATAACCTCCGCTCAAGGAAGAATTCTGATCACTTAATTTATAATGTCCATCGTTTCTAATACTCTCCTTAAATCTCTTTTTTTTTTTACCTCATTTTTTCTTCGTGATTCTTTCTCCAAGGATAGAAGCGCTATATTTAGGCAAAAAAAAATAATTAATTTTCCTTCCTCCTTTCTCTATTCTTTCCATCTCCCTTCTCTTCTCCTTTCTCCTTCCTCTTCTCTTTCCTCTTCCCATTCTCATTCTATTCCCTACCTCTCATTCCCTCTCTTTAAATCTCCCTGATTATTTCCTTCTTCTCCTGAAGTCCCTCCCGATTGGCCAAGAGGTCGTACATGTCGTTTATGAAAATTACCTGAGATCATAACAATATAACGGAGGAGACTGCAAGAGACCTTAAGGCCTAGACTAGACAGTTCTATGTCCCTTACCACTTGTATCTTTATTCATAAGTTATCTCATTTTCTCTTAGAATAATAAATTATTTCGGCGCTCACTACATGGTTACTAAGTGCAATCTCTCTTTGATTTCATGACAATGTTTCCAGAGAACAAAAGAAGAAATGAAAATGCGAAAGAGGTCTGGCTGGTTGACAATGGATTTAACTTCCTCTCTCCCCCCTCTTTCTCACCTTTTTTTCAAGCTTCCCTCTCTTTTTATTTTCCAGCCTATTTACCACCCTCCTCTCTCTATTTCCTTATTCTAAAAACCCCAAAATAAATCCCCCGAAATGTGACCCAAAAACAAGTCCCTCAAATGCGCACCTCAAAACACAAAAACTGCGCAGCGCGGACACGCAGAATAGGATTCCATTTTCGAAAATTAATGTCCTATTCTAGAGTCCCCCTTAGGACTATCCTATGATAAAATCTAGAAATAGATTAGTTTTGAGTCACGTCTCTCGATACTTGTGTCATGTAATGGTCACTTGTAGTCATGTAGATTTCTTTATCTTAACTAACCTCCACAAAAGTATTATGTAACTAAAAAGACACATCTTGGCTTAACATGCACAGGATTACAAAAGTTTACAAAAGAAAGAACATACCGACAAGAGACCTTTTGGTCCATAACTAGGTCGGATACAAAGATTAGAAAATGAAAAAAAAAAATAAAAATAAATAAACAAGCAAACCAGACAATTGTCAAGCATTACAGCATAGTGCTCAGGTATTTTTAGTTAGAATGAAATATATAAAGGTTGTTCCCACGCCGAGGGGAAATCCCTGAACTGATCCTGGAACACAATTTCCCAAATTCAGAACCTCCAAACTGAACCCTGAAGATAAAGTTTCCGAATTCAGAATCACGAAACTAACTCCCATAAACATAAACTCCCAAACTCAGAAACTAACTCCCATAAACATAAACTCCCCCACTCAGAATCACTAAACCAACTCCCATAAACATAAACTCCCCAAATCAGAATCACTAAACTAACTCCCATAAACATAAACTCCCCAAATCAGAATCACTAAACTAACTCCCATAAACATAAACTCCCCAACTCAGAAACTAACTCCCATAAACATAAACTCCCTAAATCAAAATCACTAACTCCCATAAACATAAACTCCCCAACTTAGAAACTAACTCCCATAAACATAAACTCCCCAAATCAGAATCACTAAACTAACTCCCATAAACATAAACTCCCCAACTCAGAAACTAACTCCCATAAACATAAACTCCCCAACTCAGAATCACTAAACTGACTCCCATAAACATAAACTCCCAAACTCAAAACCCCTCCTCCAGCAATCCCCACACTCTCCATATCTCCCCAGTCATCCCCCCATCAAGCGTTTCCACTCCCCTCCTCTCCCCATTCCCTCCTTGCTGGGGGGAGGTGGGTTCCACCCCCCCTCACAGACCCACCTCCGGAAATACGAATTTTCTCCCTTTTCCATATGCTTCTCTGCCTCAATTGATCTCTCTCGACCGCAATCCCACCTCAACCTCCTTCTTTAGAGGGGCCAGTTCAGTCGAATAAAGTAAACTGTCTCTAGTCGGAACAATATATGTAGAGCTAGATAAGATGGTTGGCCTACCTTCCAGCTCAGTCTTCATGTCAAACAATAGAAATGACCGAACCTCAGCTGAATAAGACCATCTATTGTTTGTTGGAATACGTTCTTTGAAGTATGCTTTTAGGCTGTAAGGAACATTGGCAGCATTGCTCAGATGATGTGCCTTACTTTATCTATTTTATCATTTTTAGGGGGTTGGCAAACGTCAACACTTTCAAATTTCAGTTTGAGGAACATTACTGCTGCGAAGAAGCTAAGTCATTTGAATCTTGCTAGATAACTTCAACTTTCCT
>NC_134778.1:76659820-76662320 GCF_046742065.1 Oratosquilla oratoria
TTCAAACTTTTCAAATTTTATATTCATTATCCTCACTGACCGAGCGGGTGAGAGCGTCGCAACTTGCGACGGAGGTCGAGGTGATGGTGGTTCGAACCTTGCCTCCAGCGAGCTGGACCAAGGTCATGATTCATTGAATTCCGCGCAACAAAGTCCTCTGTAAGGGGCACCATCCTGGCCTCCTGATGAGGGCGTTAGCAACGTTAAATCAAATCATGCCGATATCATCTTATAAACATTTTTGTACATGTTTTCTATTGACATCTGAAATTCTCTTCAACAATTATGTAACAGTTATTTCTGCGAAATACGACTATAGTGTTTTCCACCTTAGTGTCACAGCGCGGTAGGCCGGTGGATACCGTGTCGGATTCATGATCAGGTGGTCGGGGGTTCGATTCCCGGGACCCACTGTGGGTTATGTCGCTGCTTTGGTTCCCAATACCCTTGGACAGGCGGGGAGGCAACCCAAACGGTGTCAAAAAAAAAAAATATATATATATATATATATATATATATATATATATATATATATATGTATATATATATATATATATATATATATATATATATATATATATAATATATATATATATATACACATGGGTTTCTCATTTCCCATTGCGTGGGAATAGCATGGCGAGTAGTATCACAGCAATAATGCGTCTTGTATTTTCTTTTATACTACATTATTACAATATCAACTACCAGATGTACAGTACTGTGCAATATATCTTAGAACTTATGATAGTGCTTCCTATATTTGCAAGTTATTTCAGTTCAACAAAATCTTTATTACTTTATCATGTTAACATTTTGTGAGGCATCTTTAACATTAATATTTAAATGTACAGTTTTCCTGGAACATAAAAGGCATGAAAATACAGTTTCTGATGTGTAAAACAGACTTCTTCAAATATGTAAAAAATAAATAGATAAATAGAAATACTGTGAGGCACCTCTAACTTTGATATTCAAATAAACTGTTACTCCATATGAGGGGATGGAGAGGAGTCGCCGATTAAATGAAGCGGCCTTGCTGTGTATGTACTGTGTCTTGCTGCATTGCTTCTGACCCAGGGCAGTGGGCGGGATAAAGGGATGACCCGTCATCCACGAGGAGCTAAGATGAGAGGGAAGAAAGGGAAGTGGACAGAAGCAGTGTTGCCAGTTTGCACAAATGAGTGAGATTTTTTTTCCAAAATTTCCCACAGGGAAATCTGGACTTCCGCATTTTTTCCCACAAAAAGAAGGAATTATTATATACACAAATAAGTTCATTGCATCATATAATTTGCTCACAAAACATCCCACGTGAGCAAATTTCTCAGACACAAATTTGTGGAAAATTCCCACAAAATGGCATCGGTGGATGGGAGTGGAATAGGTGGGAGTGGAATGGATGGGAGTGGGAACTGGCTTTTTGACTTAGCTACCTCCCTCATAAAGAGAGAATATATATATATATATATATATATATATATATATATATATATATATGTATATATATATATATATATACATATATATATTCATATATATATATATATATATATATATATATATATATATATATATATATTGATAAGTATTTTGGACAAATTATTTGGATGATGGAGAACATAAACACAGGGGAAGGCTCAGAACCCTAAACACACTAACGTTTCGTTCGCGTAGAACTTCTTCATGTTATATATATATAAAGATAGATAGTTATCCTCAAACTTAAAAAGCATGAAATTACAATTTCTGGTGTGTAAAATTGACCTCTTCAATAATGTGGAAAAAAAGAAAAAAAAGTTTGCCAAAGGTGAAAGTCGAAAACTCAGCCTATAATTGCGTCTGGGCGGAAAAGGTAAGGTTGGCCGGGCGGATTAGAGTCGTTAGAGGTCAAAACTTTTTTGCATCTTTTCCCCTCAACTTTCGTCCAAATCTCTGTTCTCCCCTCACCGACCTTTTGACCTCTCTCTTTCTCTTCTCGTGTGTTTCTCTTTTCTCCTCTCTAGTGATACTATTCTGTATAATACATCTTTTTTTCCTCATAGTAAGTTCCTAATCCCATTAAATTTGTTGCATCTTTTTCCCTCAACTTTCGTCCAAATCTCTTTTCTTCCCTCGTCGACCTTTTGACCTCTCTCTTTCTCTTCTCGTGTGTTTCTCTTTTCTCCTCTCTAGTGATACTATTCTGTATAATACATCTTTTTTTCCTCATAGTAAGTTCCTAATCCCATTAAATTTGTTGCATCTTTCTCCTTAACTTTCACCCATCTTTTCTCCTATCACCGACCTTTTGACCTCTCTCTTTCTCTTCTCGTGTACTTCTCTTTTCTCTCTTCTAGTGATACTACTCTGTATAATACATCTTTTTTCCTCATACTAATAATTTCCTAATACTGTTAGTAATCCAAACTTTTTTTGTATATTTTTTCCTCAACTTTCATCAAACTCTCTTCTCTCCCCTTTTTTTCTCTTTCTTTCTTTCTTTTTCTTTTTCTCTTTC
>NC_134778.1:76669820-76677320 GCF_046742065.1 Oratosquilla oratoria
TGTTTACATCTTAACACTTTGAATTTAGACACATTACTGTAGTTTTGCATCAATAACCCACGATGCATAAATCTTTATTCTGGCTATTACCAGGCGACTTTATTCAGCTGAAATGTAGGTTGGGAGTTCATGTTGAAACAGTCAACTAATCTAAATTGTCTATCAGATCCCAAACCAAAAACAAATGTAAGATACGTCGCCATATTCAAAAGGCTAACATGACAGCCGACCCCCAAAAATTCTAATTTATGTTAATATGTTAACGTCGACGAGAATACTGATTTATGTTAAACGTGCAATCGACTAAAGGGTGACAATGTTAATTTATGTTAACATGTTATCTACTTACCGTTGATGAGCGAAGCTACGTTTTTGTCACGTGCAAGGACATCTGCAAAGACGAGAGACACGTCACATTAATCTGACATCTGATCACGTTTCACGTGCACAACTATTATATCACGTGATTATGCGAAGTTCTTCCTGGCGTCACTGGTTCCAAACAAGCGTAACATCACACAAAGGAAAGTGAATAATTGTATTACGTTCATGTCCTTGTAGGGTTAGAGTCCTGTAATTGTGAAAGTGACATACTTCAGAGATCTTTCTAAGGCTAATGTTAAACGATTTTATTCATCTGAAAAGCATCCCCAAGTCTCCATATACCAAATGCACCTCTTCGTGTTCTGATATATTTTCATTCATTCATTCACTCATTCATTGATTTATCTATTCATTTATCTATTTATCTACTTATCTATTTATCCATTTATATATTTATTTATTTTTCATTTACGCACCTATTTAACTATTCATCCATTTATTCATTTATTCATTCATCTATTTATTTGTTTATTTATAGATTTATTTACTTATTTACTTATTTGGTTATTCAATCATTTGCTTACTTATGTTTTTATTCATTTATCTATTTATGTATCTATTTATCTATTCAATTGATTATTCCTTTATTTATTTATATATGTGTATATATATATATTATATATTATATATATGCATATATATATACATATATATATATATATATATATATACATATATATATATATGTTCATCTATTTATTTACATTAGCTAATACTCTCAATCTGTTTAAGAAATTCGTCTGAAGTTAGTCAGAACGAAGTCAATTAACTTTTAGAAATAGTGGGGAATAAATCACTTGTTACCCTGATGTCTTTCAAAAAATCAAACCAGACCATCGCGAGGCTTCGATCCGGGGTTCCTCAGATTCCACGGTAGCGCGTGGGACTCGCAGTCTGAGAGGCCCAGGATCGAAACTTTGCGACGGCTGGGTTCGATAATTTATATATTTATTTTCATTTTGTACATATATAATATATATATATATATATATATATATATATATATATATATATATACATATCTTTTCAATCACATTTCACTTTCAATTCCATACCATCGCAGTCGAGACTACCGGGGAGCTCGGAGACATATATTGGAAATTGAAACGCGGTCAAGCCGAGGACTCGAACTCAGCTTGGACGTGACAAAGTGTCAATGACTTAATCCATTGCGTTATCTCTCTTGATAGCGCAATGGGCTAAGTCACTGACATTTTGTCACGTCCGAGCTGAGTTCGAGGCCTCGGGTCGACCACGTTTCAATTTCTAATATATGTCTCCTTCGAGCTCCCCGTTAGTCCCGACTGCGATAGCATGGAATTAAAAGTGAATTGTGGTTGAAAAGATGTTAATCTGTTCACTGGGAACCATTCAGTGTATGCATATATATATGTATGTATATATATATATATATATATATATATATATATATATATATATATATATATATATCTATATATATATATATATATAAATTATTTATTTGGGAAATGGTTCTTGGGCTTAGTCTGTTGGACCATTGAGCCTATCAAGATCTGTGTCACTGGAGAGGGCGTCGTCGATGGCCCGTGCCACGCATGCGCAATTGCGTATGAAGGAAAATGACGCGTAAGCAATAACACAGGGACCTCTTAACCTTTTGTGTATGGGTATGGGTGGTTGTGATATTGTCTATTCACCTTTTTCGTTTTATTCCTATTTCTATTTATTCGTTTATTTATATATTCATTCATCTACTTATTCATTTATTTAGATATTAATTTATTTGTTTATTTACTTATCTATTTACTTATTTATTTATCTATTTATTCATGCATTTATTTATTTACATATTCATTTATTTCTTTATTGATTTATCTCTATCTATTCATCCGTCTACCTATATTTATACTTATTTATCAATTGATTGATTCATTCTTATACCTATTTACGTATTTATGTATCTATTTATCTGTCTCGTTCTTTATTCACTTATATTTTGTATTTTCAAGGCAATTTTGTTTAACTGCTTGAGTGGTCTCATTGTTTGAAGAAATTATATTCCTTTTCACTCTTCCAATAAATAATCAGGACATCAGGAGACTGCCCAATACAGAAGAGCAAGTCTTACCATTATATTTTTTTTGTATTTACATAACTTTTTTCTCCATTTATATCTTAACATTTAGCTAACTTGATAGAAAACGGGTTGGGGTAACTAACAGTAATTGTACCTTGCATGTATGGAAAGGTATATACTTGTTCTTGGAATTGTTTCATTATTCTCATTAAACAATGATTTTTGGGCACATGACTTCACGAAAATCCTCTCGTATCCTCCTCACACCTCCTTGGGGGGGGGGGGGCGACCTTCCCTAGTTTGAGAGCCACTGATCCACGATGACACACTTTTCGAATTTTTTTCTGGTTAACAATAGAAAATCTTATTCATTTGAGGGAAGGATATCGTGAAGCCTACAAACGGTGTTTCTACCAAGGACCAAATGATATGATTCATTATACCTGTGCACTAATGCACTAATGGATGCACTAATGATTCATTATACCTGTGCACTAATGATTCATTATACCTGTGCACTAATGACGTATTCGGAAGTGTACTGGTCTCGTATTCGCTTAGTTGTGAGTTTGAGTCCCGCATTTCCCTCCGATTCCCAGCAGTGACTGTTACCTGCTTGGACAGTCCCTTAAGTGTATAACAGGGCAAAAGTGACGGCTTCGGTCGCAGCTACTCAGCGACTCCTAGCGTACACTTCTCACCACACGCACAATGGTACACACAAAAATGCACACATATGTATGTGTATGGGTATATATATATATATATATATATATATATATATATATATATACATATGCGTGTGTGTGTGTGTGTGTGTGTGTGTGTGTGTGTGTGTGTGTGTGTGTGTGTGTGTGTGTGTGTGTGTGTGTGTGTGTGTGTGTGTGTGTGTGTGCATATATATGTATATATGTAAGTATATATAAATATATATATATATATATATATATGTATATATATATATATGCGTGTGCCATATATATATATATATATATATATATATATATATATATATATATATATACATATATACGTATATATATATGCGTGTGTGCCATATATAATATATATATATATATATATATATATATATATATATATATATATATATATATATATATATATATGTATACAACACTGAATGTGTCTCATTGAACTGATCTTGATAGCGTAATCGGTTGAGTGACTGTCACTTATTACGTGCTAGCGGAGGTTCGAGTCCTTAGCTGTGCCACGTATCAATTTCTGCATGTATGCCTCCTCGAGTTTCTCGATGTTGATGGCTTAGAACTAAAGTGAATTGTAGATGAGAAATATATATATATGTACATATATATACATATATATATATATATACATATATGTATATTTCATATATATATATACATATATGTATGCAAGTATGTTTTCTGTGTATATGTAGGGACTGTGGTGTTGTTGCAAAGGTCAAAATGCAGTTGGGCTTCAGCTCTTTCTTTCTCCCCCATATTTTTTTCTATTTCACTTTACTTTTTCTTTAGTAGTTTTTTGTTAACTTATTTATATACTTATTTTTCAGTTCTCTCTCTCTCTCTCTCTCTCTCTCTCTCTCTCTCTCTCTCTCTCTCTCTCTCTCTCTCTCTCTCTCTCTCTCTCTCTCTCTCTCTCTCTTTCTCTCTTTTTTTTCTCTCGTGTCCTGATGACCTCGGAGAGAAAGTAGTGGTCTTCGGAGGACACGAGTTGGTCTTGCATCCTTGACAAGAGGGACGGACGCGGCCGTCGGCGATGTTGCCGGAAATAGAAAAAAGCTGATAACATCCCCGACGCCATATTTCAGGGGTATTATTCACCCCCACAACACTATTACCACCTCCTCCAATACCCTCCCCAAACCCCCTAACCTCCCCAACCCTCAAACCCTCCCCCATTGCCCCCCTCCCCTCCCCTGTTTGGTCGAGGGTCAGCAGGGGATGATGAGGATGGTGTGGGGGAGGGGGAGGGGGAGGGAGAGGGAGGGGGAGGGGGAAGGGGAGGGGGAAGTAGTTTTATGAAGGAGTTGGAGGACGGGTGGGGGGGAGAGGGGGAAGTGATCTTTCACAAACAACTTAAGACCTGTTGACCGGGGAATGCCCAAAATAATGACATAAATTTTTTTACATTAATAATGATAGAAGTACCTATGTTTCCCATGAAAAAAATCTACCTTGTAGTTTTGACAATGTGGGGAGTTCGGTTAGGTACTGAGTGGGGGTAGTGGGTCTCGAGGCTTTCTTGGTACTTTTCCTGAAGATAGTCCACGCCCCGACCCAAAAAAAAAAAAAAAAAAAAAAAAAAAAAAAAAAATTATCCTGACATCGAACGACCTAAGTGTCAAATCTACTCAAATGATAAAAAACGAAGTGCTCCAAAGTGCTTCAATCCTTCAATCCCTATACGATAAATGGCTTAATATAACTCGATCATATGTCAGCAGACATATATGAATAAAATTAATTAAATGAACATACATACTCATGCACAATTGTACGCATGAATAGATGTTGTTTGTTGTACATTTTCAGTGATATTGGTGTGTGTGTGTGTGTGTGTGTGTGTGTGTGTGTGTGTGTGTGTGTGTGTGTGTGTGTGTGTGTGTGTGTGTGTGTGTGTGTGTGTGTGTGTGTGTGTGTGTGTGTGTGTGTGTGTGTGTGTGCAAGTGTGTGTTCCTATATGTGTGCTTGCATGCATGTATGCATACATGCACACCAGCATGAACGCAGACCACATGGAATTATATGAATATCAAACCAAAGATAACTACGCATATAGCAACAATCCAACATTTTTGCATTTACGCAGACACAACTATGTATACGATTTTATGTACACGCAATATAAACACGAAACAAAAATCAGCGAAGAATAAAGAGACAGACAGACAGGTCGATAGATAATCACCATACATGCAAATCTATGCTCATGAGATGGAGGAAGGCAGTCTGAGAGACTGACAGACAGACAGACATACAGACAGAAGAACGGCTAAGCTAGAGACGATCAGACAAAAAATCAGACAGGACTGACAGGACATTGGAAGCACACTGACGGTCACATTGTCGTCTGTCTAAGCCTCCTGACAGACTGACGGGAAGGACAGCGGGGTCAGGCCTTTCTAATTGCGTGGTCGTATTATCGGGGGTGGTCGCTGTATCGGGGGTGGCCCTTAGATGCAAGTGACCCGGCAGTGCCATCAATAAAATCATTACGACCCCGTCCTTGGGTCACAGGGCTATAGAGACACGTGCGGCCACGTGCATCCTCACCCTCGTCCCTCACCCTCATTCTCTCCCTCAAACACACCCTCACCCACACTCTCGCCCTCGCCCTCTCCCTCATTCTCACCCTCAACCTTGAGATTGACCTTGTCCTTACTCTCACCAAACTCCCTTTCACCCTCAAGCTCATCCACAACCTCACCCTTGACCTCACTCTCTCCACCCTCACCCTCACTCTCACTCTTGAGGTTATCCTTGTCCTCACTCTCACCAACCTCACTCCCTCCCTCACCCTCACTCTCTCCCTCACTCTCCCTCACCCTCATCCTTAACCTCACCCACACCTTCACTCTTTCTCATCTTCACCCTCACCCTTGAGGTTACCCTTAATCTTACCCCCACTAACCTCACTCTCTCCCTCACTCTCACCCTCACCCTCACGTGTACCCTTACCTCATCACCCTCACCCTTCCCCTCACCAACCTCAATCTCTTCCTCATCCTCACTTCACCCTTCAACTTCATCCAAACCCACATTCTCATCCTTACTTCCTCTTCAACGATCCTTCTCCTCCTCTTCATCATTACGCCCATCCTCCTCCTCCTCCTCTTCTTCATTCTCTTTTTCTTCTCTTTTCTCTTCTCTTTTTCGTACTCGTCTTTTCTTCCTCCCTTCACCCTCCTCCCCCTCCTCTTCTTTTTTCTCTCTTTTTTTCCTTCCCCTCTTCCTTCTTTTATCACATTTTTATCTTCTTACTTATCCTCTCTCTCTGCCCATTGTTCCCTTTTCGCTGGTTTCTGCTCTTATAATCATTCGTTAATTTTCTTTTTTCTTTTCCATTCCCAATCTTCTTTTTATTCTTTCTTTCTTTTTTGTTTTTTGTTTTTGTTTTGTTTTTCTTTTTCTCTTTGTTATTTTTTCTTTTGTTTTTTTTTCTTTTTCTTTACCCTTTTTATTCTTCTTCTTCTCTTTATTCCCTCGTTTATTCTGTTACCCGTCCTCCCTTCTCTCTTTCTCTCCATTCCCTTCTATCTCCATCCGTTCCCTCTCATTTTCCTCTTTTTTTTCTATTCCCTTCCTTTGTTCATCCATTACCATCCTTCCTTTTCCTCCTCATCTTGCTCCTCCTCTTCCTCTTCCTCCTCCTCCTACTCCTCCTCCTCCTCCTCCACTCAACCAGACGCCCCTCCCCTTCCCTTCACCCTCTCGCCCTCCGCACACGCAATCCTGATGCTCACTTGTTTCTGACGTCATCGTGCCCCCTGTGACGTCACGCCACTTCCGGTTACCAGTAGTATTGTGCTCCGCCAGGAGCTGGTAACAGCTCTGAGTGCTAAAGATTTTTTTTTTTCTTGACTTCTTTTACCCGGCTGTCTTAGTACATAGGGCAAAGGTGGCTGTTTCTGCCGTAGTAACACATCCTCTCTAACGTTCCATTTTTTTTCTGTGAACGTTTGTACGCCTGTAAAGAATACGTTTGTCGTATAAACGTTGGGGACGTGTTTACATACGACGCCGGATGCATGAATCATTCTTATCTCTCGAAAACTGTTTCGTTTTTCATTTTTGCTTTTAAAACAAATAATTTAATCAAACCCGAGAGTCTATCTATTTGTTATCTATATGTTTACTTATGGGTTTATGTACTTATTTATTTGTGTACTTATCCAGTAATCTATTTGTTAATTAATTCATCTATTAATTTGTTTATTTATATATTTACTCATTTATCTAGTCATTAAATTATTATCTTATTTATTCATTTATCTACCTATTCACTGATTTATCTATTTATGTATTTACCTGTTTATTAATTCATTAATT
>NC_134778.1:76682320-76687320 GCF_046742065.1 Oratosquilla oratoria
ATCATTATTCCGCTTTACCCTATTTAACTTTATTCTATTATATTTTCATTTATTCTACCTCATTTTTATTTATATATTTACTTATTTATTTATTTTTTATTTATTGTATGATAATTCATTAGCAGAATATCTTACTTGTTCCCCCGTCCTCTCCACGCATAGGTATTTTTTCGCCTGAATAAAATCGCCTTGCGACATTCCAATCCAATATACAAGCCGTCAATGGTAGTAGCGAGGATACAAAGAAGAAATTTAATTCGCACAATTAAATACAAGTACGAAACGAGACTTTTGATAACTGCTGTACACATGCTTCCACTAACAAGTACCGCAATGGCGGGATCTTTTCCGTCGTAGATTTCCGACGCAAATGAGAGTCGTTTTCTGACGGAACAGTTAAGATCTTATCGTAAACGACTATTGTTATAGTCAGAAGTGAATCCAGATTCGGTTTAACGTCTTGAACTCTCCCCTATCGGGAGGCTATGGCGGTGCCCCTTACAGAGGACTTTGTAGCGTGGAATTGAATTAACCATGCCCTTGGTCCAACTCGCTGGCGGTATGGTTCGACACGTCGTCACTCCGACCACCGCCGCAAGTAGCGACGCTCTAACCCGCTCGGCCAGCGAGTAAAATCCATTGTACATATGTTCTGACTGTTTAGAACAAAACTAGTCCATTAACTAACAGTTACACAAAATTCAATTTCAACGTCAACACTAAAGTCCACTGACGTCAGACCTATATCTCTGACCTGATAACAGACAATGACCTCGACAATGATAACAGACAATGACCTGATAACAGACAATGACTTCTCTGTTGTGTCTCAGAGAAGAAAATATTATCTTTGATTAATAAAATCGCCTGGCGTCAGCCAGAATAAGCGACGGGATTGGAAAAATATAAAAAATCAGTTCGGCAGCATTAGTGAACAAAAATTCCTCCAAGTTCAACATTAACAAATAAATATTCACACATGAACACATTAACATATTAGCATATATGCATATTATGTATTAACATGTGTACATGTTAACATGTGTCTGAACATCAACTAATACAACATTAAGTCTCAACTCAAACGTGAACTTCGCTCTTGGTATTAGTGAAAACTTGATTAACATTAGAGCTAAGTCACTAAAAGCTCAACTAACTAATCACTAAGATAGAGAACAATAGTAAGGTAGTCACCAATACTATTTACCTCAAACAACAACAACAGAGCAACAACAACAACAACAGAGCAACAACAACAACAGAGCAAACCCCCCCCCCATGTTTCTTCAATAGAGATTCAGTGCAATACAAATACCATTAAAAACCAGATACAAATAGTACTAGTACCAGAGTGCGCGGTAACCAGCCACGGTTACACGGGGCCGAGCACCACGAATATGGGTGCGTACCAGGCCCCGGTACCTACCTACGTACGTACCGGCCGCACGCACGCACGCACACTCGCACACCCGTCCCTGCCCCTCTGGTCTGATGTCAGCGATAAGACATTTATTGTTTAACTTGGGGGCGGGTTAGGTTAACGATGTGGGGAGGGGAGGAGAGGAGAGGGGAGGGGAGGAGAGGGGAGGGGAGGAGAGGGGAGGGGAGGAGAGGGGGAAGGGAATGTGGACTAGTGAGGACGGGAAGAGGGATGGAAAGGGGGAATTGGAAAGGGAAAAAATGGAAGAGGAAGGGAGGAAAGGGGGAGGGGGAGGGGGAAGGGGGAGAGGAAAGGGGGAAGGTGAGGGGAAGGGGGACGGGAAGGAGGGAGGTGAGGTGCAACTTAAAAAGAGGGGAGGATAAAGTAAGGAAAAGAGAGGGGAATGAGCAGAGGAAGAGAGAAGTAAAAAGGGAATGGATAAAAAAGAGGAAGTTGAGGAGTGACAAGAGAAAGATGGAGAAAGATTTGGAAAGGAGAGGAAAGGAGAAGAAGAGAAAATGAAGGAGAGGAATGAAGAGAGTGGTAGAAAGAGATGAGAGAGAAAATGGGCAGGAGAGGGGGAAGGAAAGGTATAGGGGAAAGAGGAAAAGGAAAAGAGGAGATAGGAGAGGAGGGGATAAAGAAAGAGAAATAGAGAGAAGGAAGAGGATGAGAGAGGAACTGGGGGTGTGAAGGAGAGGCAGTGAAAGTGATGAGTTACTGGAAAGAAGGAAGAAGGAGGAGAAGAGGGAGAGAATGAGAAAGAAAAAGAGGAAGAGGAAGAGAAGAGAAAGATGAGTAGGAAGAAGAGGCATGAGAAAAGGAAGTGCAAGAGGAAGAGGAGGAGGAGGAAGGGGGAGAGGAAGAGAAAGATGAGCAGGAAGAAGAGGAGGAAGAAGGGGAAAAGGAGGAGTTATGAAAAAAGAACTATGGCAAAAAAGAGGAAGGGGAAGAGGAAGATGAGGAGGAATTGGAAGAGGAAGAGGAAGAGAAAGATGAGCAGGAAGAAGAGGAGGAAGAAGGGGAAAAGGAGGAGTTGTAAAAAAGAACTATGGCAAAAAAAGAGGAAGGGGAAGAGGAAGATGAGGAGGAATTGAAAGAGGAAGAGGAAGAGAAAGATGAGCAGGAAGAAGAGGAGGAAGAAGGGGAAAAGGAGGAGTTGTGAAAAAGAACTATGGCAAAAAAGAGGAAGGAGAAGAGGAAGATGAGAAGGAATTGGAAGAGAAAGAGGAAGAGGAAGAGGAAGAGAAAGATGAATAGGAAGAAGGGAAGGAAGAAAGGGAAAAGGAGAAGCTGTGACAAAGAACTATAGCGAAGAAGAGGAAGAGGAAGAGGAAGATGAGGAGGAAGAGGAAGAAGAAAAGGAATAATAAGAGGAAGACTAATAAGAACTATGACGTAGAAGAGGAAGAGGAAGATGAGGAGGAAGAGGAAGAGGAAGAGGAATATGAGGAGGAAGAGGAAGAGGAAGAGGAAGAATATGAGTAAGAGCAATAAACAAGAACTATGATAAAGAAGAGGAAGAGGAAGATGAGGAGGAAGAGGAAGAGGAAGAGGAATATGAGGAGGAATAGTAAGAGGAAGAGGAAGAGGAAGAGGAAGAGCAATAACCAAGAACTATGACAAAGAAGAGGAAGAGGAAGATGAGGAGGAGGAGGAAGAGAAAGAGGTATATGAGGAGTTATAGTAAGAGGAAGAGGAAGAATAAGAGGAAGAGCAATAAACAAGAACTATGACGAAGAAGAGGAAGAGGAGGAGGCGGAAGAAGAAGAGAGAAGCCCAGGGTTTATAACCCTTATCAGTGGGGGGACGTCAATTTAAACCTCCCAACTTCTATTCTCCCCTCCATACCTATCTCAGTAGTCCCCCCTCCCCCTCCCACCCTACTTTGCCCTCTTTTTCACTATCTGCCCCCCTTCTCTCTCTCTCTCTCTCTCTCTCTCTCTCTCTCTCTCTCTCTCTCTCTCTCTCTCTCTCTCTCTCTCTCTCTCTCTCTCTCTCTCTCTCTCTCTCTCACTCACTCACTCACTCACTCACTCACTCACTCACTCACTCACTCTCTCTCTCTCTCTCTCTCTCTCTCTCTCTCTCTCTCTCTCTCTCTCTATCTATCTATCTATCTCTCTCCTACTATAGTTCTCTGTTCTTTATTTTCTCTCTCTCTTTCTGTTTTTCCTTGTCTTTCTCTTATTATATTTCTCTCTCTCTCTGTTCATTTCTTTCTGTTTGTCTCTTTATTCCTCTCTCTCTCTGTTCCTTTCTTTCTGTTTGTCTCTTTATTCCTCTCTCTCTCTCTCTCTCTCTCTCTCTCTCTCTCTCTCTCTCTCTCTCTCTCTCTCTCTCTCTCTCTCTCTCTCTCTCTCTCTCTCTCATTCTCTCTCTCTGTCTCACACATCTACGCTTATCATTGACTCCCCCTTATCACCTCCTGTTCTCTCTTATCTTTCCATCATGGCTCACAGTTCTCCCCTCCCTCCCTCCCTCCCTCCCTCCCTCCCTCCCCTCCTCCGTCTTCACCTTCCCTCCCTTCCCACCAGAGCCCTTCACCTCCATCTTTCCTAATTCCTCGCTTTCTTTCCCTTTCTCTCTCCCATTCTTTGTCTTCCTCCTTCCAGCCTTCCTACAGTCCCCTTCTTCTACTTCTTGGTTTTCTTCTTTCTTCTGTTATTTTCCTCATTTTCCTTCGCTCTTCAATATTTTTATCATTTCTTTTCATTTTCATATATCTTCGTTTCATCTTTCCTTCCTCTTCTTCCCTTTTTCATACCTCGACATCTCTATTTCTCTTACTCTTTTTTCTTCCTCCACGTCTCTCTTTTCCTCCTTACTTTTCTCTCTTTTTCATTCCCTCTCCCTTGTCCTCCCCCCTCACTCCCCTCCTCCCCTCCCTTCCCCTCCTCTCCCCTCCCTCCCTCCCTTCCCCTCCTCTCCCCTCCCTCCCTCCCTTCCCCTCCCTCCCATTAGTACCACCATTACGTGTGCAATTCTAACAATCCCAACACGCACGCCCGCGAAGAAGTGGAGGGGAAGGGAGGAAGAGCAGGAGGAGGAGGAGGAGGAGGAGGAGGAGGAGGAGGAGGAGAAGGGAGGAGGGGAAGGGAGGAAGAGCAGGAGGAGGAGGAGGAGTAGAGAGGAGTAGGAGGGAGAAATAGAAGGGAGGAAAAGGGGAGAATGAAGAAGGAGGAAGAGGAGGAGGGAAAGTAAGTGGAGGAGGACTAGGAGGAGAAGGAAAATAGAATGAGGAGGAGGACAAGGAGGAGGAGGAGGAAGAAGGGGACATACATGTAGGGAATAGATAGGAATGATAAGAACCAAAAGAAGATTTTAAAAGGAGGTGAAAGAGAAGGAGAAATGATAGCAACAGCATTGGTGAGTGAGAGGGATATGATTTCTTCAAGAATTTTTGGTTTTCGAAAATCAGACTTGTCCCATCCCCCTAAACTAGCGGTCTTCGTCTTTTACACGTCCACCAATAGTGTCTTTTGCATCTCTTAGGAGTATTCTACCCATATTTTCATTTCCTCCAAAATTACTAACGCTCACTCAACATTGCACACAAACTTTCTCAATATGTGAAAAC
>NC_134778.1:76697320-76709820 GCF_046742065.1 Oratosquilla oratoria
AGTAGGAGGGTGAGTTTGTTCTATATTAACGTTTGATGACTTACAACGGTGGAACTGCAGGAAAAGGAGACTGGGGGAGATTTAGGGTAGAAAAATCGAAAAGGAAATTAAATTAATGTAACTGGGAAAACCACCACAGGTGGACACAATAACAAACGAAATGCTTAAGAAGAAAGTAAAGATCTCGCAGAGTGACATCAGAGAATTTTTCTAAGATGTAAAAGGAGGGGAAAACTATAAACGGTAGGGAGGAAAAATTAATTCATCTCAATGTACAAAGGTAAAGGAGCCAAAAGGGAATGTAAAAGTTCAGAGGAACCAGCTGGTGAACTATACCAAAAATTGTGAAACACCCAATCTAGGATATACATTCATATCTTGTTGTAGCTCTCTTAGGTGTTCTGCTGGCAGAACAGAAGCACGCGAGACTTGCAATCTCGGAGGCGACAGCCGGATTTGATTATTAGTTGTTGGAAGTACAAATATATTACTTTGTTCTGTTAGACGTTTGTCTGTCTGTCTGTTTCTGTCTGTCTGTCTGTCTGTCTGTCTGTCTGTCTGTCTGTCTGTCTGTCTGTCTGTCTGTCTGTCTGTCTGTTTGTCTGGATGTCTGTCTGGATGTCTGGATGTCTGGATGTCTGTCTGTCTTTCTGTCTGTTCGTCTGTCTGTCTGTCTGTCTGCCTACCTGTCTGCCTACCTGTCTGCCTACCTGTCTGTCTGTCTGGATGTCTGGATGTAACATTGTCACGCACGTTTTGGCCTCTTAACTTACTTTGATCATAACCATAATATGGTACCTTACGAGGAGGATCCCAAGGATGAACCCTTAAATCTAAAAGGTCAACAAAATTCAAGGTCACATTGAGGTAAAATGTGATTCTCATTCAAGGCTCAATACGTCAAAAGTTGTGCCCGTTACATCAGTCTGACCAACATTTATGATCATTTCTCCCGATTAATAAAGTATATCTTCTCTTACGTTTCCTGATATTTTAACGTGCCATGCTTTCCAACACTTTCGACAAATGCTCCCATTCAGCGGGATTTACTTGAAAGATTTAATTACAACGAATCAGTTACAAGGGCGAAATGAACGAAGAAATCGGAGTTGGAAAGTCATGGAACAAAGAGAAACCTGGAGAGGTTAGGATCAATTGCCTATCCTGAAAGCAATCAGTGAACATTACGACACCATTGGAAATGGTCTATAAGTATCTTCCAATATATAGATTTGGAAAAGGTATATGACAAATTCAATAGGTAAGCGACCTGAAGGCCTTTGAAGATATAAGAATGAGAGTAAAAGTTATTAGAAGGAATGAAGTGTATACATAAGAATGGAAAGGCATGTAGAAAGAATGAAACTATTTAAACTTTGGGCTCAGACAAGACTGTAATTACTCTGAATGATTAATGTTTACATAAATTAAGTGGTGAAAAAAATATTAAGGTCAGGATTAGGTAAATATAGATATAGTAGGGGAAGGGGGAAAAGATTAATGCTAAAAAACACTCTCTTTGCCAATATTTTGATTCTCAGTGGATGATCATAAGATCATAAGAATGGAAGAGACTGCAAGGGACTACAAGACCTAAACTAGACAGTTCCATGTCCATTACCACCTGTCATCCCAATCCATAAAGCTATCTAATTTTCTTTTAAAACAACCAGTAGTTTCAGAACTCGCTACATGGTTACTAAACCTCTTCCATTCGATAACCACTCTACTGGTAAACCAGTTCTTGCCTACTTCCTTCTTAAACCTAAAGGAGAGAAGAAAGGTAAGTTACGTTTTAGGAAATGTATATGAGAGAAGGAAAGCGAAGGTGAAGGAAACAGTAAAACAGAAAGAGAGGGAAGACCTCAAATGCCATTATGGAAAGGGAATCAACAGAGGAGTAGAACCTCTTTACGCAATCACTAGATTCAGTACCTGAAGTGTTATGGAAAAGCAAATGAAAAAGTGAATAGTAGTAAAGCTAAATTAATACATATATATATAAACATATATATATATATATTAATTATATATATACATATTTTATATATTATATATATATATATATGTGTGTGTGTGTGTGTGTGTGTGTGTGTGTGTGTGTGTGTGTGTGTGTGTGTGTGTGTGTGTGTGTGTGTGTGTGTGTGTGTGTGTGTGTGTGTGTGTGTGTGTACTAAAAATAATTTTTTTGTCGAAATGGTCGGAACGGCGGTTCCGCCGAAAAGAGGACATCGCCGGGTATAGTTGGCCAGTAACATGGTAACGTCTTCTAAGGATAAAATCAGGCCCCTGATTGGCTAAGAGAGTGGTGACGTCATGGAAACGGAGACGACTGATTGGCCAAGAGCGGTGACGTCACGATAACGGAGACGACTGATTGGCTGAGAGCGAGACGTCCGCAAACCCCCGAGGAAGCCTCTGGAAAAACCCGGGAAGCCCTTTGGGAGCCCATGGATAGTCACTAGGGAACCTCTGAGAATCCCTGTGGGGATTCCGTGTGGAACCCTCTGGAACTCCCGAGGAACCCATTAAGAACCCTCTGGAACTTCAAGGGGAGCACTTGAGGAACCCCTGAGGTGCATTCTGGGAACTCCTGGGGAACCCCTGTGGGACCCCTTGGAAGCCCTCACAAGCCCTCAGGGGAGTCCCTGGTACTAATAAAAGAATTCCTGTAATAGGACCGGAAACCGGAAATCCCTCAAGGGGACACGTCCCCTCCGGCCCGGTTGTGTGATTCGTCCCGGTGTGTCTCTGCAAGGTCGTCGAACACCATGGCCAGTACCACACAAGAAAAACGCAGGCAACACCATTTTTGGAGTTGGATAACGAAGGGAAATATCAAGTAAGTGATGTAAGGAAGAATAAGAGTTTAAATCAGGAGTTAGTTAATATTCACAAAAGTGAATTCCCTGATAAGTACATGTCCTCCTTGTCTCCTTTTGGCAAGAATAAAATTAATGAAGCGTCAGCAATCATGAAGAGTATTTTGTTTTTCTTTAGGAAAATTAAGCACCTAGAGGAGTTTAAGAACAATCCAGCTCAACAGCTGAGTCTTGAAGATCTTACAGATTACGATGGAGATATAGACCATGAAGAAGAGAAGCGATTTGTTTCTTACTACTGGGCCGGATAAAGGTTGTTTATATCCAAAAGTGGGTGGTTTAGCGCTAACGAAGATTTCAGATCCTATCATTTCGACATGAAATGCAAGCAGCCCGTAGAGCTGGGCCCAAAGGCACCTGTCAGCAAATCGAGCTTGCCCGAAGGGCCGAGCCCCCACATAACGAGATTGGATGCAGCCCGTTCCTCGTATATATGTATATATATATATATATATATATATATATATATATATATATATATATATAGATATATATATATATATATATACACACATATATGTATATATATGTATATATATATATATATACATATATATATATATATATATATATATCCTATAATAAAGTAGTAGCCTCTGTTTGTTTGTTTGTTTGTTTGTTTGATCACGAACTCCTCCTATAGTTTTGCAGATAGACCCCCATAACCATATATATTCTGATACTCTATTCCTTCAGGTACTTGGATAACTATATTTCATTTTAAAAAATTATTTTGGTTAGGGTTAAGGGTTAAAGTTAGGTGGGTTATGGTTAGGTAAGTGATTATTCACGAACTACTCCTAGGTTTTTGCAGATAGACCCCTATAACCATATATATTCTGAAACCTTATAACCCAAGGTACTTGGAAAACTATCTTTCATTTGTCTGTCTGTCTGTTTGTTTGTTTATTTGCTTGTTTGTTTCGGAACTCCTCCTAGAGTTTGCATATAGACCCCCATAACCATATATATTCTGATATCATATCACTCCAGGTAATTGGATTACTATATTTCATTTTCAAAAAATATATTTTTTTGGTTAAGGTTAAGAGTTAAAGTTAGGTGGGGCATGGCTAGGTTCGAGATTATTCACGAACTCCTCCTAGGTTTTTGCAAATAGACCCTATAACCATATATATTCTAAAACCTTATAACCTAAGGTACTTGGATTACTATCTTTCATTTGTCTGTCAATTTGTTTGTTTGTTTATTTGTTTGTTTGTATGTTCACGAACTCCTCCTAGGATTTTGCAGATAGACCCCCATAATCATATATATTCTGATACCCTATCACTCCAGGTACTTGGATAACTATGTTTCATTTAAAAAAAAATATTTTGGTTAGGGTTAAGTGTTAAAGTTAGGTGGGGTATGGTTAGGTTAGAGATGATTCACGAACTCGCAGCAACGCGCGGGTAATTTGGCCAGTGTATATATAAATATGCATACATATATATATATTATATATATATATATATATATATATACATATACATAACATATACATATATATATATATATATATGTATACATATATATATATAATATATATACATATATATATACATACATATACATATATATAATATATATATATAATATATTTATATATATATATATATGTGTGTGTGTGTGTGTGTGTGTGTGTGTGTGTGTGTGTGTGTGTGTGTGTGTGTGTGTGTGTGTGTGTGTGTGTGTGTGTGTGTGTGTGTGTGTGTGTGTGTGTGTGTGTGTGTGTGTGTGTATGTGTGGGCGGGTCGGTAGTTGGTAAGTGGGTGGGTGTGGGTGTATGTATGGATGTGGGCATGTATGTATGTATTTTTCCGCAACTGAACTACATTCATCCTCAACACCGTCTTCCTTTTCAGGGTCACTTCCATCGCAGCGCGCAGAAACCATCCCACCACGGCAACTCCACCATTTCTTGTGCTGCGACAGCACCACCTCGCCCGCCACAGACTCCCACACCTCCTCCGACAAGTTCCCAGGCCAATTAGCCAAAAGTTGCAGCCGGGTCGATGGGTCGTCAGCGATCTCTCACTTCGATAAGGGCGGGCTACATACCAGCCGCCTTAACGATTGACTTCACTGAGGACGAGGTAGAGGAGGAGGTAGAGAAGGGGAAGGAGGTGGAGGAGGAAGAGGAAGAAGCACAAGATGTGGAATAAGAGGAAGAAATGGGAAAGAGGTGTCAGAGGGGAACAAGATAAAGGAAAGGAATGGAGAGTTGTACCTTGGGTTACCGCCAATATACACACTTGCGCGCGCGCACGCAGACCTTAGGGATATAGGCTCCTTTTGCCATCCACGACATTGGAAACATTCATCCTTCTAATATTCCATCCCTAAAAGTAGTCAAAATACATTTACTGCACTAGTGTCGTTTTCAACATAGTTCACTCCTCAAATCCATGAATAATCTACAAAATTGTTTAAGTCCTTCTTTGCGTTTTATGCATGTCTATCCACTGAGTCGTTCATTTGATGTGCAACACTCCTCTTCAAATCGTTCACTTTTAGATGACTATAGTTTCTTGTTTATTTGAATATAATAATTACTCGTCAATATCCATTGTTCATGATGCTACCGGTCACCTATTTATCTATTAATTTATTCATCTATTTATTTTTATATTCATTTATTTACATATTGATCTATTTATCTATTCATCTATCAAATTGCTTATCTATTTATTTATGTGCTTATTTATATATTTATTTGTCTATTTATCTATTTATATCTTAGTTATATTTTTTCTCTTTTCCGATAGAGCTTCCTTAAAACATTTGTTTGTTATTACATTTCTTTTCATTTTTCTCAAGTACACTAAGTACAGAGAGCATCAAGTCCATCCCAGCTTAATTGCTGGATGAATCACGAGATTCTCTTTAGACGGGTTGCATCTTCTTTGGCACTACTTTCTTTGGTTTCCTGTTACGATACGTTTAGGGTAAATTTGCCATCATTTGTTAATATCTTAGTCATCAGGCTTGCCTAAACACACAAATGCACAAGCACACACAGACAGACACGCACTCACAGACAGATAAACAGACAGACACACACACACACATATATATATGTATATATATATATATATATATATATATGTGTGTGTGTGTGTGTGTGTGTGTGTGTGTGTGTGTGTGTGTGTGTGTGTGTGTGTGTGTGTGTGTGTGTGTGTGTGTGTGTGTGTATGTGTGTGTGTGTGTGTGTGTACACATACAAACATAACTACATTCATATACTCATAATCAAAAGTGCACTTACGATTAAAAGAGACGTGATCCCACGATCGTAGCTCTACTCCTGTACATTACAATTAGTCAATATCCACATTCAGAGCCAATACAAACTCGTTCACATTCCCACGCGCACGCGCACGCGACCCTAGTGCACACGCACACACCCAAGAATCAACCATATCTCAGCTTAGATACGTAATCAGTTACAGATACTATCGAGTGGGGGTTCCCCACTTGAGCCTCTTAATAAGCTACTCTTTAAATAATTGGTGCGGCCGACTCGCTCTCTTTTGCTCTCTTTCTCTCTCTACTGAACTCTCTCTACCCTGCGCTATTAAGCCTGGATTATCGTGATCACTGTCGATAAAGTCTTTACATGTGAACGAGGGGGGAGGAAGGTAAGTGGGGGAGGGGAGGAAGGAGGAGGGGGAGTGGTAGGAGGGGAGGAGGAGGGGAGGTGAGGGGGAGGGGGACAGGGAAGAAGAGGAAGAGGAGGAGGAAAAGGAAGAGGAGGAGGAAAAGGAGTAGGGAAACGAGGAAAAGGAGTAGGAGGAAAAAAGAGAAGGAAGAGGAGATGGAGGAGATGGAGGAGGAGGTGGAAGGATGGAGGAAGAGAGGAAGGGGAAGAAAGAAAACGAGGAGGGGGAAGGGGAGAAGAGGGATAAAGAAAAAGGGGAATGGGTGGGGGAGGGGGTGGGGGGAGGGGGTGGGGAGGGGTGGAGGGGAGGGGGTGGGGGAGGGGGTGGAGGTGGATGAGGGGACGGGGGGTGAGGGAAGTACTCGTATATCATAATGACAAAGTAATATTAATGTAAATGAAACGAAAGTGAATGAAAACAAAAGTATTAATAGATTAACACAAAATAGAACAAAATATTCTAAAATGGAATGAAATAAGACTTCGCTGGGAGAGGCTGCACAATTAAACGAGAAATGAAACGACAAAAATACCCAAATAATAAATAACTCAACGTTTCTCTCTAAAGCTCTTGATTATCGTGATACTAAAATATTTCCATTATAAATTGAATAATATTTCCTGATTTAACCTTTTCCCTGATAATGATTAATTGTAGTTATTTTCTTACTATGGCTGCCGCCAGGTGATTTTATTCAGCCAGAGAACACATCCCCGCGCATCATGGTCAATTACTGAAAAATAAGCGATTATTTGTATTTCTGACAGACTTGTATGTTTTCAATTTCCTGGTCTGACGAATACGTTCTATCTATATTAGTTATGCACAGAAATCTTAACACATTTAGGAAGTGGGACACGATTAACTAAACATAATTCCCAGGTGATGTCCAAAATCAAATTTGTAAAAGAAATCAGTGTCTAAAGAAAAAAGATACCTAGTCTTAAAGGTATTTCTTGGGCAAAAGAAAAAAAAAATCTAAAACGAAATAAATAATAAATAAAGGCATAAAAGTGAAAATAGGACGATGATGGAGGCAATATCGCCGACGACGACAAGAGAGATTCGTCGTCGACGACGACATTACGTCAACAAAGGACGGAGCAGAGCGTGACGGAAGAGCCTCCCGGGCTCATTTTCCCGATAAAAGTGAGTTGTAAGCTACAGTAATCGATTTCAATTGTAATCCACCCTATTCCTCACTTCCTCCTCCTCCTCCTCCTCCTCCTCCTCCTCCTCATCCTCACCTCAACCTCAACTCCTCCTCCTCCTCCTCCTCCTCCTCCTCCTCCTACTTCTCCTCCTCCTCGTGGGAGACATCCACCGAACCCAAGTGAATAGGGGCGGGACCCTGGCTCTCTCTCTCTCTCTCTCTCTCTCTCTCTCTCTCTCTCTCTCTCTCTCTCTCTCTCTCTCTCTCTCTCTCTCTCTCTCTCTCTCTCTCTCTCTCTCTCTCCTTCTTCTTCTCTCCCTCTCAATAGAAGCAGAAGGGAGGGCGGCCTCTTTTCCTCTTCATTGAGGCTTCACACGACGAAGGCTGTCTTCAGGCTTGACTTGAGGCTGATCCTCTAATCGAGTTTGCACGGCCACTGAGCCCACTTAGGGCACGTGGCGGGGCAGCAGACGGCCTCTGGGGAAAGTAGTGCCGGGAATGGGGTCGGAGTTGGGGAGGGGGGGGATTGAAGATGGCACTGGGAGAGAGGCCAATGAAAAAAAAAGGAAAAGAGTGAATCATTTGTATAACATGTATGCATGCGTTTGTATGAACTGTCTATATATATATATATATGTATATATATATATATATACATATATATGTATATATATATATACATATGTATATATATATATATATATATTATATATATACATATATATATACTTGTATATATATTCATATATATATATATATATATATATATATATATATAACGTAGAAACCACTGTTGGAGTAGAAAAGACTGGAAACGGGGAATCTATATATTTCGATTGCAAACTGCAATTCTCTTCAGTAGATGAAGAGGATTGCAGTTTGCAATCGAAATATATAGATTCCCCGTTTCCAGTCTTTTCTACTCCAACAGTGGTTTCTACGTTATTGACAAATGTGTGATTACATTTTTCACCTGTAATATATATATATATATATATATATATATATATGTATATAAATATATAGATATATAGATATACATACATATATACATATATGCATATATATATATATATATATATGTAAATATATGTATGTATGTATGTATGTATGTATGTATGTATGTATGTATGTATCTATGTATGCATGTATGTGTATGTATGTATGTATGTATGTATGTATGTAAATATGTGTCTGTCTGTATGTATGTATGTAAATATGTATGTATGTATGTATGTATGCATATATGTATGTATGTATGTATGCATACATGCATGTATGTATGCATGCATGCATTGTATGTATGCATGCATGCATGTATGTATGTATGTGTGTATATATGTATGTACGTATGTATGTAGGTACGAACGTACGTATGTATGTAGGTACGTACGTATGTATGTATGTAGGTACGTATGTATGTATGTATGTATGTATGTATGTATGTATGTATGTATGTATGTATGTATGTATGTATGTATGTATGTATGTGTTGATATAAGTAAAATGCACCGAACTCAGAAACAGATACTTTAATCCCGACGTTTCGAACTCTGTCCGGGGCTCGTCCTCAAAGGGTACACAGTCTCTATAGGTCATCATTAGCTATGATGGAAAAGGACAATAGCAAAGCGCGTGAGCAGACAAACCAAACAAAAATCTTACCGACCACAATGTTGACTCAAGTATGTTAGTAAACGAAAACATGAATGAGATCGGAACAGCGGATTGGGTGACAGAGAAGAAGAGAACCCAAGATGAAGGAGGAGGAGGGGGTGAGATGTAGAGTAAGGAGAGGAGAAGTAAATATTTACAGAAGAAGAATGGGAGAAAGAGGAAGAGGAAGAGGACGAGGAAGAGGACGAGGAAGAGGAAGATGAAGATGAAGATGAAGATGAAGATGAAAAGGAAGGGGAAGAGGAAGAGGAAGAGGAAGAGGAAGAGGAAGAGGAAGAGGAAGAGGAAGAGGAAGAGGAAGAGGAAGAGGAAGAGGAGAAGGTGAGATGTAGAGTTAAGAGAGAAGGAAAGAATGAAGATGGAATAAGATTGGGAGGAAGAAATGAAAGAGGAAGAGAAGGAGGATTTGAGATGTGCATAGGGTAGAGGAGGAATAAATGAAGACGGAAGAGGATTAGGAAGAAAAAGAAAAGAAGAGGTAGAGGAGAAGGAAGAGGAGGAGGAAGAGAAGAAGGAGAAGATGTAAGGAGGAGGAGGAAAGGCCCCGTCGTCTCTTTCTCGGCCGTTCCTCCACGGGCCGCCTGTTTTATGTCGGGAAAACAGCGGAAAATCAACCCAAGACCGACGGTGCGGAAAATCAGCCTCTTTTCCCTCCACGATAGAGACTCGCCTAGAACAACCGCTCCCCCACCCCACCCACACACACGGTCCCTCCCCTGCCCCTCCCCCCGTCTCCCCTACCTCCCTCCAGCCCCCACCCTCCCCTCTATCCAGCTCTACCTCCTTCTCTTCCAGATAATTTCTATAAAGTACAAAGAGGTGGAGGGAGAAATTGTATGAACTGTAGTTCACTAGTGCTTCTTTCCTAGATAGATATATAGATAGATAGACATATATATATATATATATATATATATATATATATATATATAGAGAGAGAGAGAGAGAGAGAGAGAGAGAGAGAGAGAGAGAGAGAGAGAGAGAGAGAGAGAGAGAGAGAGAGAGAGAGAGAGAGAGAGAGAGAGAGAGAGAGAGGGAGAGAGAGAGGGGGGGAGGAAGATTACTTAGATAATATCTTGTGCTTTTCATCCTAAGTTTAAAATTCCACTCATTTCCTGTAGTGGTTTTAACATAATGACGTAATTGATCATTCAAGTTTTAGGCAACTCTCTTTTAGAGTATAGCAGTGAAATAGACTTGAAAGTATATGTAATACATGTTATGAGAGACGTATGCACTTATAACTAGTATGTCTGTCCTATGAGAGATGAACGATGCCTGAACACTGAAAGATATCATGTATTGTACGTATTTTTAAGAGAAAAAGAAGAGAGTTCGGATGTATGAACTATACAGATGTTTTAATTTTGCTGAATATTCCAGCCAAGATGTATGGCTGGAACATTATACATAGGATGCTGTGAGAAATATATGATTAGAGGAAATGAAGATTTCGTAAAGGCAAGGATTATGTATACGAGATATTTGTATCCAAAGAGCTTCGTAAGAAACGGTATAAGAGACGTGAAGCCATTTTTCCTTTCTCTTGTGGACCTAGTGAAGGCATATAATAGAATAGTTAGGAAAGAACTATAGGAGATTATGAAAATATATATTGTCTTGTGGATCTATTGAAGGCACTATAGGAGAATATGAAACCATTTATAGCAAGATTTTGGAGGCATTAAAGAGCTATTGCAATGGTTGTAAAGTGTGCGTGAGAGTTGATAATAAGGAAAACAAGGCGCTTATGATGAATGTTGGTTTGAAGCAGGGATGGGTGATGTCGCCTTGGTTGTTTGATATATATATATATATATATATATTAATGAACCCAATCACGAGAGAAGTGATTGCAAGAGTTATAGATAAGGGAGTGAACATGGAATCTTGTTAACTTGGATGATAATATTATGTTAACAGAGTAAGAAAAGTCTTTTGTAGAAAATGAGTTTTGTAAAATATGCTGGAGCACAACAGTGAAACGAAAAGTGTCCAAGTATAAATTTATGACGATGTCCAAGAATGAACGGTCCAAGATTAAAGTGTAATTGAATGGATAAAGAACGGAACAAATATAAAGTTATAAGTATCTGAGATCAGATATGCATAAAAGGGGAAGAATATAAGAATCCACAATGTCTCGCTTATGTGTGTTGCAACGACTTCCTATGCACCACGATTAAACGACAATATATTTCTTTGCAAGCTGAGCCCTCTTGTAAAAGCCTTTGTAGCAAATAATGTTTCTCTTTTCTGTTTTATGAATCGACTGAAGGAGTTGGAATAATTTATTAGTATTAATCTTTCTCTTGTTTACGTAAATATTAATGACTTGCCATGTACGCACTTATAACTGGTACTGTACTAGTTATAAGTGCTGGCGATAGTACGTCTGTCCTATTCTTAGTAGTTTTCCCTTGTTTAGATAACTTTTGCAACTAAAATAATCCCCTTTTCTGTTACCATATTTAAAGACTGTCCGGAAATAGATTCAATTTGGAAGTGGGTAGAAACAACTTTGCCAACCGTGTAGTTAATGAATGGAATAAACTTCCTGCACAGGTAGTGCAATGTAGTTCAGTTCGAAGCTTTAAGAATCATTTAGATATATACCTAAGTAAGATGCTGTAATGATTATAATTTATCTTATATTATTTGTTTTTGTTTTGTTATCATTTGTCTGTCTGATTTTCATTTATTATTAGTTATATGTCAATTTATTATTTACTATTTACCTGTTTGTTTATTACTTAACTATACCTATGCATTTATTTATGTATTCTATTTGTTATTTACATTATAATAGTTTTTATTTATTATTTTATTATTAATATGATTTTTTTTTCGCATCCGACCTAGATATGGATCAAAAGGTCTCCTGTCGGCATGCTCCGCCTTTGTAATCCTTTGTAAAAGACTCACAAAACACTGCTCCAGATCTTCAGTTCAAACTCGAATCCTGGAGGACCAGGTCTTTGGTTTAGGCTCGAATGCTGGAAGACTTTGAAGTCGCAATGGCGATGGCCCCAACCTCCATATGCTGCATGCCAGACCCCCTGATATCCATCCCTCTGAATCCTCTCTCCCAGGAGAGGACGGAGTCCACCTGTCCAGACTCCG
>NC_134778.1:76717320-76719820 GCF_046742065.1 Oratosquilla oratoria
GATAAATGGGTAAATAAATATATGAATAGATAAGTGATTAAATGAATAAGTAAGTGAATAGATTTATAGATAAATAACTAAGTAAATCAACTGATAGACAGTATCATAAAGTACGTTTGGTATTAAATCTAAGTGGAAACTGACACTCGGCACAGAGCAAAAACAGAGTTCCTCTTGCTGAACTGAAGTAAAGTTTGAACTTCAAACTGTACTTCAGTTCAGCAAGAGGAAGTCTGCCTTTGCTCTGTGCTGTGTCGCCTACGTTGCCTGTGTCGCCTGCCCGTCTCAGTTTGCATTTAGGCTAACACGAATATGTCCGCACCATCTCCTGTGTCACATTGTCGAGCCCCTGTGTCCGCTGGTACCCCACAACATGTTACTAGGCTTTCTTCTTTGTTCCTGTATTCTATGGCAACTTAGTCTACGTCCTTATCTACATTTATGTCTTCGTCCCTGGCAATTTTCCCTAGCTTTGTCCCTAGATACATCCTAAGACCCCCTCCCCCCCACACCACCACCATGTCCCTGTCCCTTAAGCGTAAGCACACAATTTGCCCCTGATCATTACGTTGTCCCTAATACCAATCCCTGTGCCTTGGGGCTCGCCTCGCCTGTTGCAATAAAAACACCCTCTCCTTGTCCTCTTCTTCCTCCTCCTCCTCTTCCTCTTCTTTCTTCTTATTATTTTCCCCTTCTTCTCCACCTCCTTTTTCGTCCTTTTTCCTTATTTCTCCTCCCTTCTTACCCTTCCTCCTCTTCTTTCTTCGTCTTTGTTCTCCCCTTCTCTCCTCATTCTCTACCTCCTCTTCATCTTTTCTTTGATTCTCTTTCTTCTCGCCTGCTTTCTTCTCTTCCTCCTACTCCTTCTCCTCCTCCTTTTCTTTTCCTCTTCCTCCCTCCTTTTAATCCTCATTCTTCTCCCCCTTCTTTCATTTCCTCCTCCTGCTCCTCTTCTTTTCCAATTCTTTTTCCTCTTTCTCCTGGTTTCCATCTCTCTTCTCTCCCTCTTAATCGTTTCTTGTTTTTGTTTCTTTTTCACCTCCTCCTTCACTTCCTCTACTTTCTACTTTCTTCGCCTCTCTTTCTCTTCTTCTCCTTCTTCTCTCCCTCCTGACACAGTCTCCCTCTTCTCTTTTATTTCTTTTTTTTTCTCCTTGTCGTCTTCTTCCTCCTCCAATACCTCTCTTATTTCCTCTTCCTCTTCCTCTCTCTACTGTTCTTATGTCTTCTCATACTTCTCTGCTTCTTCCTGGTTCTATTCCTTCCTTGTTTGGTCTCTACATTCTTCTCATTCTCCCTTTTTTTCTCTCTCTCTCCCACAACCTCTTCATTCCCCTCCCCTTCCTCCTTCCCTTCCCCTTCCTCCTTCCCTCTTCCCTTCCCCTTCCTCCTTCCCCCTTCCCTTCCCCTTCCTTTCCCTTTCCTTTCCCTTTCCCCTTAGGTCTTCAACCCCTTGCTTATCTTCATACGTTCCCCATCCCCCCAAGTATCACAGACGTTGAGTCCGGTCCATCAGAATCCTGTACTCATTAAAAAAATTAATTAAAAGGGCTGAGCACCAACCACACTTTCTGTTGTCTTCCAGCTCTCTCTCTCTCTCTCTCTCTCTCTCTCTCTCTCTCTCTCTCTCTCTCTCTCTCTCTCTCTCTCTCTCTCTCTCTCTCTCTCTCTCTCTCTCTCTCTCTCTCTGTGCCTTGGCTTGCCTCTTTCATTTCCTTCTGCTTCCTCCCTCCTTTACTTCCTCCTCCTCCTTCTCCTCCCTTCCTTCCTTCTTTCCTTCCTTCCTTCCTTTCTTTCTTGGTTCCTTACCTCCTTCCTTCCTTTCTTCCTTCCTTCCTTCCTTCCCTCATTCCTTCCTTCCTTCCTTCTCTCCTTACTCCTTTCCTTCCTTCTTTCCTTCCTTCCTTCCCTCCTTTCTTCTTTCCTTCCTTCTTTCCATTTGTCGTTCCTATTTCCTCAGTCTTCCCTCCCACCTTACATCCCAGCTGCCCACCTTCTATCTCCCCCACCCCCTCCCCCTTTCTCCCCCACCCTCTCGTCCTCCCTCCATCCCTCCACTTTTCTCTCCATCTTTCCTCTCGCCTTTCCTCTCTTCCTCTCTTCCATCCTCAACCTCTTCCTCTCTTCTCTCACAGTCGCTTTCTTGATGACGTCATGAATCTCCCTCCTATGAGGAGGCTAGGACGGTGCCCCTTACAAAGAAAATTTTAGCCTGAAATTTAATTATCCATACCATTAGTTCAACTCGCCGGTGGCAGGGTTCGAACCGTTCTCTTGCTCCACCTCTATTCCCTCCAAACAACATATCTACCTCCAGAGCTTCTACCCACCCTCCCTGCCGGCCCTCCACCCCCCCATACATCCCTCCATCTGACCTCCATCCCGACCAAAACATTTTTCTATTTTGATTTGATTGATTGATTTTTTTGTTATTATTATTAATTAGTTATTGTTGTTGTTATTGTTATTATTATTATTATTATCATTATTATTATTATTA
>NC_134778.1:76724820-76732320 GCF_046742065.1 Oratosquilla oratoria
TCAGGAAAGAGATCTTTGAGGAGTCTTCAGCCTCGTTGACACGGGGCTAGTTTAGTAACCGCTAGTGCTAGTTGCAAGTTAACTTACCCGGCAAGTAAGTGTTCACACTAGGAGAGTTTGGAGGCAAGTTTACTAACTTTCCGTTGACAATGTGCAAGTAGAAGGGTAGTTTACAACTCGCTAGTACTAGTAGCTAGTAAACTAGCCTCGTGTCATTGTTGCTTTACTACGGGTTGCTCTCCTCAGAATGCTCCCATGAACGAAGACATGGAAATTTTTTCACAAAGACCACTGGACAGGTATCAAGACCCATAAGAGATACAGAACCAGGCTATTCGAAATGGGTACCAAAACCTACGGGACAGGACAACGCGGGTCATGAGATGGATGGTAAGGAGAATGACGCGCCAGCTAGCGAGGCGGGTCGGGCAGGGTAATGAAGATGCGAGCCGGGGGTGGGGGGTGGGGTAATTAAAGCCAGAGACGGATAGTGAGAAAGACGAGCCGGGGACGTTCGCGCGGCTAAGCAGGCGGAAAGGGACCTCTACTGGAAAACATCTTCCGCGCCGCTTGGCACTCTCCCGTGAACCAGGGCCGCCGCCGCCGCCGCCGCCTCCACCTCCGCCTCCGCCTCCGCCTCCGCCTCCGCCTCCGCCTCCTCCTCCTCCTCCTCCTCCTCCTCCTCCTCCCTGGAATCCCACTCACCCTCAACCCTCCCCTTTTCCTCTCACTCCACTGTCTCCCTCCACATATACTCTCTCCTTATCCTAGGCCCCCCATATGATTACTCTTTCTCTGGTGAAACACATACACACGCGCGCGTGCTCACATACAGAAACGGACTTACACACACACACACACACACACATATATATATATACACGCACAAGCACACGCATGTACACACACACACACACACACACACACACACACACACACACACACATATATATATATATATATATATATATATATATATATATATATATATATATATATATATATATATATATATATTTAGTAGGAGACATAAACACCAGACTCTGTGACGAATGTTTATTGTCCGACGTTTCGGCCCTAGTCCTAGGACCATCATCAGGGATATCATTGGATACCGAGAGCACAAATTGCTTTTACTGCCTGCAGCTGAACCCGGGACAGGAACTGCACGGCCAGGGCGTGCCGTGTTCCTCCATGTCACGTACCCAGTAGCACATTTAAATACATACAATCTACAAGCACTTACGTCCACGTGTTCTCTTTACATTCTCACATACAAATATACACGCATAAGAATTCATTCACACATGCTCCCCTTCAAATATATGCATGTATATTTAATGGGCATGTATCTATTTACTAATATGTTAGTTAAAACTAAATCTTTGGGTGCTGAAATTCACGGTTAAGTCTTGATTAAATCCAAAATAAATATACGCACATGTAAGACCATATACGTATCTACCTATTTTGTATACACATACAAAAACATCCTCGTATACACACATCAGTACACACCTATGAGGACAATTACGTGTATATAAATGATGTATATATTGGTTGACAATATACCCGTCGTGTGCCTTGTTCCTAAGTAAATTGGAATTGAATCTAAGCATCTATTGATGCCGTCCTCCTTGGTCGACTAACAGAAAGGAAATTCTGATAATCTAAATGAATTATTAAGTTGATAAATATATAGAAAATTAAAGCCGCCACAGGGGAAAGAAGTCGGCGCTGATGATGCAGTAGATAATGCTGAAGAAAAAAAAATGAATGAAAAATGAAAATAAAATAAAATAAATAAAATAAAATAAAATGAAATAAAACAAAATAAAATAAATTAAGTGAAGTTAAATTAAATTAAATTAAATTAAATTAAATTAAATTAGATTAAATTGAACTAAATTAAGTTGAAATAAAATAAAATAAAATAAAATGAAATAAGAAGAAGAAGAAGAAGAGGAAGAAGGAAAAGAATACTCTACTTCAGTAATGCATTGTTCTGGAGATACTCAATTTAGTATCCTTTCTGTGATTCTTAGAAAGTTCTTTGTTTCTAGAGACCCTTCCTAGCTGTCCTTTGTTCTCCAAGGGAGAATGAAGGCTTATCATCCTTTGTCTAGGTCAGAGCCTTCTTAGTGTCCCTTTGTCAGACCATGAGAAGGGTTTTTGGGAGAACTAAGGGCTCACTTTCCTCTGTTTTGTTTTGGGGTCAGAGTTGTGTCCGCTCTGGGGTTGTGCGTCTGAATTATCAAAATTGTGGGGGGCGATGGCTGCTTAGCTTCCACTGTGCAGCTGCTGGCAACCTGTCACATATGACAAAAATTCCAATCCGTTGATTACACACGACATTTTTTCCAATCTCAGTTGTATAACATTTTTTTTATTGGTTCGTACTGTTTTTTATATGCAGATTTCAAATATGGAAACGATCTTGTTCTATATGCTCTAGTTTTCATGCAGTTTGAGGGATTACATTTTAGCCTTCTGCGGCGAAATAGATTATTTACGCGTTTATGGTATAACAAGATATATATATATGCGTGTGTGTGTGTGTGTGTGTGTGTGTGTGTGTGTGTGTGTGTGTGTGTGTGTGTGTGTGTGTGTGTGTGTGTGTGTGTGTGTGTGTGTGTGTGTGTGTGTGTGTGTGTGTGTGTGTGTGTGTGTGTGTGTGTTTGTTCAGACTTTATCATGGCTACAAGGAGACATCAATGTGTGAACAAACCTGATGCTTTCTGCTATATTTGTGGATACTTCACGCTTATTCGTCAGAGGCGCAATATAACATCGTTTGTGAGGCGAGCCTATAAAGCGTACTTCGGACTTACTCTTGGTGACCAAGACAAGAAATGGGCCCCACATACTGTGTGTCATAACTGCGAAGAAATGCTGCGTGACTGGACGAAAGGGAAACGTAAGGGCTTACCTTTCGGAATTCCCATGACCTGGCGGGAACCGAAGGACCACACAACTGACTGCTATTTTTGTCTGATCAATACAAAAGGCGTTGGCAAGAAAAACAGACATAAAATCACTTATCCTAGTATCCCCTCAGCAATTCGACCTACTCTGCACTCTGATGAGCTACCAATTCCAGTTTTTAATGGGTTGTCTCCATCTGAAGAAGAGGGTAGCGACGAAATGCAAGAGACTGACGATGAAACTCAAGAAATACTACAGAGATATCAACTCCTCAGCAGTTTAGCCAGCCATAGCTGAATGGCCTTGTGTGTGGTTTAGATCTCTCCCAAAATGCAGCAGAAATGTTAACTTCTAGGTTGCAAGAAAAGGCTCTACTGAACCAAACTACAAAAGTTCCATACTTCCGATATCGGGAACAGAATTTTGTTAATTTTTTTAAAGAGGAAAATAAGTTCGTTAATTGCCATAATATCTAGTGTCTTCCCCCAGGGAGTTAGGGATTCCATTGTATAATCCAAATGATTGAAGATTATTTCTAGATAGTTTTAAGCGTAACCTGAAGTTTGTTCTACAACATAATAGCAATATCTGTGCAGCTGTTCCAGTAGGTCATTCTATGTGTTTACGAGAGGAGCATAATGACATTAAAACTGTATTAGACCTATTAAAATACTACGAGTATAATCGGACAGCTTGCGTGGACCTCAAAATATATATATATATATATGTATATATATATATATATATATATATATATATATATATATATGTATATATATATATATATATATATATATATATATATATATATATATTTGAAATCAGTACATTTCAAATAGATAATACCAGTGGTTGATTTCAATGCAGCAAAAATTTGATGAGCTGTGTAATTATCGACTTGTATACTCTATTCAGGGCCACGCGGTAGCCCAGTGGCTACCTTGTCGAACCCATGAGCTTATAATCGTCATTCTGATTCCCGGGATCCGTTGCGTGAGTCTTGCGTTGGTTCCCGACAGCCCTGGCCAAGTGGGGAGGCGACCCAAACATCGGCTTTAAAAAAAGAGCGGCTTGCTGCAATTGACAGGGCTTGCCCTACCAGGGGTTTCTCACTTCCCATGGCGTGGGACTGGGATGGTGAGATATACTCGTATCTATCCTATCTGCAACCAGACGATTTTTTTTTTTTTTTTTTTTTTTTTTTTTTTGCTACAAGGATTCTTGAAAACTCCTAAGTACTCTTATGGACTCTTGAGGACTTACAAACTCTTCATTCTCTGAGTACGTCATTCAGCTTAGGCTATATGACCTTTCTGTCTGCCGCCAGGCAACTTTTTTCAGTTGAAGGGAAGCCACATAAAGACTATGAAGGTTAAGATGAATGATGTGTCCTCTTTTTTATTTTCTATTTTATTTTTATTATATTTATTAATTTATTATTATCATTATTACATACTTTTTGTAAGGATTCTTACGGTGACTTCGTCCAGGTGAAATCTCTTTCTTATGTTGAAAAAAATGTATGCATACTTGTAACACAGAAGTGGGGAAGGAAGGATGGAAGATTCCATAGGCTCAGTAAAATCGCTTGGGGGTTTATCCAAAACAAACACACAAGTCGTGAACAGCAGTAAGGGCTTTTCATTAAATTGAATCAAATTATCTGGCGACAACCAGAAAAAATGTATGAGTCATGAATAGCATTGTAAGGGTCCAACGAGATGGCTATCTTTTCTCTACGCAATTATTTTGCAAAATAAAATCACCCGGCGACAGTTGAAATAGATGTTAATGGTAGCGAAAAGTCTAGACTGAAAATTTTGAGATAAGCTCGTGCATTCATCAAAGTGGGGAAAGTTGGAAGCCACATTCTACATTCTCGGGGGGCAGGGAAGAGGCATAGGAGGAGGGGATGAGGGGAGGGGGAGGGGGAGGGGGAGGGGGAGGGAGAGGAGGAGGGGGAGTAGGGAATAACTCCCCTTAAAGGAGTTTCAACTTCCTCATTTTGGAGACGTCACCAGGTCGAAAGTATTTATCAAAGTAACTAGTCATGAAGCCTTAAGATCGCTCACCAGTTTCTAGATGAGTATAACCTTGAGTCGATTTGAGCAAAACAATATCAAGAATTGCCACACTGTATGAGTTCAGTGGTGATAGATACTAGCAGGTAATGAAAGAATTAGGACTTGTCACCTTATTCACCAATCCCGAACATCTCCGTGTTTTTCTAATCCTTTTGACAGACTCTTCAACTGGTGCAAAATGCTCCGAAGTCAAACTGTTAAGGGGTACCATCCGAGAATCATCCTATTTCTTTGTTCCCGAGACCCTGAGACTCTAAGGGGTCTCTACTCTGATCCTTTCGGGAGGCTCATCAGTTGAGGGAAAAACTCCGAAGTAAAAATGTTAAGGGGTCTCATCCGAGAGTCCTTCTTTCTTCTTCTTTGTTCCTGAGACGCTGAGACTCCAAAGGGTCTCTACCCTGATCTTTTCGGGAGGCTCTTCAGTCGAAGGAAAAGTTCCGAAGTCAAAATGATAAGGGGTCTCATCCGAGAATCTTTCTTTCTCCTTCTTTGTTCTCGAGACGATGAGACTCCAAATGGTCTCTACCTTGATCCTTTCCGGAGGCTCTTCAGCTGAAGGAAAAGCTCCGATGTCAAAATGTTAACGGGTCTCATCCGAGAGCCTTTCTTCTTTGTTTCTGAGACGCTGAGACTCAAAGGTGTCTCTACCCTGATCCTTACCGGAGGCTCTTCAGCTGAAGGAAAAGCTCCGAAGTCAAAATGTTAAGGGGTCTCATCCGAGAGTCTTTCTTTCTTCTTCTTTGTTTCTGAGACACTGAGACTCCAAAGGGTCTTTACCCTGATCCTTTTGGGAGGCTCTTCAGCTGAAGGAAAAGCTCCGAAGTCAAAATGTTAAGGGGTCTCATCCGAGATTCTTTCTTTATTCTTCTTTGTTCCTGAGACGCTGAGACTCTAAGAGGTCTCTACCATGATCCTTTCGGCAGACTCTTCAGCTGGAGGAAACGGCCCCGAAGTCAAAATATTAAGGGGTTTCATCCGAGAGGTTCTCTTTCTTCTTTGTTCCTGAAACCCTGGGACTCCTAGAGGTTTCTACCATGATCCTTTAGGCAGACTCTTCAGCTGGAGGAAACGGCTCCGAAGTCAAAATGTTAAGGGGTATCATCCAAGGCTCTTTCTTTTTCTTTGTTTCTGAAACGCTGAGACTAGGGGGTTTCTACCATGATCCTTTCGGCAGACTCTTCAGCTGGAGGAAAAGCTCCGAAGTCAAAATGTTGAAGGGTCTCATCCGAGAGTCTTTCTTCTTCTTTGTTCCTGAGACGCTGAGACTCCAAAGGGTCTCTACCCTGATCCTTTCGGGAGGCTCTTCACCTGAAGAAAAAGCTCCGAATGAAAATGATAAGGGGTCTCAACCAAGAGTCTTTCTTCTTCTTTGTTCTTAAGACGATGAGACTCCAAATGGTCTCTACCCTGATTCATTCGGGAGGCTCTTCAGCTGAAGGAAAAGCTCCGAAGTCAAAATGTTAAGGGTCTCATCCGAGAGTCCTTCTTTCTTCTTTGTTCCTGAGACGTTGAGACTCCAAATGGTCTCTACCCTGATTCAAAGAATTACAAAGGAGGAGCATGCTGACAGGAGACCTTTTGGTCCATAACTAGGTCGGATGCAAAATAAATAAATAGATAGATGATGATGATGATATGGTTTAACGTCACAAACTCCCCCTATCGGAATGCTAGGACGGTGCCCCTCACAGAGGGCATTGTAGCGTGGAATTTAATGAACCATGCCCTTGGTTCAACTTCGCTGGTGGCAGGATTCGAACCGCCATCCCCTCAACCTTCGCGGCAAGTAACGACGCCCTAACCCGCTCAGTAGATAAATAGATAAAATAAAATAATGTATTACAAAAGATTACAAAGGCGAGCATGCCGACAGGAGACCTTTTGATCCATAACTAGGTCGGATGCAAAAAAATATAATAATGATAAGTAAATAAAAAAGTTATAATAATATAAATATTGATAAATAAAATAAATAAATGCATAGGTACTGTATAATTAAATAATAAACAAACAGGTAACTAGTAAAAAATAATATATTGACAGATAAGTAATAATAAATGAAAATCAAGCAAATAATAAACAGACAAATAATAACAAACAAATAATATAAAATAAATGACAATCATTACAGCACCTTGCTTAGATGTTTATCTAAACGAATCTTAAATCTTCGAAATGAACTACATTGCACTGCCTCTGCAAGAAGTTTATTCCATTCCATAACTACATGGTTGGCGACGTTGTTTCTACACACTTCCTAATTAAATATTTTGGGAGGCTATTCAGCTGGAAGAAACGACTCCGAGGTCAAAATATTAAGTGGTTTCATCCGCGGGTCTTTCTTTTGCTTTGTTCCTGAGACGCTGAGACTCCAAGGGGGTCTCTACCATAATCCTTTCGCCAGACTCTTCAGCTGGAGGAAGCAGTTCCGAAGTCAAAATGTTAAGGGGTTTCATCTGAGGGCCTTTCTTCTTCTTTGTTCCTGAGACCC
>NC_134778.1:76749820-76754820 GCF_046742065.1 Oratosquilla oratoria
AGAAGAGGAAGAGGAAAGTGAAGATGAAGATGAAGATGAAAATGAAGATGAAGATGAGGAAGAGGAAGAGAAAGAGGAAAGTGAAGATGAAGATGAAGATGAAGATGAAGATGAAGATGAAGATGAAGATGAAGATGAAGATGAAGATGAAGATGAAGATGAAGATGAAAAGTAAAAGTAAAAGTAAAAGTAAAAGTAAAAGTAAAAGTAAAAGTAAAAGTAAAAGTAAAAGTAAAAGTAAAAGTAAAAGTAAAAGTAAAAGTAAAATGAAAATGAAAATGAAAATGAAAATGAAAATGAAAATGAAAAATGAAAAATGAAAAATGAAAAATGAAAAATGAAAAATGAAAATGAAGATGAAGATGAAGATGAAGATGAAAATGAAAAGTAAAATGAAAATGAAAATGAAAATGAAAATAAATATAAAGATAAATATGAAAATGAAGAGGAAGAGGAAGAAAAAGAAAAAGAAGAGGAGGAGGAGAAGTAGGAAGAAGAGGAGGAGGAAGAGGAGGAGGAAGAGGAAGAGGAGGGATAGGGAAGGACGTTAGGTGCCTATTTTGCGTCGCCTGGGTCACGCAGATAGTTGAGGTTGTTGTTGACATTGGTGTCGTGGGGAATATCATTAAACTGTCGCGGTTCACCCACAGAGAGCCCTACAACGGCGAGAAAGGAGAAGCTGATGCTGGGTGAGGCGAAGATGAAGATAATCTTATCGAAGTTGATTTAATATTTATTTATTCATTTGTTTATTTGCTTATTTATTCATTTATATATATATATTTTCTATTATATATATATATATATATATATATATATATATATATATGTATATATATATGTATATATATATATATATATGTATATATATATATATATATATATATATATTTCATTTTTATTTTTTATTTTACATTTTTTTTTTACTTCAACATCAATAACATTATCTGTTGACGACGGAATGAAAGTTGATGTTGAAAACTGAGGGCAAAGATGGTGGAAGCAAAATTTTTGTGAGTGTTGGAGATGGAGATGGAGATATATAATGGCAGGTGATGGAGCAAAATGCAATCGTGAAAAAAAGATTATTGTAAACGATGTTGGGGGTGGTGATGATTATTGTGATGGAGATAGAACAGTGATGGAGACAGAGATTTATGGTGTAAAAATGGTGTAACCGGTGTTGGAGATGGTGGTGATTATGATGGAGATATGCTAGTTCGTAATGGAGGAGATAATTACGTAACGAAAGATGGAGACATGTGTTGGTGGATGGTAGGAGATACAGAGGTCGATGTTTGAAGACATGTTGATGTTGACTGTAATTAACTAAACCTGTGTTGGAGGAGATTGGTGGAGATGTTCGACAAAAGATGATTGTGTTGGTGAAAGTTCAAGAAACGGTGGTGGATGTGGCAAAAACGTTTGTGTCAAAAACGTTTGAGTCAAATAGTTTGGGTCAAAAACGTTTAGGTAAAACGTTTGGGTAAAACGTTTGTGTCAAAAACGTTTGGGTCAGAAACGTTTCCGTCAAGGGTTCATTCTCCTTGTGGTTCCCAGTCCTTTGGCTCTCTTTCACGGCCTCCCCCGTCAACGTTCCCATACTTAACACTAGGAGAACAACAAAGAAACATTTCAGTTAAGAAAGTTTTCTCTACCCAACCCTTTGGTCTCCTAGGGTTTCTCCTCAGATTAATAAAATCGCTTGCGGACAGAGACTGAGTTAGTCTTCAAATATTGGACTTTTTAAGGTTCCCCTCCCCCCCCCCAAAAAAAAAAAACAGCACAGCACTGGTGGCAATATGGTGTCAGTCACTGACAATCGTCACTGACAATCGTCACTGACAATCAGTATCACCAGTGACATAGCACCAGTTTGTTGACAAGTTTCCTGGTGGGTGCCCGCCATAGCTCAGTGGTAACGCGCGTGCCTAGTAATCGCATGGGGATTTCGGGCGTATGTTCGAATCCTGGCCACGGCGCAGAAATAAGAAAGGACATTTGACCTGAGTAATGGCCCCCAACATCTGCTCACCTTTGACCCTCCGGAGATGACCTCCGTTTCCTCCGGGTACCGTCAATGCAAGAGTGGCATCGTACCGTGGACATCTCCGGCATTCACACATGAACTGTCCCGAGCTACCTACAACGTTGAGGTACGGACGGGTTCGAGCCCCGCAATCCACGTAACAAGGTTCCTGGTGGCCCCGAGGTTGGCCTCATATAGATAAGACCCTTGTAGGAACACCTCCAAGCTCTCCCCCGAGGACGAGATCGGCTGAGACCCAGGCACCCGCTAAAATGTTCCTTAAGGATGACCTCAGAATGCCTGTCAAGGGTGAGCTCGGATCTTTGTTCATCAAGGACAACTCGAGGAGGCTTAGTCTTGAGTCGAGGATGACTCTCAAGTATGACTCAGGGCGTTTGTCGAGGAGGACCTGGTGCTGTGGAGGTGTGACGACCCTCATCTCCTCGGAGGAGGAAGAACAAGAGAAAGAGGAGGAAGAACAGGATGAGGAAGAGGAGGGGAGAAGTAGTGAGAGAAGGAGGAAGAAAAGGAGAAAGAGAAGGAGGAAGAGGAAAAGGAGAAGGAGGAGAGAGAAAGGGAGGAAGAGGAGGAGGAGTAGGAGGGGAGAAGTAAGAAGATGAGGAAGAAGAGAATAGAGATGTGGATGGGGAGTAGGAAGAAAGGAAGGAGGAGGGGGAGGAGGAGGAGTAGGAAAAAAGGAAGGAGGAGGAGGGGTATGGTGAGGGTGAGAAGGAGGAGGAAGAGAAGGAGGAGGAAGAGAAGGAGGAGGAAGAGAAGGAGGAGGAAGAGAAGGAGGAGGAAGAGAAGGAGGAGGAAGAGAAGGAGGAGGAAGAGAAGGAGGAGGAAGAGAAGAAGGAGGAGGAAGAGAAGGAAGAGGAGCAGGAGAAGGAAGAAGAGAAGGAGGTTCATAAAGATGAAGGGAGGAAGAGAAAGAAGAGGAGAGTCCGTGTATAACAAAGCGTTGACAAGAGCGCACGAAGACGTGGTTTGATGTCCGAAGACAAAAGATCCTCATTAAACACACAGCAGCCGCGCCAGGAACAACGTTTGGGGAAAAAAATGATAATAATGACGAAACGGTGACGTCATTGATAAAATGCGTGGGATTGGGTGGGTGAGGAGGGCTGAGGGGTGGAATTCGTTATTGACTTAGTGAGTGCATTCCTAATGAACGGACTCGTTAATGACACAACAGTGACGTCACGGAGGAAGTGACGTCACAAACTCGTAATTACGTCACAAACAATAGACGGCTTCATTACCATAAGCAATTATTGTTGTTACTCTTATAGTGATTTACAAGTGATACACTGACGACATTATCACATTATATGTGTGACGTCACTGTTTTGACGTCGAGATGACGTTATCAACTGAGGAGTTTAGTGAACAAAGAAACAGTGATGTCAGTATTTATCCTCCGGTGTCAGGCGATTTCACTCAGAAGAAAATAAAAGCTGAAGTCTTAAATTCTATTCGATTGATTTTCTGAGTATCTTTGTCGAACTGTGTGTGTGTCCTCTTTGTCACCAGAGGCTTTTATTCAGCTGAAAGAATGTCCTTCCCATAAAGATTCTGACAGGTGATAGAAGCCTCTGTCGAAGTAATGGAAGAAATAAAGAAGGTGGAGGCGATCATAGTCTATTAGCGTCTCTTTTATGGTTCCTCAACATTGGTGATGGTGGTGGTGGTGATGATGATGATGGTGGTGATGACGATGACGATGACGATGACGATGACGATGACGATGACGATGACGATGACGATGACGATGACGATGACGTCCACCACTACCATGACCTTGACGATGATGATGACGATGACGATGATGATGATGATTGATGATGATGATGATGATGATGATGATGATGATGATGATGATGATGATGATGATGATGATGATGATGATGATGATGATGATGATGATGATGATGATGATGATGATGATGATGATGACGATGACGATGACGATGACGATGACGATGACGATGACGATGACGATGATGACAATGATGATGATCGTGGTGGTGGTAGTGGTTGCGATGGTGACAGTGGTAGTAGTAGTGCTGGTAGCGGTGTTGGTGGTGGTGTTGGTAGTAGTTGTGGTGGTAGTGGTGGTGGTAATAGTGGTTGTGGTGATGGTAATAGTGATTATGGTGTTGGAGATAGTGATGATGACAGTGATAACGACAAATGTGATGATCAGAACAACGAAGACGACGATTCTGCAGCTTTAGAAAATGATGACGATGCCGATGACGATCCTACAGCTGCCAATGATGTCGTTGAACGGTAATGACAACGATAACGTCATCAGTGGAAACGATGAACAAAATACCCTTGACACCAATATACTGTAATCAGCAATTATACTTGAATATGCAATTGTGTTTTAAGCTTAATGAAAACTAGAACGAATCTTGTCGTACTGGGAACTAGAAAGATTTCATAAATGACTAAAATCATCTACTCTTTACCTATTCAGCATCACATTCCTAAAGTCATTTATACTGATATTTAGTAACGTAAATAAACGAGTGATGACGTGTGGTGATGATCACGTGACTGTGATGGTGGTGATATGAGGTTCAAATGGTGATGGTGAAAGGTGATAGTGAACACCTTGATGAGTATTGATGACGAAGACGACCTGGGAGCCCGTGACTCCGAACTTACTTGTAAAGCCGCCATGACTTGCAAAGCCAACAGCAACCTGGAGGGAGGGGAGGAGGGAGAGATGGAGGAGAAGGGAGGAAAGGAGGGATGGAGGAGGAGGGAAGATAGCAGGGATGGAGACTGAAGGAGGAAGGGAGGGATGGAGGAGGAGAGGAAGAGAGGAAGGGAGGTAGAGAGGAAGGGAGGGAGGGAGGAGGAGGAAGGAAACGAGGGATGGAGGAGGAGAGAGGAAGGGAGAAGTGGAGGAGGAGGGAGAAGTGGAGGAGGAGGGAGAAGTGGAGGAGGAGGGAGGAGT
>NC_134778.1:76759820-76762320 GCF_046742065.1 Oratosquilla oratoria
TACGTAAAACAAATGGAAAAAGAAATAGTCCGGGGAACAAATGTCATCCCCTCAGGGCTGTACTTCCAAACAGAGGTGAGAGTGAGGACTTGAACATGATCGGAGGGGAGATGACTCACTCCGACGTACCACCACGTGTAAGCTCGTAGAGTACATAAGAACATAAGAATGAAGGAGACTGCAAGAGACCATAAGGCCTACACCAGGCAGTTCCGTATCCATCACCACCTGTCATCCCCATCCATAAAGTTGTCTAATTGTTTCTTAAAACAACTGATAGTTTCAGCGCTTACTACATGGTTTCTAAGTTTATTCCATTCGTCAACCACCCTATTAGCAAACCAATTCTTGCCTATTTCCTTTTTAAATCTAAATTTGTCCAGTTTATAACCATTACTGCGAGTCCTGCCCTGTTGTTTTAATATGATGACCTTGTTTGGATCACCCTTGTTAAAGCCTTTGATCCACTTGAACACCTCTATTAGATCACCCCGCGTGCCCATTCAAAACGTATACTCAAATTGTACTTTAGGTTTGTCTCAGGTACTTGTGCAAGGAAAGGTGACTGGTAGAGAAAGCGACAAAGCAAAGAATAAACGAATCAATACATGAATTATACATAAAGACAATTAAACAAATAAATTAATGAATTAATTAATAAACAATATATATCGACTAATCCATAAACATATAAATAAATAAATAAATAAATACATAGGTTGATATGTAAATAAATCAATAGAAAAATATCAATAAGTAAATAAACAAGTCAACAAATCATTAAATCAATCAATCTATACAACCAAGTCATGAATCAATTAATCAATCAATAAATATAATTAAATAAATCCTTGTGCTGCATTACTTATTTTTCACATTCCCTGCACCTACCTTTCATCTTGATACGATACAAAAAGTATCACGACCCTATATTCACTAATCTTCGTTCAGTCACATGTTGTTCCTCCTTGACCCGGCCAATAACGAGTGAAACTGCAGTACTTACCCGCTGGCTTGTGTTCGCTCGGGGTGTGCCGCCCCGGGGGTGATGCTGTGGCCGCGCTGTGGTCACTGCTGGTGCTGTGGTCCATGGCCGCCGCAGCAGTGGAGGACGAGGATGAGGAGGACGACCTGAGTGACGGAGGGGGAAGGAGGGACGAGGAGGAGGTCGAGGACGAAGAGGATGAGGTCGACGTTGCGACGCCCATACCAGCCACTCCGACACCCATCCCCGTCACACCCATTCCCGTCACGCCCATGCCCGTTACACCCATCCCCGTCACACCCATGCCTGTGACGGCCTTGAAGGGGTCCATGCCCCCAGCGGCGCTGCAGCCTCCCAGGCCTGGGAACCTGAGGGCGGCAGAGGTGGGAGGAAGGTCAGAAGCGAGGCCAGCATAGTTGTTGGACAATTTCAATAATGTCAGTATCAGCAAACAACGTCAAGTATAATAATACTGTTTTGAGGAGACAAAGATGATATACATACATACATATATACATACACACACACACACACACACACACACACACACACACACACACACACACACATTATATATATATATATATATATATACATATATATATTATATATCATATATATATATATATATATATATATATATATATATATATATGTGTATGTATAAGAATGACTAAATGATTATATGATGCATGAATAGATAACAAAATCACAAATAATAAACAAATTAACAAATACATAATCAATAGATCATAGGTAATAACAAACATATGGTAAATATGTAAATACATGTTGAGTAGTAAATAGAATAATAAATTGATAAATTCATTATTAAGTAAACAGATAACAAATAAGTGTATAAACAAGTAAATACCTATATCAGTAAATGTTAAGTACATAAATCATCACATGAATGTATAAATAGAATAACTAAATCCATAAGTAAATAAATAAGTTGACTCGGGCAATGAATTAATCACGAAGTAAATGAAAATGTAAGGAACACCGTTACTATGGACACTAAATTAATGTGTTACAAACATGAGTACTGAGTTGTGGCATAAATCAATTTTAGAAAGAATATCTAAGATATCATCAACAAATATGGATTCCTGAAATATTGTCTATATATATATATATATCTATGTATATATATATATATATATATATATATATATATATATTATATATATATATATTTTTTTTTTTATCAAAAGTCTCGAAAAAAAATAGACGAAAACTGTGAAACTTTCTTAATGACATTTTATGAATCGCAGTGGCTTCGTTAGGGTCAAAAACACTATTAATAAAGCCGTCGAAATACTTATGGATCAATAAGAAAAAACAGTAAACATGAATTTCCCAGAGTGCCGTCAGTAAAGTTGCCTAAAATACCGACTTCTTGTGTCAAATAGTAAGATATATGTCAGTGACACTTTCCCACCTATGCAGACGCTTATCCCACCCATGAAGGAGAAAGTCTCACACATGCACACGTCCATCTCACCTGTTTAC
>NC_134778.1:76767320-76784820 GCF_046742065.1 Oratosquilla oratoria
GAGGATGGAGGGGTGGGAATAAGAACTGAGGGACTTTGTCGTAGGAAATTACGTTTCACTCGGTGTGATTATCGCTCAATGATGATCGTTCATGAATCAGTGATGATCGTCATATGATTGTTCTAGAGCACTAATTCTTTGTTTTTGAATAGGGAAGTTTTGCTCCAAGATCCAAAGGTCGAGGCTGATAATTATCTTAACCGAACCTATCAACGCGCTTACCCAAATATGAAGACTGGTAGTAGGGTGCGCGTCATCCGCTATTGGTTGTGGTATCAGGCTAATTAATTATATTTGGGTAAACGCATTGGTATGTTTGGTTAAGATCATCAGCTTCACTGCAGCTCGAAGCAAGACACACCTCCATTCAAAAACAAATGATTAGTGTTCTAGATAATCGTTTGACGATTATCATTGGGCCATGAACGATCATCGTTGAGTGATAATCGTACTGAGTGAAAGGTACATTTGACGAGGTCGTCAAGTTCTTCGTGTCTTGCTGGGAGATGCGCGAAAGAGGGATGGGAAAAAGAATCTCCTTGATATTATTTCAATTACCCAGAGCCCTTGGGAAAGAAAACGAAAAAGAAAAAGGAAAACATTACACGTGAATAAAATAGTTATCAAACCATAATAGGCTCGCTTTACGTATCATCAAAAATAGGCCTTCTAGATCTGTAAAAAAAAAATCATAATAATAAAAATAAATAATTAAATATATGAATAAATAAATAAATAAATAAATAAATAAATAAATAAATAAATAAATAAATAAATAAACAAATAAATAAATAAATAAATAAATAAATAAATAAATAAATAAAATACACAGAAGTGGAGCGGTCAAATACAAGACGAAACGAATGTATAGCTATTCACAATGATCTTCCTGTAGGTGATTTTCTATATATCTTTTAATATATAGTCAAAGGCATCGTGACCTACGTTCACTGATAACAAGACTCAGATTTTCTTTCAAAATAAATCCTTCCAACCCGAGATAATATCCATTGAAAGGTAAAACTACGAGTTATAGGAAGCCTAATCGGTGTCTCAGTTTCCTTTGTACTGTATAGCCACTGCAGTGCCCGTATCGCCTGGCTCTCTTTGTTATGATTACAATGTCACGCAAAGGAGAAAGAAAGAGGGAGAAACAGACAGACAGACAGACAGACATAAAGGCAGCCAGACTGGTAGGCAGACAGATAGACAGACATACATATAGACAGACATAGACAGACAGACAGAAAGGCAGACAAAAATATAAGCAGGCAGGCAGACATACAGACAAGCAGAAAGACAGACGAACAAAAAGACACACAGACAGACGAACAAAAAGACACACAGACGGACAGACAGAGAGGCAGACAGACAGATAGACAGGTGGACAGACAGACAGGTAGGCAGACGGATAGACAGACGAACAGAGACAGACAGACAGACAGTTGGGTGGACGGACAGATAGACAGACTGACAGACTCTGAATGACAGACAAACAGGCAGACAACCAGGCAGACACACAGACACATAGACAAACAAACAGGCGGGCTGACGGAAAGAGGACAGACAAGTAGACAGATAGACAGACAGTTTGACAGAAAGACAGACGGATAAACAGACAGACAGACGGACAGACAGACAAACAGGCGGACAGACGGACATACGGTCACATGGAGAGACGGACAAATGGACAGTTGGACAGACGGAGAGATGGACGGACAGACAGACAGACAGACAGACAGAGAAATGTTAGATTTATTTTCTGATAGGACACACGCTGAGTGACGTTGCAATGCTCGGAAGACCTTTTAGATCGAGAAGACTAAGATGATGATGATTGCAGGAAAGAGAGGAGCAACCTAAATATAAAAAAAAAGTGATGAAGCCGCGATGATGAGGAAGATTTGAGGAGGAGGAATAGGAAGAGAAAGAAGAGAAGAGAAGTAAGAAAAAAGACGAGAAAGAAGAGAAGGGAAAGAGGAGGAAGAAGAGGAAAGAAGAGAAAGAAGAGAAGGGGAAGAGGAGGAAACAGAGGAAGGAAGAGAAAGAAGAGAAGGGGAAGAGGAGGAAGAAGAAAGAAGAGAAGGGAAAGAGGAGGAAGGAGAGGAAGGAAGAGAAAGAAGAGAAGGGGAAGAGGAGGAAACAGAGGAAGGAAGAGAAAAAAGAGAAGGGGAAGAGGAGGAAGAAAGAAGAGAGAGAAGAGAATGAAGAAGGAAGTCGAGGAGAGGGGAGGAGTCTGTTGCATTCTTGACAATTTCAGTCTACGAAAAAGACTAGAGAAAAAATGATTGGCTGCAAGAGACCCAGGAATTCAGAACAGCGTCGCATAGTCAGTGGGTCTTCCGGGTATTATGCTTTTCAAGGTACAAGAAGTGGTAGAGGGAGGGAGGGAGGGAGGAGGGAGGGCTGGAGGGAAGGAGGGCTGGAGGAAAGTAGAAAGTGGGATTATAATACACACACACAAGCATTCATACATACATGCATACATACATACTCGTATATACATACATACATACATACATGCACACATACATACAGACAAACATACATACAGACATACATACACACATACAGACAAACATACAAAGGATTACAAAGGCGGAGCATGCCGACAGGAGACCTTTTGTTCCCTATCTAGGTCAGATGCGAAAAAAAACAATAATAATAAATTAAAAAATAAAAACTATAATAATGTAAATAACAAATAAAAACATAAATAAATGCATAGGTATAGTCAAATATTAAACAAACAGGTAAATAGTAAATAATAATAAATTGACATACAACTAATAATAAATGAAAATCAAACAGACAAATGATAACAAAACAAAAACAAATAATATAAAATAAATTATAATCATTACAGCATCTTGCTTAGGTGTTTATCTAAATGATTCTTAAAGCTTCGAACTGAACTACTGTGCAGGAAGTTTATTCCATTCATTAACTACACGGTTGGCGAAGTTGTTCCTACCTACTTCCAAATTGAATCTATTTCCGGACAGTTTGAGACCATTGTTTCTTGTCTGATTCTCATTCAATGTGAAAATTTTGTCACTTTTGATGTTGTCAAGTCACCTCTGAGTCTACGCTTTTTTAGGGAAAACAGATTCATATGTTTTAGTCGATTTTCGTATGATTTATTTTTTATATTTGGAATCAGTTATGTGGCTCCTGCACTCAAAGTCCTTTTCAACAAATCCATTGATCTAATTCTTAGTCTTCCCCTTAACTTTACTCCATTCACCTCCTCATTCCACACTCTTTTTGCTAGTCTTTTTTAAGTCCAGTCCGCCAGCTCTCCTTTCACCCTTGTCCAAATCTATCTATCCTCGGAACCACCCATCATACTTCTTAGCATTTCATCTCACTTTTTTTTTCTAATTTTGATTTTGATTTTGATTTTATTTTTATTTATATATATATTTTTTTTATTCCAAACCTCTACCTTATACAGTGACGTAGGCACAGTCACCCTTGCTCAAACTCCTCTTTGCGTTCGTCACATGATACCTATTTCTCTTGATACTTTTGATCCCCCCAAAGAGTTCTTTATCACTTACCCCCAACCCCACCCCTCCATTAGCTGCTACATGTAACCTCAAATCCTCGAAGTTCTTCACTTCCTTCAAACTCTTTCCTTTTAAACTCGCCTCCAGTTTTGTGCCATTCTCTCTTCTTATACCTTCTCTTACATCATTTCCCAATTAAGGAAATAGAAAAATACAACCTATATAGAAGACAACATTAATAAACTACAAACAAATAAACTGGCTTGAATACACAGAGAAAACGGAAAAGAAATTTAACACCTTTGTCATAAACTCGTTTCCATAAAAACGGCCTTAACAACTCAAACTGATCCAATGGAGTCCACTTCTTAAACTCCTAAACCAATGGCTTTTAACCTAGGGGGCTCCTGGCCCCCGTGGGAACCATGGCGAGAATTCAGTGACGGGGGGTGGGGGGTGATGGCCTTCTGTTACAGATTATACATTTCTATATAACGTGAGACATCTGACTATAAAAAGATCTATCAAATATTAGATAATTATGATTGTCAACTTTGTAACAAAGCAAAGGGTTTCTCTTCATCAACATTTTATTGTTATATATATTATTTCACCTTTATTGATGGGGTGAGATTTGGGAGCAAAATTAAGGGAGTCATACACTTGTTGAGAATTCATGAAAAGGGGGAAAATAGAATGAAAAAGGTTGAGAACTATTATCCTAAGCAAGACTCTCGGTATTCATGTAAGCTTAACACTTGTTTGTCCCTCGAGTTGTAAAGAAAAACATAGACACGGACCTATGCCAGACCCCGGCTTCAAGTGGCTCAAATTAAAATATTCTTCTTTTTTCTTTCACCACAATTATTACATATCTTTAGCCAAGATATTTTCACAACAGAAGTCGTTAAGATATTTCCAGTCTGTGCGAATAATGAGACTTTTAATTTTGTCTTTATTATTCTGATTTTATATCATCGTTCTTTCTCAGCTCTTGTGTTGGTCAATCAATACAAAGAGTATCAGGTTTCTGTTGCATATGTATTACATATTATTTCAATGTTCTCTTGTTAACTATGCTTTGTATCTCTTGGTACTATAAGGTTTCTGTAAAACTATTTTTCTTTGTGAATTTTTGGCTCTCGAGTTGCCAGTTGCCTTATAAGCCAAAATATATTTATAGATTAATTTCGTTATTTATGAATATATGCACGTGCACACGTACATGCACACAAGCGCATATACATGCACACACACATACATAAATGCAAATCCAAACACCCACACTTACACACAAATACAAAAACAAGTACATACATAAACATACAAACATAAACACACACACACACACGCACACTCACGCACACACACACACACACACACACACACACACACACACACACACACACACACACACACACACACACACACACACACACACACACACACACACACACGAACACACACACACACACACACACACACACACACACACACACACACACACACACACACACACACACACACACACACACACACACACACACACACACACACACACACACACACACAAACACATAAACACACATTTACACAAACATAAACACACACACACACACACACACACACACACACACACACACACACACACACACACACACACACACACACACATACACACACACACACACACGCACGCACACGCACACACACACATACCCGCGCGTGCGCGCGCGCGTTCTCAGAATAAACAAATGCGCAAAGACGCCAAAACAAATATATATTTGGGTACACAGAGACTGTGTAGGTATGTGCGTGTGATTTTCAGAGCACAATTTCCCGTACGTTCTGTAAATGTGAGACATAATCATCACTTTAGCCTGCCTTGTTAACACTACTGGATTCTTATATCATGATATGAACATACTTCATGTTATTAGTATTTGCGCCCGAAAATGAAGTAAACAGTTCATTTGTTATCTTTGAGAAGAAGAATCTTTTACGTTATTTTTTCCTGTTATTTTTTTTCTTGGTTCCTGATGTTTTGTTGCAGCTACTTATTGGCCGTAGTTATCTCTGTCCTTTCATTTCCTCCCCTTTTGTCTTCCCACGGGATCAAAATTCCCATTTCCCTCCTTTCTTCCTGAAATGTTAATGCAAGGGTCTCGAGACGTTCTTCGGGTGACGGATGGCACGGTTGAGGGTCATAACTTATATATAGACCCTGTTCACACTAGCGGTTTCAACCGCAGAGGTGTGAACCGCGGCGGTTTAATTACAGTGTAAGTTCATGGAGGCGTTCACACACAACCGCGCAGTTTTCCATTGAGTATGTGGTACCGCCGTAGTTTCCGCGAGGTTTAAACCGCTAGTGTGAACAGAGCCAAAGTGTGTGGGTGGTCACTGGAGTCGACTGTCGCGTAATCGTTAAGCACGTCCCGGGTTCGATCCCCGGACGTTGCCAGCTTTTCAGTGACGTTCCCTTCCTTAAAAAAAAATGTGACTATCCCACTCCCATGCAGTGGTAAGTGAGAAACCCCTAGTGGAGGAAAGGACTATTATTTGCATTATTTTTTATTTTATTTTTTATTCATTTTTTTGCCCATGTTGGGTCGCCGCATCGCCTGGCCAGGGCTGTCGGGAACCAACGCACGCGACAACATAGCCAGTAGAGGATTCCGGGAATCGAACTCACGACCAACTGTTCATGAGATGGACACGACATCCACTGGGCTACCGATCTCCGCTATTGCAACAATAATAATGTGTTATAAGAGTATATAATGGAAGTTTTAGACACTAACAAGAACGGACTCCCATTACGCTTTGAAACCACGAACAAAGGGTCGTGAGTTCGAAGGCCGGGACTGGCTTCGGGCTCGCTGCGTTGGATACAGACAGTCCTGACCAGGCGGGGAGGCGACCTAACGTCGGCCTATAAGGAACCACTAGATTACCCCAACTCACAGGGCTTTGCTCTACCAGGGGTTTCTCACTTCCCACTGCATGAGAGTGAGATAGTGAGTTGGAACGTTTGGATGGCTTGATGAGTTTAGGGTTGAAGGAAAGGCCAATTCATGTTTAAGAAGGAAATAGGCAAGATGCTGTAATGATTATAATTTATTTTATATTATTTGTTTTTGTTTTCTTATCATTTGTCTGTTTGATTTTCATTTATTATTAGTTATATGTCAATTTATTATTATTTACTATTTACCTGTTTGTTTATTATTTAACTATACCTATGCATTTATTTATGTATTTTATTTGTTATTTACATTATTATAGTTTTTATTTAATATTTTATTATTATTATGGTTTTTTTCGCATCCGACCTAGATATGGACCAAAAGGTCTCCTGTCGGCATGCTCCGCTTTTGTTTGTAATCCTTTGTTTGTAAAAAAAAAAAAAAGAACAGGTTTTTCAACAAAGTAATTAACAAACAGAAACTCAGTGATCATGAAGTAAGAGCTGAAATAATTTGTTGTTTTAAGAAATGAGATAACTTTATGGATAGGGAGGACAGATGGTAAGGGACATGGGAACTGCCTAGTGTAGGCCTTATGGTCTCTTTCAGTCTCTTCCATTCTTATGTTCTTATATTCTTAATCGAAAAATTCGACAGGGCATCTTCCAACTTCCGTATCGTAGCCTTCGAATCACCGGAAAGACCATTGACATAGTAAACAATCATATGCCTGATCTCTACTTCTTGTATATAATGTGCAAATGAAAGTCAGTCTGATTTGCTGCTGGAAAAAGTATAACTACAATGAATAAAACAAGACAATACTCACAATCCTTAAGACATTAACTGTACCAAAAGTAATTTCTAGATCATGAATAAGAAACTTGAACAACTTAATTGAAAATGGAGTAGACAGATTTTAAATCAGTGAGTCTGGTTGTCGACCCGTACAATATGGAGCAGCTGGCTCAAGATAGAAGTGAGTGGAGGCGAATCGATATAATGGCCAAGGGTCTCAAGGGGCTATCATACTGGGCTATCTTTCCTCCGACATCCTACCTCCAACTTCCATTCGAATTACTAGAATATGACTTTGTTTACAGGAAATCTAAACTTCTCTGAGAACATCTCGACAGTATGTCTAACATTCCTATAGGTTTACAATTTCTTAGTTCGTCATTCAGCTTTGCTAGATATAACTGAAAGATAATTTGCTATTTGGAGATCTGAGAAATAAGACATTGTAACCGAAGTCGTTTTTGACTCAAACGAACTCTCAACTGTCGACGCTGGTGAAGCCCTTAGACAGGTATATCTCGCCGGTTGAGTAAATGAATGAGTCTATATATGACAAGGACCTTGGAATTCATCGGCTGATTAACCATCCATACTTAGCAGACGCTGCCTAATCCACCAGACTCAAAGCAAGACCCGTTTCCAACAGATCATTCAAACAAATGAGGAATTCCCGAACTGGTGACATCATTGTCGCCTGCAACGCCTTCCAATCCCCGCTCTCCAAGTTTGACCTTGGCTTAGGTCTCGTCCGAATTTCCAACTTTGCCCGGGCTTGTACTTACACTGTATACTCGAGTGGGATTCCACCACGACATTTTGCTATATGAGTTTTGGCAGCGACCAGTAAGCTCGATATGTGTTCACCAATATGTGATCTATGAATATCTTGATGATGACAATCAGAGCGAAGAGGATAGTAATGAATTTAAATTGGACAAATTTAGATCTAAGAAGGAAATAGGCAAGAACTGATTTACCGAGAGAGAAGTCAGCGAACGGAATAGACTTAGCAACCATATAGTGAACGCAAAAACTGTTGGTTATTCTAAAAGAAAGATAACTTTGTGGATAGGGATGATAGATGGTAATGGACATGGAACTGTCTAGTCTAGACCTTAAGGTCTCTTGCAATCTCCTCCATTCTTATGTAAGGCATGTAGCCAAGGGAACGACGACATGACGTCATCAACGCGTACAAGTCGAAGTTGGGTGAACTCTTCTATATTGAATCTCGATTTGGATGGGCGGGCCACATACCTTCAGTAAATGCAACTTTTTAATTTATCTTTTTATTGCACAGGAAACCCAACGAGAGGAATCAAACAGATACGCAGACTTCAAGGATTCAAACAAACTAAGAGAAATATCATTGCGAGCAATCTGGAAGAACTTGTGGAAAACTGACAGGATTGGAAGAAACTCGTGGCGACTCAGGTTCTCAGTTGATAATTGATTGATTGAATCATCATCATCATCATCATCATCATCATCATCATCATCATCATCATCATCATCATCATCATCATCATCATCATCATCATCATCATCATCATCATTTCGTATGTCAACAGCCCAAGTTGTCAAATTTGGCAATTTGTAAGGTAGGTCACTGGTTTGGGTTGTGTGAAAGTGGTGGCATATTAGGCATTTCTCGCTAGCATGGTACTCAATTTTGTTACTTCATTTGAGTAGAAACGACTTCGTTTACAATATTCTAGACTTTCGTAAGAACACCAAAACAACATGTCTAACATTCCTCTTCTTGCTGTTTGATGCAGCAGGAATTTGACATTTGGAAAATTGAAAAACAAAAAATCCTAACCGAAGTCGTTTCTACTAAAACGAAGTAGCGAAAGCAAGTAGCATGCTAGCATAGTGTGCCGTAACCTTAATTCTGCTAATGGAAAAGGTCTTATCACATTACGCTCATTCAAAATATGTTCATGGGTCTGTATTTGACAGCATGGGCAAAGGTCTGAGTCAGAGATTCTCCTTTTTTCATGCTTACTACGAAATGGTTTGCACTTGTGCGTGGCCTGTATAGCTATAGCCAGGGTTTTATGGGAAGGTTGCTGTCAAGGGGATGAGGTGACCATATGTCTGTATATGACTTTAGCCCCTCAGGATTGATGGACTAATTTATTGTGTCATATTCAAAGGTACCTCCAATATAAGGGTAAAAAGCTCTTGGTAGATAGATAGATAGATAGATAGATAGATAGATAGATAGATAGATAGATAGATAGATAGATAGATAGACAGACAGATAGATAGATAGATAGATAGATAGATAGATAGATAGATAGATAGACAGATAGATAGATAGATAGATATGCAGATACGAATAGATATTTAAAGCTCAATTAAAAGTAAGGGCTCATAAGTAACTTTATAACGTCGTCGTCTTAAGACTTTTTATATTTGTTTAATGTGCATATGTATTTTGGTCTAAATATTTATTTCTGATCGTCCGAATATTGATACAAAATTCTTTTATATTCATATCCTTCTCCTTTCTTCCTTCAAAATGTAGATTCTTCTAGATCTATACTGACTTTTTAAGGAGAGGTGAGAAATTAACATCTAGAACTGCTCGAATGTTGTCCAACCGTCACCTTTGCCTTTCGTGTTTGGCCATCCAGAGTAATTGGCAGTAAATAGGAGGCGTTGCAAATCGAACACGAAGTATCAAAATTCTGTCGAATTCCATACGCCGCTTCTTTTATATCTATTACTTTCCTTGACATGAGCTCGACAAACTTATTAAGAAAGCTTTCTCTACCTTCAGGGTGACCAGTTATGAATATACACTTGCCAAAGCTCTCTTTGAGAAATCCGCAAACTAAGGAACATCGTACATCTGTCATCATGTTGAACAAGTTGTACTTGTTGATATTAATGTGGGAATATACATACATACTCGTAGATATATGTATGTATATATACATACATATATATATATATATATATATATATATATATATATACATACATATATATATATATATATATATATATATATATATATTGATAAGTATTTTAAGAGTGTTTAGGGTTCTGTGCCTTCCCTGTGTTTATGTTCTCCATCATCCAAATCATATATATATATGAGAGTAATTCGCTACTAGCAGCGACATCAAACTGTCACAAAAAAAAAATATATATATATATATATATATATATATATATATATATATATATATATATATGCATGTATGCATGTATGTATGTATATATGTATGATAAAACCATACTAGGTGTTATCGATGAAAAATGTCTCTTAGATTTAGATACATTTCAAGTTTAGTATCCTAGCTGCGTATGTTAGTTTCCTTGAAGATCCACTGAATCGTTTCCGCCCTTTTTTTCCAACAATAAATTTGGTCACATAAAGAAGAGATCTGGCGCGCCCATAGCTAATCGCGCTTCGCATCACTACACTAGCTCTCATATTCTAAGAACTTTTTCATCTAGTATAACCACTGACTGCATTTTTCTTATTATACATCTGGTAAAGCATCTTATTGAAGGCTTTCTTTTAATTCAGGAATACATGGCCTAAATATCCATTTCTTGATAAACGTTCGTGTAATAAAAAAATCAACAAGTTCGGTCTACATATTTTCAAATATTTAAAGTTTTGTGTGTGTGTGTGTGTGTGTGTGTGTGTGTGTGTGTGTGTGTGTGTGTGTGTGTGTGTGTGAATGTGTGTGTGAATGTGTGTCTGCGTGTGTCTGTATTTACCTAGTTGTATTATACGGGAAGGGAGCTATTCTCGTGGTGTGTGTGTGCGTGTTTGCGTATGATTTAGAACAGGAAAATGGAGAAAACGCGAGACGAACAAACAGATAGGCTGGCAGGTATATATGTACAGTATATATATGTCATCTCACCTTGGGTCTTGTTCTGTAAATTGTGGCTCAGGAGTCCACGCTTGAGGTCCAGCGGGTTTTGGTAGGCGCAGGTCGTCGCGCCCTCGTACATGGCTGAAATCGTTTCAGGAATTTTGCACTTCAGGGTTATTTTGCTGAAGGGTCAGTAGGAGGGTCAGTGACCCTTCCTGAAGGGCAATGTGAGTTTCACACTTGTCGTACGAGTGTTTCAGTCTTGTTGCTTTTAGTTTGTTTCGTGTTAGCGCAAGCTTGGAGGTCCAGTAAAGTTTCCAGAGATTCTTTAGACGTCTGTTCACTGTTTAGTAACGTTAATCGCGCACTTGTTTCTCACGTGTCGCTGACCCATATGACACATGTCATTCCAGTATCGCGGACATGTACCTGACTCTGTCTGTGCCACATCGATATAGAACTTCCCTCAGCTGCGAACACAAATACCATGTAAACAAAACAAAGATTCGCTCGCGTTTCGAATCGACTTCACTGAAGCTTTCGTTTTGGGGTTCGAAACTTTTACAAAGCAACGTTTTCATCCACCATCACAGAACTGAATATCGCATAGATCAGGTAAATTATAATTTCTTTCTTCTCTCTTTTTTCGTAAGCACTAACACCACTGAGTATGCACTAAATGTTCTTGTCCGAGATCGATAATTCTCGAACTTCTGCCGTGGTTCCTTCAGGAGATACAAATGAGAGTTCTTCCGCTTCTCAAAAGGTATTCCTTCGAGTGATTCCTGAAACAAAATGAAAAGCGTTAAACATCAATGGTTTTAAGATAAGATAAATGAATACATAAGAGAATAAATAGATAACAAATAGATATATGTGAATACATAAGCATAAATAGATATGTAAATTGATCAATAAACTTATTCATAATTAGATATGTGAATAAGTAAATAAATAAACGATTGAATAAATAAGTAAATAGATAGACGAATAAATAGATAAATAAATAAATGAAGAAATAGATAAATAAATAAACACATAAATGAATGAATGAATAAATAAGTTAATAAAACAAAAAATTAAATAAATAAATAGACAAATAAAGAGATGCACAAGTAAGTACATTGATAGATAAATTAAATAGAAATATAAGTTAAATTAGTTGACCAAATAATTGATTAATATTAAGGTGAATAACTAAATGAAGATAAAGATAAATAAACAGATAACTGAATTAACAAATTGATGAATAATAGATAAATGACTGAGTAAGTAAATGAATAGTTAAATAGAAAAATTGATACAGACAAAAATTAAGTAACTTAATAAGTTGACAAATTAATGAATAAATAAATTGATATATAAATAGATAAAGCCCAAAATTAAATAGTCATGCCATCTATCAAGGTTGGTACAGAGGTTGTATCACGTCCTAGGGGATGGAACGATCCTGCAGTGGTCCATCAAGGCTGAACTCGACAGCTACTCAGCCGAATCTATTTAAAGTAGCATCGGGCAGTTTTCCTCTCATCAATACAAAAAGAAAAAACTGTAGAATAAGTGAGACCATGTATTTCAAATAGCATAACTGGCTAACATAACTGGCTAGCATAATTGGCTAGCATAACTGGCTGGCAAGAGACAGAAATTTCAATTCATCTTGAAGGTATTAATGCTTTTGCCCGAAACTACCTCGTGATATATCACAATTATGCAAATGTGTCTTTTGTTGTTCCTGCAACAATACGAATTTGCTTACAAAAATATCTTTCCTTATGAAGGAACCGCTGTATACACAAATATATTATGTATAAAATGAAGATATATTTGTATCCTTATGATACAGCATGGTGTATCGTAAAGTCAAGAAAGGATTTTGGAAGGAAGGAGAAAGAAGAAGCATAGTAAAGAGAAGGAAAAAAATGAGAGAGAGACACAGAGAGAGAGAGAGAGAGAGAGAGAGAGAGAGAGAGAGAGAGAGAGAGAGAGAGAGAGAGAGAGAGAGAGAGAAACAGAGAAACACAGAAAGACAGAGAGAGACAAAGACAGACGTACAGACAGACACACGCAGAGAGAAAGAGATAGAGAGAAAGAGAGATAGAAAGATAGAGAGAGAAAGAGAGAGACATGCAGACAGAGAGAGAGACATGCAGACAGAGAGACATGCAGACAGAGAGACAGAGAGACAGACATGCAGACAGAGAGACAGAGAGACAGACATGCAGACAGAGAGAGAGACAGACATGCAGACAGAGAGAGAGACAGACAGAGAGAGAGACAGACAGAGAGAGAGACAGACAGAGAGAGAGAAAGGGGAAGAGTCAAGGAGACTGGGAAAGCTTCTGAGAAGGTCCGAGGCAATGCAGTCTATAAGGCGGCCTTGTCCGTAATGAGCGAATTGCGTGTCGCCCTTAAGGTTAGTGAGAGAAGAGCAACATTACCGTTGTCATCGACTTGATAAAAAAAAAAAAAAAAAAAAAAAAATGGCACAAATACTTTGTGATCGATCAGAACGTCCGAAACTCCCGTGATCGATCGATCACAGACTAAGTGTTCTGAAGAAGTTCATGTTGTATGGAGCAGAATATTAGATTATAAATTCAGATGAATTATATATCTGTGGTTACATACAAACCAAATTAAAAGAAAACAAAACTAAGCTAATTTCCTTCGTAATAAAGGAAAACGGAAATTAACTGAAGTTAATTTATGAGTTTTTTTATAGCGACATTAAACTAATTTTGAGTAGAAAAGTCTAACAGTTTCTTTGTCCCCGAGGGTGATATGGATTCATATACATCCACATATACATACATGTATGTATACATGCATGTATACATACATACATACATGCATACATAAATACATACATACATACATACATACATACACCTACACATACATGCATATATACATCCATACAGGCATACATAAATATATACACACATACATAAATGCATACGTACATACATGCATATATACATGCATTCATGTATGCATGTGTTTGATTCCTCGATTCTTAATGCCTGGGGTCTCGCAGGCCCAAAGTACTTTACAACGTGTCTGAAACCCTTCTTATCTGGATTAAGAAAAAATAAATAAATAAATAAATCAATCAATCAAAATTGGTTTCTTGTCTGGGTCGTCTAACTGCGGGTTTGTTTCTATGTCCTTTCTATGTGTGTGTGTGTGTGTGTGTGTGTGTGTGTGTGTGTGTGTGTGTGTGTGTGTGTGTGTGTGTGTGTGTGTGTGTGTGTGTGTGTGTGTGTGTGTACGCGCGCGTATGCATTCTATGATTTCATTATTGTATGTGTTCATACGCCTTTTTTGACTGTGTACAAATGGTGAGCATGCATAACCTCACATTTATGAACAATCACGGTGTGTTTGGTGGTCAGGTGCCTGGAACATGAAGATTAACTTCATTCAAATTCTCTAAACGGGAGGAAAAATACGGACGTTGTATTAAAGATCCACAAACTCAGTACCTGAGGCTTATTTATTTTTACAAGCTGATGTTTGGGGTTTTGGCTAATCTTAAAATCTCACTCTGAGAATGGCCAATCTTCATAATCTTGTTTAATTTCTTTAACAAGCTTAGGTCAGGTTAGGTTAGGTTAGGTTAGGTTAGGTTAGATTAGGCTAGGTTAGGTTTGAATAGGTTAGATTAGGTTAGATTAGGTTAGATTAGTTTAGCTTGGTTAAGTTAAATGATCGTCACTGTTGGGGCGATTAATATTTACAAGCTCATTTCTGGGGTTGCTAATCTTTACAATGTCCAAAAGTACAAATATCTTACTATCATGTATTGTACATACGCCCGTACTCAATGAATGATTATTTTGAGAACTGTATGTGTACCACGTCCAAGTCTATGAAACGCATTGTGATGAAGAGGAAAGAAGTACTGGGTAATAACCCAGAAGAAAATGAACCAAATGTATATATTCCAGTCATGGGATCGGGGTTATTATTAGACAAGTCTAAAAAGGGGAAAAAAAGAAAAAAGTTATTTGAAATTCACAATGGCGCGAGAAGGAGGAGGAGGAGGAGGAGGAGGAGGTGGGGTATAAAGAGTCCTTCGGACAGTGCCTCCTCTCCACGGCAGCACTGGAGTGTCTCGAGTACAGTTGCATACAAAACACCAGAACTGAAACTTAAAGAGACATTATAGGATGCATAGAGGCTATAATACACGTACAAGGGAACAGACCGGACAGAGAGCGTCATCCCGTGGAGTGGGCGGAACCGCGGGAACCAAGCCGAGCTCCCATTGGCTCCTCCCCCCGAGGGACTCAGCCAATCGCACGCAAGGTGACACTACGTCACACGCTCTTAACCAATCAACGACCAGAGTAGGGCTTCCGGAGCTGGGAGATTAATGAGAATGCTGGCTATCGCTGCGTGGTATCAGATAGACGTAATAGTAGGTACGCCCGACTACCATTGTTTGGGTAGTTGCCCAATGCTCGCAACTTGGAGTTTTGCTGGCTTATTGATCCCTACCTGAGTGAGGAGGGAGTCTTGCTGTAGTACTCCCTGACATCTGTATTATGTTGTGCTTGTTGTTGCAATGCGCGCAGGGTCTTCATCCAGGATTTTTAATTCATTTCATGGGAAGAGCTACTAGAGCAACATCCTCAGGTTCTTCGATAAAAGCGGTTATCCATTCGCAAACGCGGATGTATTTCCATACTAATGTATATCTGTATACGTGCGTGTCTCCTTTTGTGTGTGTGTATGTGTGTGTGTGTGTGTGTGTGTGTGTGTGTGTGTGTGTGTGTGTGTGTGTGTGTGTGTGTGTGTGTGTGTGTGTGTGTGTGTGTGTGTGTGTGTGTGTGTGTGTGTGTGTGTGTGTGTGGTTGGTTGGTTGTCTACGCCTATGACTTGGATTCTTTTGAAGATGGAATTCTAACGCAATTTCCTTAAATCAGCTTGATTCTTTTATATTGGATTTCAATGCATATATATATATATATATATATATATATATATATATATATATATATATATATATATATATATATATATATATATATACATTCATAAATATATGGATATACAAACGTATACAAATACATCCAAGTGTGCTTACTTGCACACAAAGTATGCATGAATCAGTACAATTATACATATCCCTCCATGCATATACATACATACATATATACTGTACATACACACAGACGGAGTCACAGAGACACTAACTCGCACAGCTTATATTCAGCAAACTATAATTAGGTAAATACAGTAAATAATGTCAATAAAAGCATCTACGAGAACCCATTGCTTATTTCATTTGACCTTCCATCTCCTAACCCCCACCCCCACACACACTTCTTTCTTCTGATATATGTGACCACGAATATATCTTTTTTTTATCTGTGTCCACAATCTCTCTCTCCGTTCCCTCATAGCTGCCTCTTACACTTCGTTCACATATAATTTCTTTTCTATACTAATGTTTCTATGACCTCTGTGGTTATCAATTTTTCGTGTATCTTTTTACACTGTATTTTGTCATTCCACCTGGTCCTTGTGTCTGAATAGTTATAATAATAATGATGATAGTATCGATCATGATGATAAAAGTAGTAATAGTGATAATACTAATTATACTAATAATGTTAATGGTATAATGATAAAATAATGATCATATTAACAATAACAACAATGAAATTAATAACAATGATAATAATAGTAATAACACTAATAATAGTAACAATACTATAATAACAATAATACAATAACAATATAATAATGATAATAATAATAATAATAATAATATAATAATAATAATAATAATAATAATAATAATAATAATATTTGATGATAATGATAATGATAATGATAATAACAAAAATAATAATAATAATAATGATAATTATAATAGTAATAATATCAATGATAATAATAATGAAAGTAGTAATAGTAATAATGATGATGAAGATTATCACTACCATCATCATCGTGATCATCACCGTCGTCATCGTGATTACGAAATATTAAAAAAAGTTCCACAAATACCAATAATTAGAGTTATTTACTGAGGTATAGAGAGTGAGGGAAGGAGAGAGGGAGTGGGAGTGCAGAGAGAGGTGTGGAGTTGAAGAGAACGTGGAGGACAACTAAGGACAAGTGAGGACAAGTGTGGGAGAACAAGGACGTATTTACTAAAGCCTAAGAAGGGAAACTATGTCGATTCGTTCTGCGTCCGAACAGAAGAGGAGTAGATCTTAGTTACTCAAGTAAAGGCTGATCACTTGGCGCTCTGGAGCTCTCGGGAGACTTTAAAGACTTTGTTCAGGTCAAGGTCAGGCATGATTTATTTATCTCAGAAAAATCCCTCAACGCTTGCGTACGTACATGTGTTAAGGAT
>NC_134778.1:76799820-76809820 GCF_046742065.1 Oratosquilla oratoria
ATGATCTCCTTAACACTCTAGAATATGTACCAAGTGTCTTGGGTCTTGTGTTTGTTGGTGTAACGGGAATTAACTGGCACTGTAACGGACAGTTTCGCACTAGTCATTGTAACGGACATCTTGTTGCCATCGCTTGTCTTTTTGTTTTGCTCTGCTTTGCATTGCATTGCTTGGCTTGGCTTTGTTTTGCTTGGGTTTTTGTTGTTTTGTTTTTCCTTATTTTTTCTTCTCGTTTACTTTCTTTTCTTTTTTCTTTTCTTTTTTAATTTCTTTTACATTCTAGTTTTTTTATTTTTAATTCATTTTTATTAGTAGTATTTTCTTTTTTCTTTCTTTTGTTTTGGTTCTTTATTTTTGTTATTGTTATTATATATATTTTTTCACACTGGATATGATTTTTGCAATCCTGTTACGTGAATGGACACAGCCTATATAGACAGTTCCTGGCGCGGCACCGGGGAACCGCATCAAACCGCGCTGCGCTCTTCTTCCGTGGGAGAACGATAGCGCTCTTGAAGGAGGAAGACAAGAGCGTTCTTGTAGGTAACGGAGTTGCCTTTGGCGGGAATGAAGAGTTTTTCTTCTTTGTCTGAACTGATGTAGATGATGCTTTGCAACTGCTGACGGCTTCGTTGTTGTCTGTCGTCGAGTATTGGTTGAGAAGTGACGGCAAGGTTTGATGTGTTATTTATATTTTTCAATGAGATGCTTCTGTCCCAAACGAGATGATGGTCACAGTGTTGGAGATGAGGTGATGATCATGATGACGATTATACATACATGTGTGTATATATATATATATATATATATATATATATATATATATATATATATATATATGTATATTTAAGATAATTCTGATGAAGGCTGCTATGATGAAGATCGCAATGGTCTTCCAGCTTATAGCAGAGAAGATAGGGCTGGAGAAACAGTAGCAGTTTTTTTGTGACTAATGGCGTGTATAGGATCTCAAGGTATTTAAGAATTTAATTCCGTTTTGAGGCACTCGAAGCTTCGAAACCTTCGAAGTCTTTGAAACGTGCAAGGCTTCAGTACACTTGAGCTTTTGAAAGAATTTAGTTTTCAGAAATATATAATTTCAAATCACTTCAGGTTTTCAAATACTTGAGGATGTATAGCCTTCAGGATTAAGACTATTCAATATTTCGAATCATTCAGAATCTCCGAAATAATTCATGCTCATAGCTATGAATCGTTTGGGACTTCGAAACGTAGGGACAATGCTGTTGAGGGTTCAAAACATTTGTAACACGTAGATCGAGCCTTTGAAGCGTTTGTGGCTGAGAGTCTTTGAAGCATTTCTAACTTCGATAAGTTCGAAGTCTGTGAGATGAGCTTGAGATCCAAGGTTTGAACTTCGGTAGGTTCGAAGTCTGTGAGACGAGCCTGAGACCCGAGGTTAAGACTCCGTAGGCCTACATCGGAGAAAAGTCTCAGGGATCAAGAGAACGAAATGCTCTCTGAGGTTGCAAGAATCAGGTCATCGACCTTTACGCCACGTCAGCCTCCAATAGAGAACTAAGTCTCCCGTGAGGCCTGGGGCCTCTCAGACGACGTGAGTTGCCAACCAACAACGCGCGTTTCGTGCGAGACTTCGGGCGATAGCCGCCGGCGTCGATGTCAACGGTCCGCCGCGCCGAAGACTTCAGGAAAGCTTCTGGGGTCACTCACACAAGACCTCGACCTTCTTCCGGTGACATGAGAACATAAGAATGGAGGAGACTGCAAGAGATCATAAGGCCTATACTAGGCAGTTCCATGTCCCTTACGACATGTCATCCCTTGCCCTAGTTATGTAATCTCTTAAAATAACCAGTTGTTTTAGCGCTCACTACATGGTTATTAAGTCTATTCCATTCGTTAACCACTCTGATGGTAAACCAGTTCTTATCTGTTTCCTTCCTAAACCTAAATTTATCCAGTTTAAGTCCATTACTGCGAGTCCTGCCCTGCTGTCTTAATATGATGACCTTGTCTGTTTCACCCTTGTTAAAGCCCTTGACCCATTTTAATACCTCTATTAAATCACCCCGCACGCCATTATTTCGATCAACAGCGGGAGCTTTTAGGGGGAGCTTCACACGAGAATGGGCGCCTGTGGGAAAGGCAACACGAGAAAGCCTCTCAAAGAAGGAACACTTTTTTTTTTTTTTTCTGTGTGTGGGACTTCGTGGATTGCTCCGGCGGGGCTCTCTTGACCGGCCGCGGTCGTGTTGGGCCGCTATCTCTCTCTCTCTCTCTTTCTCTCTCTTTTTTTTCCTTTCCTTCTCTCCCTCTCTTCGCTTATTACAACGGTGTCACGGCCACCTTACAACTGGTACTCTTGATTCTATGGCTAAAATGGTTTTTCCTTTTTTTGGTTTCCCGCTCAAATTTGCCGGAGCCAATTTTTCGTCGGTGCCTTTCGAGAATAACATGGCCAGAGGATTCCGGAGACGCTGCAAGGGCGGATTAGTTCCTTCCGACAATGTCCATCAACGGTCAAGGACGACCTACGCCAAGTACTAGACAACACTGAGCTGATTAATGGTCACTCTCCATCAGTTTGTTTCATTTCATTTTGACATTTTCTTCTGTCGCTCAATAAAGAATTTGGTTTATCTTTCCTAATCTGTGCAATATTTTCGCAAATATTCAGTATTTTTCTGTTCTTCTTCCGTGTTCGTAAGAGTATTTCACAAAAGTATTTACTTGTTTTCTAACTTGGAATTGAAAATATATTAAATAATGTCTAAAGAAAGTCATTTTATATGGCTGAGCATAGATTATATCTAAGCTTTATTTATACAGTTCCTGCCTGTGATTCACTTTAAATTCCAACACGTCAGACCCTTTCATCCGCACAGAAAGTCTTCAAGAAAAAAAAACATAAATCACTAATATAAACACTGCAAGAATACACATCCCAACCCAGCCTTCTTCTCCAGTCCTTGAGGTCATAACGGAGACTGCGATAAATTTTACTCGTGTTAACCAAATTGGATTACAAAAAATTTACAGTAATTAAATGGTGTATTTCCATGTTTTTATTTTCTTTTTTTCATGTTATGTTGTAGCGTTATGGAAACACAAACAGGTTTCTCTGAGCACTAAGGTTCTTGCTCAATGTCTTGGATGTCCTGAAATGTATATTTTTTTTCTAGTGCACCACGATTTATATATATTTCTGTATCTTTACCACAATGTCAGACTTTCACAAAACACTAAGAACAATACGGAGTCCAACCGCTTAACGATGGAGGATTACAGAAATAATCTTTCTTTCCGAAGTTCCTGAAGACTCGAACCAGAGCCTCCAGGAGAACTCTCGAAACTCACGTATTCACTCGAACTCTCCGAAGCTTCGAACCGACGTTTCAGACACTCCGATACTCGAACGTTTCGGAGGGCGAGCGAAGTCCAAGCGAAGCTTCGATCGTCGAACGGCAGAAAGCTTCGAACAGACTTCGTACCATCGCTGCAGGGAACGAAACATCGGAAACTTCAAATTATAGTTACTGCTTCGAATCGTTGGGAGTTTTGAAGCGTGGCAAGCTTCGAGCTGTGGGTTTAAAACCGTAAACAGGTTCGAATTTTTGAAGTTTTGGTTTAGTTTCATGACGCACATTTGCGGCGGAGGTCTTAGTGTAGGCCTTATGGTCTCTTGCAGTCTCCTTTATTCTTATGTTCTTATGTTCTTAAGACCGGGAATGGGGAAAAGGTGGGGAAGAAATAATTGAATGATGGAATGATGATGGAGATGGAGATAAAATAATGATAAAGTAGAGAAAAACAAAAGGGGGAAAAAGAAAAACATAAGAAAGGACAGACGAAAGAGAAACACCGGGAATGGAAAGAAAAAGAAGAGAAAAATGAAAAAAGAAGAAAAGGAAGAGAAAGAGGGGAGACAAATTAAAACGGACAATTGAAGATGAAGTGTTGGAATTGTTTGATAAGGAAGAGGAATACAAAGAAAAAGACAGAAAAAATAGAGGGAAGGACAAGACGACGAAGAAGGAAGAGGAGGAAAAGGAGAAAAAAATCAGGAAGAGAAACAGGAGGAAGAAGTGGAAGAGGAGGAGGAGGAGGAGGAGGAGGAGGAGAAGTAGGAGGAGGAAGAGGGGGAGGATCAGGAGAAGAGCAAGAATAAGGACAGGAAGAACAGGAGGAGGAGGAGTATTAAGAAGAGCAGGGAAGGAGAAGCAGGAGGAAGGGTAGGAGCAAGAAGAGCAGATAATCCATGAGCAGGAGAAGGAGGAGGTGAAGAAGGAGCAGGAGGTGAAGAAGGAGGAGAAGCAGAGGGATGAGGAAGATGAAGAGCAGGAGGAGAAGGAGGAAGAAGAGGAGAAGCAGAGGGATGAGGAGGAAGAGGAAGAGCAGGAAGAGGAGGACAAAGAGCATGAAGGGGAGGAGGAGGAGCAGGAGAAGAAGGAGGAGAAAGAGCAAGAGGAGCAAGAGGAGGAGGAGGAGGAGGAGGAGTAGGAGGAGGAGGAGTAGGATGAGGAGGAGTAGGAGGAGGAGGAGGAAAAAAGTGGAAATTAAGAAAATACAAGTTTGAGTGGAAAAAAGGAACAAAAGGATTTTTTGTGTAAAATCAGGATGAGAGAAAGAAGAAGATGAGAGGTGGAAGAGAAGGAAGAGGAGGAAGAGGAGGAAGAGGAGGAAGAGAAGGAAGAGTAGGAATCCTTTAACACTTTCAAGTGGTCTCCAGGGAGGATATAAATCACTTGGTGGAAGTCTGAATAAAAATATGATGAGTCGGTTTCCTTAATCAAAGTCGAGGTCAAAACACATTTGACCCCTGAATGACCTGATGGCTGAAGAGGTCGACGAAGAACCATCGGTCGTGGAATCTTATGGAAGTCTTCAAGAAAGAAGATCGCACTAGGAGGAGGTGGAAAAAAATTAAAAGAGGAGGTGGAGAGAGGGAGTGGAAGAAGGAGGAGGAAGAGACGAGGAGGGGTTTGGGTAGAGGAAGAGGGTGGAGGGGATGGAGGAGGTGAAAGAAGAGGAAGAGATAAAGTTGGAGGAGGAGGAGGAGAAGGAAGAGGGGAGGAGGAGAAGGAAGAGGGGAGGAGGAGGAGGAGGAGGAAGAGGAACAGAAAGAGTAGGAGGAGGAGGAAGAGGAGAAGGAAGACGAGGAGGAGGAGGAGGAGGAGGAGGAGAAGGAGGTGAGGAGGAGCAGGATTACAAGGAGGATATGTCAGTAGATTTATGTCTATAAAGAGGAAGAGGAAGAAGAGAGCGATAAGAGTGAGATCAGGATTAGAGATTGATAAAAAAAAAGGAGGAAGAGGAGGGAGAGAAGGTGGAGGAGCAGTGAGGGGGTGGAGTGGAGATGGAGGCGTTAGAGGAGGAGGAGGAGGAGGAGGAGGAGGAGAAGGAGGAGGAGGAGGAGGAGGAAGCGAAGGTGGTTGGCCAAGGAGGAAGGAGGAGTGACCTAAACTCACCTGACTGCTTGGCTTTGTCTCTCCCCTCTGTTGCCGTCGCCGTCTCCGTCTCCGCCGCCGTCTCCGCCACTGTCGCACACGTGGCTACAGAGACCTCGAACCGAGGACAACACGACCACCTTCAGGAGGACGCACAACAACAACACCACCGCCGCCGCCGCCGCCGCCGACAGCAGGTGGGACGAGCAGCAGCAGCCTCAGCAGGAGGTGGTGGTAGAGGGGGAGGTGGAAAAGGTGGTGGTGGTGGTGGTGGTGGTGGTAGTGGTGGTGGTGGAGGAGTTGGTGGTGGTGGCTAGGCAGAGGGGTCCCACCTCGAGGTCCAGGGTCTGTTTTTCCTGCGGGCGGAGGAGTTGCTGCTGCTGCTGCTGCTGCTGTAGGTCGAGCAAAAACCAAGGGCGAGCTCTTCCGACGGAAATTCAAGGGGAAATGTGTCGCTGGCTAGGCGCTGGGCCTCGACGCGTAGCCACGAGGGCGACCTGGCTCCCGCTCCGCCCACCAAACCAATCACGCCCCCATCACGAATTAATTACGCGCGCCGTTGGGCCGGGGCCACGCGACCCGCGGCCTTCGGAACCCCGCGCCGAAGCGCGAGTCTTCCGTGCGCCGCGTGGGGGAGCGGGGAGCACTCGCCCCGGCCAATAGGAAACTGCGAGCTTTGGGGGCGGAGCGGGGCAGGCCAGGATATTGATTACATGGTGCCTGCTGTCTGCCCTCCATCCGACCCGCCCCCTGGCACTCTCACCCCTCCCTTCCCTCCCTTCCCCCCCCTTCCCCTTTCCCCCCTTGCCCCTGACTTGCGCTGCCCCTGAACATCGTCCCTGGCCCGTTTCATTACATCCCTAACCCCGTTCCTTCCCCAGTTTTACACGGACCTTGTCATATATCTTTAACCCCCTCCTTCCTCTTGGTACTCTCCCCTCCCTTCCTTTCCCCTCCCCTTTCTTTCCCCTCCCCTTCCTTTCCCTTCCCTTCCCCCCCCTCCCCTCCTCTCTGCCATACGCGTACACTTCGCCTTACCCCTAATCCTGCCCCTGGAACTTCGTCCCTGACCCAACCTTAAACCCCTGAACGGCTTTCCCCTTGTGGAGCTCTCTTTGTCTCTTAAAGCTAAACACTCCCTCATATCCCTCGATTTCCCCTATCCTCATGCTGTCCCTGTCCCTGAACTACATCCCTCTCCCATCCCCCTCCCCCCTTCAGGGACTGTCCCGTCGCCTCGTCCCCCTCCTTCCCACCCTGGACCTGATTTCTGATAATCACCCTAATCCATCTATCCTTACTCACCCTGAATTCGTCCCTAGGCTCGCTCCCTCCTCTTCCTCCTCCTCCTCTTCCTTCTCCTCCTCCTCTTCCTTCTCCTCCTCCTCTTCCTTCTCCTCCTCCTCCTCCTCTCCCTCCTCTTCCTCCAACTCACCTCTCCCTTCATTACATAGCTAATATCTGTACCGTAACCATCTGCCTCCATCCCCTCCCACTCCTCCCTCGCTTCCTCCTCACCCTCCCTCGTTCCCTGTACTCGTCCCTGAATCTATTATCCGCAAATTTCCTCCAAGCTCCCGGCTTTTTGATAAATCCACAGACTTTTTCCTGTTCGACAACAACTCCCTTTCCTGCCGCTGTCCCTAACCCTAACCTTACTCCCTCTCCTGTCACTCTCCCTGCATTTGTCTTTCCCTTCGCCCCTGCCCCTGCTTGTACCCTGGCCTAGGTCCACGTCCCTGTCACTCCCTTCACCCTATTTCTACCCTTTTCTTAGCCGTAGAATATTATTATCCGTCCCTAATTCAATTACCTCTCCCAGTCCCTTGCCTATCCCAACTGCGTCCCTTGCTCTTGCTTCTTTCCCTGGCTTAGGCCCTGCCTTCATTCAGGGCGTTTGTGTTATCTCCTCAGCCCGCCATGATTCCCTAATTCCTGCATCAGGTCCCTACTTCCCTCGCTGACTCCGTCCCTGACAATGGTCCTTTTTATATCTCCCGTTCTTGTTCTAGTCAGTTGTCTATTGGTGTCCCTGATTCCCTAGACTTCTCCAACACCGACTCTTGATATTCCCCAACCTATGTCCCTGGTTTATCTGACTCCTCCTTTGATCTCTGGTCCCTTGTCCCTGGGCCGCGTCCCTGTTAGCGGACTGGTGGAAACATTCTTTTTCTATCCTCTTTCAACCTTCAACTCTCGCGCTTACCCTCGAGAGTTCTGATTTGTCTGCAACTACTCACTCTTTCCTGATAAATCAGAAATTTCTAGTTGATTTTCCCCTGATAAGATTGCCTCTAGTCAGCCAATTCTGACCCTCAACTACAATTGTGATCTTATGTTTTTTTCATCTTATGTTAGTTCTGGGGAGTCGCGCAGTAGCCTAGTGGATACCGTGTCTATCTTATGAGCAGGTGGTCGTAAGTTCGATTCCCGGGACTTGCTGCAGGCTATGTCGCGTTGGTTCCCGAAGCTCTGGCCAAGCGGAGAGGCGATCGAACATGGAAAAAAAAACAAAAAAAAAAAAAAACGGCTTGCCACAACTGACAGGGCTTTGCCCTACCAGGGGTTTCTCACTTCCCACTGTGTGTGAGTGGGATGGTGATTTATGTGAGTTAGTTCTAGTGCCACTTACTCCACTTCCATAGCATGGCTATTGTATGGTTATTGTATAGTTCTCGTATCCTTAACAGCTATTCTCTGACTGATTCCCTGTCCCTGACAAGGTCTGTTGCCCCTGAAACCTTCTGGTGCTCCAGAAATATCCTGGAATTGATCTAGTCCGATCTGGTCTGACCAAATGTTCCTGGTCTAACCTTGTGTCTACGCCTGGTCCTCTTCGTTTCATCAATATCTCACCGCGCCTGTGACAATTGCCCTACCCCGATCCGAGCCCTCTGTTCCGTTACTCATTACCGTTCCGTCAGCTGACATTTCGTCTTCTGGTTCCTCTGCTCCTCTGGTTCCCTGTGTCAGTGTTTCCCTTGTTCAAATGTTTCTTTTTTCAGACATTTTTCATTAGTTTAAATATTTCTTCTTTTATATATCTTTCCTTCGTTCAAATGTTCCTTTTTTTATGTATCTTTCATTAGTTCAAATGTTCCTTTTTCGTGTTATTGCCTTTTGTTCAAATATTCCTTCTTTCATATGATTTTGCTTTGTTCAAATGTTTCTTTTTTCATATGATTTTGCTTTGTTCAAATGTTCTCTCTTTTATACATATTTTCGTTGTTTGAATACTGCTTCTTTCATATACATGTCTTTTTTGTTCAAATGTTCATCCATATAAATTTATTTCATGTTTTTTCTATCACTCAAATGTTCTTTTTTAACATACTTTTATTTTGTTCAAATTTTACTTTTTCATAGAAGATGCGCCTTTTTCATTTACACTTTTTTTTTCAAATTACTTTTCTTTTGTTTATTTTTCTTTAATATTGATACTCCTTCCTTTTTTTCGTTCAAATATTTTCTTTGAATTAGATTTACTTCAATCAAATGTTCCTTTTTCATATGTCTTTATTTCGTTCAAATGCTCTTTCTTTCACACACGTTTACTTCAATCAAATGTTCATTTTCCTTACATCTTTCTTACGCTCAAATACTCCTTTTCAATATCTACTTTGTTCAATTTTTCCTTACTTTATATCATATATATCCATATTTTTCTCAAATGTTATTTTTTCAATATATACATGGTTTATATGCCCCTTCTATAAACCTTTGTTCAAAATTCTTTATTTCATACAACTTTTTGTTCAAAAGATTTTCTGTCACGCATCTTATAATCGAATTTGCCCTAGTGCCTCGTTCCTTTGATCAAATTATATATTTCTTTCTTTATCAAGCAATATTAATTTCCATCTTTACATTTTAGATGTCACGATAGAACTCTATACATATGAAATTTTCTATTTGCGTTTGATTGGTTTAAGCTTTTATATATATATATATATATATATATATATATATATATATATATACATATATATATATATGTATATATATATATATATATATATATATATATATATATATATATATATATTAGAGCTGGGAACCAGTCTGTTAATCCATTAATCGTTATTAACTTTTGAATTACCTTTGAAAATAATTAACGGACTAATTAACTTCCGTAAACTGCCCGTCAACTTCATAGATAAACTTTCCCTTATTTTCAGATTTTTAGTGCAGATTTTTATGACATTATGACAATATAACTGAACAAGTCATTGTAACGCTTTCCAACCGAACAAATATGTGTTATTTTTATAGTGAAAAAAATTTGTGTCTTAGAAAATGAATAAGTGAAAAGAATATAAAGATATATTTGCTGGAACACATGACAAGTTTTCTTTTTGCTGACATAAGCTCACCAACAGTATATTATATATATATACATATATATATATATATATATATATATATATATATATATATATATATATATATATATATATGTATGCATGTATATGTAGTAGATCTGACGTACGGTAGCTATGCTAATAGGGGAACGGTGGGAGTTTTGCCCGGCTACATGCTTGTTTTATTGCGGTTTGCTTTTGTGCACATAT
>NC_134778.1:76814820-76822320 GCF_046742065.1 Oratosquilla oratoria
ACTTGTATATTCAGGGGACCCCTTGATACGGGATTAAGTAGCATATAGTCACTTTTTCTAGGCATTTAGTGATAGAAACATTATAATATATAATACAAATCATCACCACATTATGAAAGAGGCAGCTAACATATGAAAAACTAGAAGGAAAAAAATGGACATCTCGATGAAAAACACATTGTAATCATGAACTATAAAAAAATAAAAATAAATTAACAATGACAGGATTAACTGTAACATGTTGAATTTCCCATCCTGGCAATCCCTTGGTAAGTCTCTGTGGCCCCCTAGCGGTCCACGGGCCCCCCCGGTTGAGAAACAAACTGCTTAAGGTACTCAGAAAGTTAATCTAGGTGTGTGGGATTCCCTAAGCTTAACATGATTGCCCGAGGGTAGATAAACAAAAACATGCAAACCGACAAAGCTAATTCAATATGTTCTGGTTCAATGATGTATTTATTCATCATTATCTTTTCTAATTATCCATCCCTTTACTGATGAAACTTGTTCTAGAATCACCTGTAAGCACTAACCAGTTAAAAAGTCCACAAATGTACTGAAGAGGTACCAAACAAACGAATAAATCGTCTGACGTCAGTCAAAATAAAACATCAATTCATCATGTCAGATGTTAAACAGCATTAAATAAAAGTGAAAAGACAATTGATTTTCTCCAGTAATTTAATACTTCAGCATTCACATCCATTTTCTCTTGATTTCCTCCTCTTGTTCTTTTTTTCTGTCCACTGTTTAACTGTTTCACTATTCCAACTACTTCGTGTACTTTTCCTTTCTAATAATTTTCATTTCTGTTGATATCTCTATTTACTTTCATATGTTATGAATATAACATACATGGGATGGAGTTAGTTCCTTTGGCGGGAGATGGAGTTCAAGATGCATTTCTTCCCTAACTCCATAACTTCATAATTCTCTAACTCCCTATTTTACTTAACTAATTCACTGACACCGATATATATATATATATATATATATATATATATATATATATATATATATATATATATATATATATATATATATATATGGAAATAAACTCTTCTACTGGGATTCGAACCCCCGCCAGAGCGGTTTGCTTCTTACAAAGCGAGGACCGTACTCATCACTCCGTTCATCATTCGTTCTGTTTTGAAGGGTCGCGGTGGAGTGATGATGAGTACGATCCTCGCTTTGTAATATATATATATATATATATATATATATATATATATATATATATATATATATATATATATATATATTAGATCCCTCTTTCCAATGACCCCTCCTCTTGTTTCTCTTCTACAAACTCCTTAAACCAATTCTTCTCATTTCAAAGTGCTCTTAAATCAAATTCTTCTGGTCCAAAAGTTCCGGTTAATGTTTTGGTTAGTATGAAACAATAAGATAAATAAGATACCGGTAGTATAAATATAATAGTCAAACATGGCTCTAATTGGGATTTGTGCTTGAAAGAACTAACAGTTAAATGTATTTCTTTGTGAAATTTGGTGTTTAATAGCACATGATATAATACCAAGAAAGAATCCAGAAAATAAAAGATGAGTTATGAGCAAACACTGTAAGAGCTCTTTATTCTGTTTTTGTTTTATTAAATTTCATCTTATTCTATCTTGTTTTATATTATTTGGTTTATTCTATATATTTTTTGCCTTATCTCATTCATTTTATTTTACTTCATTTTATTTTTTTTATTTATTTTTTTTTTTTAACTTTATTTTATCCTATTCTACTTCATTTTATTTTTTTAGATACGATTTTAAGTTCCGACCTGAGCATACACGGAAAAAGAAATGGTAGCAAAAAGATAAGAAATAAATAAATGAATAAAAAATGGAGAATAAAAGATTTTAAAAAGGCAAAGATTAATGACCAATAAAATACACCTGCTCTATCTCATCGAGGACTGGATTAATGGCGTCGTACGCCTGCCGTACTCCATTGGCAGAAGATTCCCATGACTTAGATGTGAATCGAGACTGACACAAATAGATACACTAATACAATTATCTAATCACAGTTAAAGCTGTGTCCGCCTTAACAGTAAATAATCAGTCAACAGCGGAGTCCACCAAGGCTCAGTCTCTGCTCCGGAGTTTTTCAACAACGTTATCGACTCCAAGGGACGGTCTGTGTGTCAAAGATGAATCATTTGGCGAATACGGACGTTTTTCTATTTACGAACATTCGACTTACGACTTGTCAGTCATACGAACGATGCCTCAAACCTATTTTACCATTTTCAAGGGTAATAAATTCAACATCAAAGGATTAATATTACAATTCATTTCTGTTTTATATGTAATTAGTATTTTGTTTTAGGATAAAAACATGTATTGACTTTATATCATACTTATGTATGTAGATTTAAAATTATGTTGAATAAAGACTGATGAAAATTTCGAGTTACGAATGGCCATTCGGGATGTAACGCGTTCGTAAGACGAGGAGTGTCTGTACACACTAGCAGTAAGTGGACAAGATCACCCTACTAGTCGACGCGCTTGAGCAGCTTAAAGACACCTTCATTAACACCTAAAAGTCACCTTAATTGACACCTTAAAGAGTTCGATGAAGAAACTATAAGGCGGTTCTAAATCCGAACTCTGAATGTTGGAGACTACCCCGAGCCTCCACTTTTTCATTTCAACAATACCACAATAAAATTTGTAACCGCCTCTCTAGTACTTCGGCTCAAGTCTCCAAAACAAGGGATCTAAAACCAAAGACTGATCGACGACGAGCAATGGCATCTGGGGCCATTCAGCATAAGACCATAATGGAGGATATTGCAAGAGATCCTAAGGTCTACACTAGAAAGTTTCATCTTCCTTACCATAAAGTTATCTAATCTTCTCTTAAAGCAACCAATTGTTTCAACACTCACTACATGGTTATAAGTCTTACATTTGTTAACCACTCTGTTGGTAAACCAGTTCTTTCCTATTTCCTTCTTAAACAAACTATTGAGACCCACGTGGAGACATCACTATATCTCAAAAAAGGACAAAATCATGCCTTTACAAAAACTTCAATGATGTTAATCCTCCTGTATGTATCCAATACCTAGCCGCTGAATAATTCCCCGGTGGACAAGATCGACGGCTTTAAGAGCAGAACCTTCAGGAGGACTGAAGGCATCCAGTAGCTCCAACACATAAACAGGGATGTTCTTAAGAGAGCGGACCCAACAGCAACATGCCTCCCGTCTTGCCACTATACGAAGAGTCCGAGAATGCGGCCATATCTTGCGTCTCCTTGCGCACTCCTGAACTTTCATCTCACATTGGAGTGGCTGGAGACGAACGAAAGGTGGTCGCCGTACCCGTTGGCCTGAAGTCGTAGTCTTTGTACCTCAACATCACCTTAGATCAAGCCTAGATGGAAGTCGTTGTTCAAACTGGTTGGCTCCACGCGCATAGATGTGCAAGAGGATTAACAATGATAATAACTATGATGGTACCGAGCTTGCCTGCTATCTCAGTGGTCTGAATTCGAACCCCACCCAGGGAATCATAGTACTGTAAGCTGGTACCCTACTCTGTTGGGCAGGATGTGTGTGTGTGTGTGTGTGTGTGTGTGTGTGTGTGTGTGTGTGTGTGTGTGTGTGTGTGTGTGTGTGTGTGTGTGTGTGTGTGTGTGTGTGTGTGTGTGTGTGTGTGTGTGTGTGTGTGTGTGTGTGTGTGTGTGTGTGTGTGTGTGCGTGTTTACATACCCCCCGTATAAACACATACATCAACCCATCCCATCATATCCATACATACATATACACTATACCATCCATCACAATAATGTACAAGCCTCTCGCGCTGATAACATTCCCCGGACGCTTCTGAATCAGCATCTGGGAACACGAAGTCCGCCCGGTCGTTTCCGGTCAGCCTCTCTCTGTTTACTCACCAAGAGACCTTCCCCGGAACCGTCGACCGGACCTTTCCCGACACCTTCCGGGAGATTCCGCGCCCCTTATATTCGCCTCCCTAGCACCCTTTCTTCCCTAAGAACCTTCCCTTCACTTTTCTTCCTGTGAAACAAAGATCCCCTTCCCGAAACTTTTTGGGGGGAATTCTCCCACCTTCCTCCCTCACTACCCCCTTACTCCCTCACTCCCTACCTACCTACCTCCTAGATCAAAGCTCTTCTCTACCTCAAAAGTCCTCTCTCAAGGACTCCTCTGAAACTTTCCTCATCTCTCCCCTTCCTTTCCCCCGTCTTCCCTTTCAGCCCGGGAGGATCCATCCGCTCATCAGGTTGTCCCCAATAGAGAACGGCGAGGACCCCATCAGGGAGAAATCGCGACTGTTGTTCTTCTTTTTGTTATGGTGGTTGTTGGTGTTGTTGTTGCTGTTCTTCTTCTTCTTCTTCTTCTACTTTTTCTTCTTCTTCTTCCTCTACTTCTTCTTCTACTACTTCTTCTTTCTCTTCTTTTTTTCTCATTTTACTTCGTCTTCATCCTCTTTTTCTTCTTTTCTCCTTTTTTCCTGTTTTTTTTTCTTCTTTCCTTCATTTTCTTCATCTTCTTCTTCTTTCCCTTTTTCCTCTTCTCCTTTTTGCGTTCTTCACTTCATTTGACCTCCAATAGTTGTATCTTCCCTCCACAAACAAAGGATATATTCCTTATATTTTCCTGACTCTTCAGTATTCCCAAAGATCAAAAGGCTGTATATTCTTTACAGCATACCTATTCCTCATTTCTGCAAATCTCAAGCACTCCTTCAAAACACATTCCAGATTTTCTTAAGAACATAAGAATGGAAGAGACTACAAGAGACCATAAGGCCTACACTAGGCAGTTCCGTGTCCCTTACCACCTGTCAACCCTATCCACAAAGGTATCTAACCTCATTACATGGTTACTTTTCTCACAAAGCTCATAACTGACCTGTCCTGTTCGAATTACTTTCCTCCAGTTAGATTGTGACGTTTTGGTCCTTTTCCAAAAGAACATAACTGATTTAGTGGTGTTATGAAACTTCTACCTGATGGCTGCCCCGTATTGTATAAGTAATACCAATGATAATGTTCCACAATTCCAAAGCTGTCCCATTATACATCGTGACTCTGCAAATATGTTTTTTGTTGTTGAGTATTAATTAATTTCTGTATATATTATCCTCCATAGAGTTGGGGTGATTTTTTGTTAAAAAAAAAATCAGTGCAGCATCGACATTGTTGTTTGATATGACCAAACGTCGTCATAAATTTTCAAAATATATATCAAAGAAATGTATCAAGGGAATGAAATTAGCAAGTGTTACTCTTATATTTATAAAGTTAAAAAAGCAGAAGCCACGCTACATTGGGGAAGCGAGTAATATTGGAACACTCATCATTTGGTTGACTATTAACGTCTGTTTCGCGATCAAACTGCGTTGTCAACGGATCTTTTTTTTTACTAGTTTCACTTATACCTTCACCTGCATTTGCTAAGCCTCTAACTTCCTTTTGTTCCTCAACCTTTATTTTTGAGCCACAGTTTGTGGCCGAGCCTCTATTTTATGAGCCTCTATTTTCTGATTTTCTTTTTGTGCTCAGCTTGTATGTTCTGAAATTCATTTTTTTTCTTTTATCCTGAGTTAGGCATTCATGTTCTGTTCAGGCTGAATTTTGCTTTCGCGTCCTTATGCATTCATAAGCAAGGTTTTCTTTCACTAATGAGCAAATGAAATCCATATATACTTCACACTTAATTCTCCGTTTATCCAACTTTACACTGTTTGGTGAACCTACCTCATCATTAAATCACATTTTTAAGCATGGTCTTTATAATTAATCTCCAGATTTTGGAGGATAATTTCTATTTGAAAGGTTATCAACTAAAAAAAGAATATATTTTTTCAAAGCTAACTAATGAACATTTACTGCTAATCAAACTTAATTAACAGATGTCACTTAAACTTTTTATCCTAAAATATGTGTATTTCCTATTCTAAAAAAAAATCCTATGGGGGTATGTAAAGCTATGACTAATTCAATTTCTGAGATACAAAAAGTTTGGTCTATCTTTGGAAGAGATAAAGTGATATACAACTAGCGGAATTAATGTCCCAAATCTCTTTGACAAACGTGTATCTTACAACCTCCGTTACACATATTATATCGATTCCGGTAAGGGTTTTGATTTATCAGTCCTCAATAGTATGGCTTACTGTTTATACTTCCGTAAGTTTTTTCCCAGTCTGATTGATGAATACGATCATTCTTGCTCATATTCGGTAGATGAAGAAACAAAAAAAGTTGAAAAAAAGAAGACACGAGTCTAGGTGCTTGTTTGTTCCTGACCGGTTTCGCTCTACGCTTCGCTCTGAAGAAACTTAGAGCGAAACTGGTCAGAAATAAACTCGGAACTAGAACCGTGTCTTCTTCTTTTCCCACTTTTTTTTTAACTTGTCACAATGTCTCAACAGATGGAGAAATCTTTGGCTTGCTTGCCAAGGCAAAGATTTTTTTTCTATATTCGCCTCAATTAGACTGGAAACTTGATGCAAGAATTGTTCTGTTCGGTCTTTACAAGTAGGTTCAGGAACTTTTGACTTGAGTTAATTTTGCTGGCCATCGAAGATTCAACTAACTTTAAAAGTTTTTATTTTGTACGTCTTCAGCTCCTACTTGATTAGATTCTAAAAAATAGTAACAAGTGATACAAAAATGCAATTTACATGTGAGTGGCGACTGTGGAGTGACGCTTCCATATAATGTTCCGTATCAATATATTTTTGCCCCCCCACCAATCAAACACATAGTCTATCTATATATTCAACAATAATGAATATATAAGACATAAGAGCATGTTTAGAATATCAATGATATGTTAACATGAAATTATAGAAAAGATGGTTAATATGTCGACACTTTGAAACGTCTTAGACCGATGACGTCACGTCGTCTCTAATCGGAAATCTCATGCATTGGAACACCCATTTTATTACATGTATTTTCAAGAGACAGCACTCTATAATCTACTTTGGATGAGAGTAGGAGGGTGATTGGAAAATAGCGAAGATTGTTTTTTATTCGTAGTGGCGCACGTGAAGCCGATAGACATCTTGTCCAGCCGGTGGACATCTTGTCCAGCCGGCGGACATCTTGTCAGACTGGAAAGTGCGTTATATCTTTTTTTTTTTTCTTAGGGGCCTTGTTACCACTGAACTTTGACAGACGAATTACAGCCATTTCAACAGTAAGTCTGTGGTACTAGTTGTATGGATAGATGGCGACTGGAAAATAGATTCTGTGGTCTTTGTTGAGACAGCCGTTAGCAATATCCTTGCTTTATTGGTGGCTGCCGCAGGTTGAGTAAAGTTTGCCAACTTCAGAGACTGGCCTATTCTACACAGACTTTGACACTATCTCTGCATGAAGTAAAGTAACATATTGGTTTTGAAGACTTGAGATATATAAGGCAGGTTAAAGGACGTCCTGTGTTGACCAACACAAATAAGTTGCAAAACCCAGCAAATGACTTTCCTGGTATAGCCT
>NC_134778.1:76824820-76827320 GCF_046742065.1 Oratosquilla oratoria
AGGGTGCTAAGGAGGTGAATGAGGAGCAAAAGGAAGGGGAGAGCAAGAGGGGGAGGGGAGGGAAGAGAGGATAGGAGGAGGAAGAGGAGTAAGAGGAGGGCAAAATAATGCGGAGGGTGAGGAAGATAAGAGGAAGAGCAAAAGAAAATGGGAGAGGAGTGGGAGCATAAGAAGGAAGAATAGAAAATGGAAGATGGGAAGGAGACGTTTGAGGGAAGGGGAAATATCACTTAGTCTTACAGATAAAGGTCCATGGCTGAGGGATTTAACGTGTGTCGGGGGAGGGGGTAAAGAGTTGAGAATTTTGAGGAAGATTGAGGGATGAGAGGCCGAGGGTTTTGAGGTATTGAGGCTCGAAATGAAATTTGGAGTACTGAAAGGCGGATGGGGCTGAGTTACTGATATTTGAAAATTCCAAATTTCGAGAATAGAATAACGTGAAGAAGGTTGAGGATAAAGAAATGTTTAAGGAATTGAGATGTTGAGGGAACTGAGATATAGAAGTTATTGAGGTGCTGGGTGGATTGCAAGGTTGAGGTACCGATACTAGAGAGTTGAGGGTTGAGGGTCTTAAGATCTTGTGTGTACACAGAAAGAAGAGACTATTACTGAAGGAAGATACAGGGGGTACTAAGTAGTAGAGAGTCAACGATACTTTGAGGATGATGACTAAAGCTATAGTTTAGATAATAACTTCTTCGATCAAAGCTTTACTCGGATATATTAGTGGTAAAAAAAGGTGTATGTAAATGACAGTTGCCGACTAGCCTTTATAAAGCCGTGACAACCGAAACGTCGGACTAATAAAGGTTCCGTCATTATATTATGTTTAATTTTGATAAAAAAGATGTCTAATTCACATATAGTCAAAAAAGCTATTCACCAGTGGTAGTACATGTAACAGAAGCAAATGGGACAGCGTTTGCTAATTCGTGACAAATGAATTTAACAATTCTTATCTTCATACTCTGATACTAGATACTAAAACAGCCCACCAGATGTTGAGGATTTTTTTTTTTTTTTTTTTTTTTTTTTTTTTTTCTGTACCTACAGGCAAAGAGCAACAGAGGCTTACGGACTGAGAGTAGTGTCAAATTAATTGCACCAAAAAATTTTGTGCTGAGATGTTGAATTACAGTGAAACTAGTGAAGGAAACGTTTCAAACATTTTAGAAGATACTGAGATGGTAAAGATTGAAAATAATGCGAGGCTAAATGTACCTAAAACTTTATTCGTTTGATAAAGACTTAGGTAATTAAAAGACTAAGTTGAAGGATTGAGAATGTTGAAATGGGTTTAGAGTATTAAGAAGTTCAAATCCAAGGTTACTTGGATGTCGGAGTTATATAGAAGTTCAAGGTACATAAAGTTTGCGTGTTCAGGGCACCGAGATGTTGAGGCTGTGAGCATCTGTAGCTACTGAGACAAAACTATTGTATTTGTGGCTGAGCGAGGTAAGGGAACGGGAATGAAAAATCCTGAGAAGTTAATGGCATTAGATGGCTGAAGTTACCGAAAAGTTCAAGGTATTGCGAGCCTGAGGGCATGAATTTGTGACATCATGAGTCAGCAGTGGTTTGCAGCCGATGTTAAATGTCGTCTGTTAAGGATTCTGACATGTTAAGGATGAACTGAAGCATCTCAAGAGTTGGAAGATTTACTAACTACCAAAGGGGCTGCACTAACGACACCTAGAATAAAACGATAATACACATACGAAAGAGTTAACCATTCCTTAACTTCTTCAACCAGAACAAACGGGTTTTCGATGACGCTGACCTTGAACTTATCTTGACCCAATTACTCATAAAACTTATTGCAGACCCATAGGTACCTTTATTTATGTTCGCTGAAAGATCAGTGTTAATCGGTTTAGCCGTTTTGCTAAAATATTACTAAGTAAATAAACATATAAAAAATAATTACTAAAATAAATACCTTACCATTATATTCCTTCCAAACGACGTAACAAATAAATAAAATTTCTGCTAGAGTACACATACAGACAAAAATACAAAAAAGAAAAAAATTATAACAACATGGTGTTGTATAAAACCGTTTCAGAATTATAAACTAAAAATATACCTAACAAAAATCCATTATACTGCAAAATTACCATCTTCGCCAATATTTCAAAACAACATCAATATATGGTCTCTAATAAGTCTACATTCCAGTAATACATCACGACATTCCAATAATTCATGGACCATAATCTCCTTCCAGGTCACATTCTTCATCTTCGTTGCCTATGTTTTCCTCTTGGAGAAGAACAACTATTCTCCATTAAATCATCCTCAGTTTGAATAAATGGATGAAATACATACTATGAATATTACTACACAAATACTAATGCATACTGATAAGTCATTACTGACAAAATATAAGGCTATAATTCTTCTTCCATATACAATACTTATATATATATATATATATATATATATATATATATATATATATATATATATATTCACACACACTGAATGGTCCCCAGTGCAG
>NC_134778.1:76834820-76842320 GCF_046742065.1 Oratosquilla oratoria
CCTTCTCCTTCTTCTTCTTTGCCGCATTTACTCCCTCTTCACCCCCAAACACCCTCTCCCTTTCTCTCCTTCTCCTCCTCCTCCTCCTCCTCCTCCTGGTACTGCCTACCCTATCTCTTTCTCCTCACTTCCTTCCCCCTTCTTTTATCTCCTTGATCCTATCTTCCTCCTCTTTGGTCTCCACCTCCTCCCCTCTTTCTCCTATTTTGTCATTTTCGATTTCTTTCTCTTCTCTGCTCCTCTCTCTGATTCTTCGTCTCTCTTTCTCTTCCTTCACATATACTACATTTTTCTATTTCTTTTCCTACTTCATCTTCTTCTTACATATCTCTATGTCCTAGCTTTTCCTGGTCTTCCTCTTTTTCCTCGCCCTCTTTCTTATCCTCCTCCCCTCCTCCTCCTCCTCTTCCTCCTCCTCCTCTTCCTCCTCCTCTTCTTCCTCCTCCTCCTCTTCTTCTTCTTTCCCATATTACCAAAATTTCCACTTCCTTCACCTCACTGTCTTCCCCTTGCTCTCCTCCTCTTAGACTTCCTCACACTTGTCCTCCTCCTCTTAGACTTTCTCACACTTGTCCTCCTCCTCCTCTCCCCCGTCCGCCTCCTTCCTTCCTTCTTCTTCCTCCTCCTCCTCCTTCCTATTTTCTTCCTCCTGCCTCTCCTCCTCCTCTTCTTCCTCCTCCTCCTCCGCCTCCTCCCCCACCCGGTATGTTCTTGAAGCCTTTAGTGTGAATGTAGTCCTTTCATAGACCCATCCTCCGCCAGACTCCTCCCCCTAACGACTTCCGCCTCCTCCTCCTCCTCCTCCTCCTCGTCCTCCTCCTTCTCCTCCTCGTCCTCGTCCTCCTCCTCTTCATCTTCTCTTCGTCCATCTCCCCCTTCTTCCTATTCCAACCCCAACAGTTTCTTTTTCATTTCTTCCTCTTTTACCACATCATCAATATTGATTGGTATTATTGTTTCATCTTCTCTTCTTTCTTTATCTAATCTATGTATTTGATCTCAGACTTTTATTTTTCTCAGCACCTTCCTATTTCGAACTGTCTTTTGCTCTTTTTTTTCTTTGTCCCCTCTCTCTTTCTCTCTCTCTCTCTCTCATACTCGCCCTTTTACATTTACAGTTGATACTCTCATCGATCTTTTTTATCTTATTTTATCTTTTTTTTAGCTTTGAATGAGAGGAAGATGTGAATGCGATGGCGTTTTGAAAGCACCACAGCCTTGAGAAACATATCTTACACGAGTATACATCCCATTTCATCTACTTATTTTCTACCTTTTTCGTTTAGATTCACTTTCTCCTACTTCTGTTCTCCTCTTCTTCCCTGTGTCCTATCTTCACCATCTTGCACGTTCCCCTCCACTCTTCATCCTCCCTCACTCTCATCCTTACTCTCACTCTCACTCTCATCCTTACTCTCACTCTCACTCTCATCCTTCCACGCTCTCCAATGCTACACGGTCTGCTTTCCACTAAATAGCCTAACCATCCTCTCCCATCCTCCTCCTCCTCTTCCTCCTCCTCCTCCTCCTCCTTTCTCACCTACTCCCTTCCTTACTACTTTTTTCACTCTCCCGACAAAGAAAGTCTCTCCTCTCCTCTTCTTTTCTCTCCTTTTCTCTCCTGTCCTCCCCTCTCCTCTATCTTCTCCTCTCCTCTCCTCCCGTCCCCTCTCTTCTCCTGTCCTCCCCTCCCCTCACCTCTCCGCTCCTGTACTGTCCTCCCCTCTCCTCTCCTCCCCTCCCCTCTTCTCCCTTGTCCTCCCCTCTCTTCCCCTCTCTTCCCCTCTCCTCTCCTCTCCTCCCCTCCCCTCTCCTCCCCTCCCCTCTCCTCTCCTCCCCTCTCCTCTCCTCTTCTCCCCTTCCCTCTCCTCTCCCATTTTGCCATCTCCTCCCCGATCCTTTCTCGATTCTTTCATTTATGAGTCCCGTTTCCTTATCTCATATATCTCTTCATCGTCCGCTCACCCTTCCTCGTTCTCCTTCTCTTACTTCTCTCTACTTTTTCCTTATAATTCATTAAAACATATTTCTCTTCCTTCTTTCCCTCTTTCCTCATTCTTCTCTCACACCAACCATTCTCCCTCGTTTTCTCCCGCTTCTGCTAGCATCACAGAGAAAATAGACGCTGTCAATGGACCCTAATAAACTCTATCATCGTACACACTCGTATTCTTGGATCAACGATGTCTGCATGTTTTGGTCTTTCAAGAAAAAGAGGACGAAGAAGGTAAGGAGTCAACGCCAAGAAGCGATGAGTAGCTGCGGCCGAAGCCGTCACCTTTGCCTTATGTGCTTGGACTACTTGGGCAGGTGACAGTCACTGCTAGAAATCGGAGAGGAGTGCGGGATTCGAATACACAACTAAGGGAATGCGAGACCAGTACGCTTCCGATTAAGCTATCAACGCAAAAAATAAAATAAAATGGCGCTTATACTATACTTCTCATTCCTTTCTATTATTAGCTTCCTTTCTCCTCTTCCTCATTTCTCCTTCCTGAGACCAACGGTAGGTTACTGCACTTGGTGATCCTGCTGCGCGTCTCAAAAACCGATCAACATCTTCACCCTCACCAGAAGGTAACCTAGAGGTCTGGTGCCTCGTCCCAGTTCGTTCGCGAGCCGTGTTTTTCTTTTTCTTTTCTTTTTTCATTTCCACTTCCTATCGTTTTCTTTTTCTCCATTTCTTCATCTCCCACTCCTCTCGCGAATCATTTCATCTTTTTTTTTGCTTTTCCACTTCTCATAGCTTTTCTTTTCTTCATCTCCCGTCATTCGCAGTTATTTCTTCATCCCATCCCGCTTACTTCCTATCCTCAACTAGTTCTCCCAGAAGTCCACGGTTTTCACTAACCCTGTCTTAAAATCCACGGTTCTAAATAATCCTGTCTTATCATGCAACAAACCAGTGTTTCTCAAGGTTTCAAGCTTTGTGGACCACTTCAATCGACTTGTATATTCAGGGGATACTTTGATGCTGGATTAGATAGGATATAGTCATTTTACATTTGTATGTAAGAATTGCTAATAAAAGGTTTTCTTTTCATAGGAATTGGTGTTTATTATCAGACTGTTTTCATTGTAAAAACATAATACAAAAATGAAATAAACGAAATCCGTGTGTATTTACGAAATAGAAAATAAATTTATATGTTGAATTCCCCGTCCTGTGGATCTATTGGTAGGCCCAATTTACTCTCCCAGACCAAGCCATGGTGACCATCTCCATTAAATATTAACTTGACTTAAACTACCTTAGACCATCCTTATCTCACACGTACCACCTCATCCTTACATCTCTAATCCTTGTTGTTACTATTCTCAATCCTACCATATCCATTTGTGTCAATTCTTATCCTTAGCTATCCTTATCTATGCCAGTCTTCATTCCTACCATCCTATTTGCATCTCTTTCTCCCTCTTTGTATCATTATTTCTTCAGTTATACCATTCCCTATTCACCTAGTACCGATAGTACAAAATTGGAAATAGTTTTATCATTTCTCTCTTTCCCCGGATATAGATTTTTATTGTTCTGTTTTTAACTTCCTCATTAATCCCTTCGAGTACCTAAGTTTGTCGAAAGCTTTCATAATATAATCGAATTCATCCTCTCAATAATCTTCACTTCAGATCCGAAGTACCCTCCTGTCATCATGGGTGGAGACGTAATGCACTAAATCGTCTTTGTTTGTTTTTCTGTATACTAAGAATTCCACAGTTTTTCCTACTCGTCTTATCAGTGTATCAAGGAAGGGTAATTCCCCGTCTTGTTTCTCCTCTACCATAAACTGAATATCGCTGTTGACCACGTTCAGCATTTTCAATTTGTTATTCAAATCTTTGTTTTCGGGAATTATATCAGTGACACCCTACCATTAATTCTGATCAAATTATTGCCACTGGGGAGGCTATGGATAACTAGGAGAGGTCACCGAACAACTGGGAGAGGTTACCGGATAACTGGGAGAGTTGAGCCTTAATCTAAACATACAAGCAGAGGACCTTAAGGCCCTCCCAAGCATACGACAAACCACTACCCAATAAACCGCCAGAAACCCAAGTATGGAACAAAAACAAGGATGCGACATTTCGTCACAACCCGATGCCGGAGGTTCTCCCAAACATTCGGCAACACGCTCCTACCCGGTAACCTTTCCCTCCCACCTCCCCTTTCCCATTGGATCTCTCTTTACATTTTATGAATCGTGGCCAGCGAGTAGGCTCCACCGAAGAGATTCTTTAGAGCGAAAACGTCTTGGCCAAGCTCATGGTGATGAATTACCATCACAAGACGGGTCTGACACCCAGGCAGGGTCGTTGATGGCAGAGCGAGCTGCTATGAGGTCGTCTCGTGCTCAGTGATGAAAAGAAGCGGCTCAGGTCAAGGGAGATGGAGGAAGAAAAAATATCGAGAGAACCAGACATCTTGTCGTCACTGCTGAGGAGGCCAAAAGCTGCCTTTTGAGGAGCAGAGTCGTTTCATTATTTGAGAGTAAAAACGAGAAAAGCATCATTTTATTGCTGATGAGCAAGAACCGTGTCTTTACTGCTGAGTTTATCAATAGCAAATGTGGCTTTACCAACAACTCAAGACTTCACGATACCCAAGTACTCATGAAGAAAAACAAGTTATAATGGAAGAGTCATAATAGGACAGTTAATTTTCTATCTAAAACCATATTTAATTTGTAAGCCTATGCATTCATTATTATGCAATTATTTTTGGCTGGATAAAAAGCATGTCCGTGAAAAAAATACTCTCATAATGGCACTGACGAGTAACTTCTTATTGTAATGTAAGAATAAGAACAGAAAGGTTAAATGACTAGTGTAAAACGTAATTCAATATTATTCTTTCACTCTTTACAGTGTTCAAACTAGAGACTAACAACTAAATAAAAATACAGAAAAAGATGATAGATGTAGTTAAAGACTTTAAATGGCACCCCGTGGGATGCCCTGTCCTAATGTCCCTCATTCCTTCCAAGATGTATAAATAGGGATCAGCGTTTCTCAACCAGGGTTCCCCGGAACCCTCAGGTTCCGCAAAAGTTCCCTAAGGGTTCTGCAAAAGGTCCCTAAGGGTTCCGCAAAAGGTCCCTAAGGGTTCCGCGAGAACAAGTGAGATAGGCTAATGCACTTTTGATTTTTTATTTAATTTCATATACGTAATACAATTAAACACGCACGGCATATTCTTGGTTGTTGTAATAATGTAATATAGACATCATCCTATCTAACCTATTATTACGATGAAAACAAAATGAGAAAGATATGGTATATGTGTTTTGTTTTTTTGTTGTTGTTTTTATTGCGCAGGGGTTCCTTGAGACATGCAATTCATTTTAAATGTTACGCAAAGGTATAAAGGTTTAAAAACGCTGGATTAGATGTTGTATTCTGCGTCTGTGCAATTGAACAAAGATTCAACAAGCGAAGCGCTGTACGTTTGATAAATGTTCCATCTTCATATGGTGTCTATTCTGACCATGATAGATGTAGTTTTACTGGTTAATGGTTGTCATCAGGAATATACTCACAGAATAGCTTGTCGCTAACACAAAGTAGCAGTTTCTCCCAGTATTTAGCTTTTTATACGGGGAACGTCAAGAATCTTACCGAAAGTTTCCAAACTATCCCGCTTTGAGAAATCACCGCTTAAAGAAGCAGAGGGAAAATATAAAGAAAATGGGAATGGAAACAAAACAAAGACGATATTATTTCAGAGTAATTCTACGTGAAAGACTAGATAACAGTAATACATACAACCAAATGATTATTCCGAGTAAGTAGAAATAATTACTGTACAATGATCCACCGGAAATTCCTGTTACAGTACCGAATAAGCTGTACATGCTTGGTTGGATGATCGTGGGGGAGTATAACTTCATCTTCTTGCCATAAGGTCTCTGGTGAGATAGCTTTTAATACCGTGTTTTATTCAGCATATTCGGTGGAGCTTTTCATATCTATAGGGTGGCTAGTGGTAAACAATGTCATTGTGGCAGTATCCACTACCAAAGAACGGGCCAGCGATTGGCAAGATCTTGCAAATCCAAGTTTATAAATTAAATTTTGTCCTTATCCTCATTTCCATCCTCATTCTCAGTCTCCTCTTCCCTTCTCCTTCTCTTCCTCTCTCCTCCTCTTACTTCTCCTCTACTCTTTCTCCTTTTCATTCTCAAATTTGCTTTCCTACTCATCTTACATCCCCTCCTCTGCTCCCCTCGCCTTCTCCTCCTCCTCCTCCTTCTTATCGTCGTCTTACTCCTTTTCCTTCCTCTCCTCTTCCTTCCTTCCTCTCCTTCTCCTCCCTTTCCTCCTTCATTTCATTCACCTTCTCCTCTTCCTTCCTATTCTCCTCTTCCTCCTTACCGTCTTTTATTCCTCCTCTAATTCAATTATCCTTTCCCTGTTTTTGCTCTCTATTTTCATATTTTTGTCCCATCTCTTCTGTGTTGCGCTTCTTACTCGATATTCACTTCTTCCCCCTCCTGATGCCCCTCCTTCCCGTCTTTCTGTTTCTCATTATCCTCATCTTGATCTTTTGTCTTTCTTCCTCCGTTTCGTCTTTCTATTACCTCTTCATCACAGCACAGGCATCTTTCCTCTCTTCCACCTCTTCCTTTTCGAAAATTCAACCTTTTCTGTGATTTTTCAACGCCCGATTGCTGCCTAGAATTATCTAGTGTCAGCCTTCAAGAACTCTATTCCCTTTCTTTCCATCTAGATTATCAAACCTTATAAAACCTAGGAGGATTTTTTTGTCTTCACTATGTATTTTACAACTTGGCCAATCTTCCTCCCTCCTTCTCTCTGAACTTTTTGTCTTCTTCCTCTTTCTCCTGTTCTTTTCCACACCCTCTCCCCTCCTTTTCTCCTCCTTATTCCCTTTTTCTAGTAACTTAAGAAAGATCTTGTGATGCGTCTCTAAAGCCCAATCTCTTCCCTTCTCCTCCCCCTCCTCTTCCTCTTCTTCCTCCTCCTCCTCCTCCTCCTTGTCCTTCTCTGCGGACGCTTCTGTACCTTGAGGCCTATGTCCTTCCTCCTTAACTCTCTCCTTCCTCCACCTACTTATTCCGCTTCCTTTCTTCACGCCTCCGTCTTCCCTCCTCAACTGCAACTCCTCCTCTCCTCTACAGCTTCTTTACTTTCAACTTCTTCTCTTTTTCTTCAAGACTTCAATTTCTCCATCTCTTCTTTCAACTCTTCCTTCTCCTTCTTTATCTCAATGCTTATTTTTCTCTACAACATTCATCGCCTCCCCAAAATCTTTATCTCCATCTCTTAGTGTAGGCCTTATGGTCTCTTGCTGTCTCCTCCATTCTTGTGTTCTTGTGTTCTTTTCCTTTTGTTCTCACCTTCCTTAACCTTCACTCCATTTTTTCCTCTTCCCTTTTGTCCTTTTATTTCTTTCCTATCCTTCTTCCTTCTCCATCGTTTTGCCTAACTTTTCGTGTAGTTACTGCATCTCCTAATATCCATTTCCTATACTCACTG
>NC_134778.1:76849820-76857320 GCF_046742065.1 Oratosquilla oratoria
TAAAAGCTCCATTTTCACATAGTGTTAATTATGATAGAGTTGTTGGTAACTACCTATTACGTACACATTGTCTTGAAACTCATTTTTCGTTAAAAAAAAAAAAAACACGATGACCCCTTTATATTTTAGGTTCGAGTTAACGCCAGACGATCTTGTTCAGTTGAGAACAGGACCTTGCGTCGGATGAGTTCCAGGAGGTTCTAATAAAAACAGAAAGTTCATGTGAGGTTGCCATATGGATACCGCGTCGAACTCGCGTTAGTTCCCGACAGCTGGGGAAGCGACACAAACATCGGCCTAAAAAAAAAAAAGAAAAAAAGAAGAAAAAAAAAAAAAAGGAAGCATGCCGCACCTGACATGGCTTGTCCTACCAGGGGTTTTCCACTTCCCACTGCGTGAGACGAGTTCATGCGTGGCCCTTGCAGCGCCAGGAAGAATTGCGCCGTGACTTGCTCGGAGCCGCAGCTCCTGAGGAGGGGTTGGGGGGTGGGGGGTGGGGATGAGGAGCTCCCTCCGACATCAAAGCATCTTCTGCTGCCTCGGCGGTAACGGCTGGAGGGACAACAGCCTCTGCGGAAGCGCCGCAGCCTGATGTCGTCGACAACAGCGGCACGATGAAGCCGGAAATAAGTGACTACATCAAAGAAAGACTGTCATTCATGGGATTCTGTTCATGTGCATGTGTATGTGCTCGTCTCTGTGCATGTTTGTGCTTTGTGTATATATGCACACACATTTCCGCACGTGTGCATATGCATATATATATATATTATATATATATATGTATATATATATGTATATATGTATATATATATATATGTATATATATATATATATATATATATATATATATATATATACTGTACATATATATATATATATATATATATATATATATACTACATATATACATATATGTATATATACAAGTGATACCAAGATCTATCCTTCCTGAACACCTTTTACACCTTTTGGATATGTTGGATCACCCCTTTGATGAATTTCAGCACATTGAAATTACGTAGACTGAGGTTAAGGAAGCCTTCCGGATTGTTTATCAAGTTAAACAATCTATTCTTAGAACTGTTCCGAGTGAATGGAAGGGACATATGTTGGACTATTGGTATGAACGATTAGGGATGAACTGTCATGATCCTCAAATTAAACGGAGTCATAAGTTGACACTTAATTGAAAACAGTGATTGGACAAAAAATGCGAATACTGATTATGTAGTGAATCTTTCGGATAAGTGGTTAAACAAGAATGCTTCTTGTGCACTTGGTTAAGGATTGGAATTTGCTTATAACAACAGGGAAATGGACTTCTAGACATTGCCAAGTCACTTTGCAACTTGGGAAAATACAGCAAGATATCTAATGAAGAATCTATATTTGCAAAGCTATCATATATATATACATACATACATATATACATACATACATACATACATATATACATACATACATACATACATCAAACGCTTTTTCCCCTTTCAAGGAAGCTACCCTAACAAATTCATTTAACCTTTGAAGGTTCTTAAAAAAGGTAAATACCTACATGTTACTAGAACAAAAAAACAAAAAAAACTAATGTTGTCATTCTAAACCGAGATGACAATCTGTCCAAAATGAACGAATTATTGTCTGATGATATCACATATACTGAACTGAAAACCGACACCTTCAATAATGTAAACGCCCAGTTTAACAAAAACGTGAAGTCTTTGTTGAAAGGGGGAAGATGAGTTAATAAGGGGATTTGTTTCCATCGCGCCTTCTTATCCATACATGTATGGACTTATTAAAAACACACAAATTAAATAATACAGTAAAACGCGTCATTAGCTCTGTCAAGTCCATTTCTTATGATTTGTCTAAGTGGCTTGTGTCTCTATCAAGTCCCTTAGCTGGCAAGGTTTCACACTCTAACATAAAAAATAATGTAGATTCAGTTGAGAAGCTTATTAATTTGAATATCAATTATAATGTCAATCTCGTTAGCTTTGATATTACTTCCATATTTACTAATATTCCCGTTGATGATCTTATTGTGCTTCTTATTTAGTATTTAGATAAAATATTACTATTACCAAAGGCAGTTATTGGTAAATTGGTTATGTATCAAAGATTACAAGTTTGAATTCAATGGAGAATATTACTTTAAAAAATTTGGCATGACAATGGGCAACCCTCTTTCTACTGTTCTCAGTAATTAATGTATGGAATTTTTTAAATAAAGTTACTTTGTGATATTTTGCCATCTAACGCTATCTGGTATATGTATGTTAATGATGTTCTTTGCCTGTGGCCATATACGGAAGATTTAGATTTGCTTTTACAATCTCTTAATGACTTGGTTCCCTCCACTAAATTCACTGTAGATTTGGAAACAAATGGTAAGTTACCGCTTTTGGATTGCTTTATTCACAGATATAATGAATTTAGATTTAGCATTTATAGAAAAACCTACAAATGTTCATTTATATGTTCATTATTATTCAGCCCATAACGAAAAAGTTAAACGTTCAGTATTTTCTTCTATGTTTATACGTGCCCTTTGTATTTGCCGCCCTGAGTTTATTGATGGGAAGTTTGAGTATGTTTTTAATTTCGGGTTGAACTGAAAATACTCTAGAATATTTTTAAATAACGCTTTTGCATCTGCTAATTTTTTCTTATAAAATTCAACCCGCACCTCCTTATTATACAAAAAATCTTTTAGTGTGTGTGTGTGTGTGTGTGTGTGTATGTGTGTGTGTGTGTGTGTGTGTGTGTGTGTGTGTGTGTGTGTGTGTGTGTGTGTGTGTGTGTGTGTGTGTGTGTGTGTGTGTGTGTGCGTGTGCGTACGCAAAGGACCCACAGTCGAAATTAAAAAGGAAACTATTAAACTTCTATATTTCGGCCTATAGCTATAGCCCTCTTCAGGAAAGTACACGATACAAGAGCTGTTTGAGGGGCAGGAACGTGGATAGCATGACGGGCAACATTCAGTCACTCAGGGCGAGGTCAGAAAGGGTAGATGGGAGAGGTCAGAGGGGGGAGGAGTGCAGGGTCGAAAGGGCGGGGGAAACATGGTCTGGTGGGTGAAGATTTTTAACCAAACGACTCACGGCTAAACGTGAGATTATGTCCGGAGACCATTGTCCTTTGGAGATGTTAAGCTTCGGAGATTCTTCAGTTAAGGCGAATTGAACAAGTTTCCTCATGAAACCGCAGTTAGACTTAAACACTAATTTAGCCTTATCCCAGTCAAAACAATGATTTTTGTTGCTGACATGCTGGAACACAGCCGAACTTTCTTGGACATATCTAATGGATCTTTTGTGTTCGAATGGTCTGGTTTTCAGTTCCCTGCCGGTCTGACCAATGTAAACTAGATCACAATCAGACCGGCAGGGACCTGAACACACGCACACACACACACAACTCCCCGCCCACGAGTGATTGAGTAATGACTCGCAGCTCAGCGATACAGAAATAATTTCAGCCCTGGGCGGGATTCGAACTCGGACCGCCGTAGTGGCGGCCGTGATCGCTACCACTGCGCCATTGTGTTCGCGCGCGCGCGCGTGTGTGTGTGTGTGTGTGTGTGTGTGTGTGTGTGTGTGTGTGTGTGTGTGTGTGTGTGTGTGTGTGTGTGCGTACAATCCCAAGAACCGTACGAGTTGTTGATCTCTCAATTCCTTTTCTGCCAGCCATGGAAGATAACAATGACAAACCAGGAGACACAAGGGAAGAACCCGTTCGGTTAGTTATCCCAATGTGTTGCAGGTGACTTTAATGTTACCTGTTCAATATGCTCCAAAATATGGGATGAAAGAAATTACTTTTGTTTTGTTTTTTACATAATAAACACATATGAATGACAGAAGAAGTATATACTAGGCTCTACCCTGATTCGAATTCGTAAGGCATCCCGCACTACGACGAAACTAGTTTCATGAAACCGATATAGCACGCTTTTTATCTTATCTTTATTATATATATATGTATATATACTGTATATATATATATATATATAGATATATATATATATATATATATATATATATATATATATATATTATATGGGACTTCTTAGTGTCATATTCGGCACGAAATTGTCTTCAAAGTTAGAAACAATGCAACTGGTTACGGCGTCGTAAGCAACTAGTTTCATGCAACTGGTTGCGTCGGCGTGCGAGCTGCTTTATGCTACTCTTCCTTCCGGAGGGTAAGGACAAAAGATTTGTGAATGGGGGGAAATTCTGGTCCCGAATATTAACGTTTGCCTTCAGGAAAACAATGTAGAAACATGCTACTGTTGAGTCGAAAGTATTTGGGTGTTGATACAAAAGTGGTGCTTTGTGGGAACGAGTTAACCCATTAAACTCCGATGACAAGATTCCTTGTCATTTGGTCAAATAAAACAAAAAATCATAAAACACCAAAATGTTTGATCAAACACCAGAAAAATATGACGTCAGTCCTCCTCGCTTCGCTCGCGAGCGAAGCGAGGAGGACTGACGTCATATTTTTCTGGTGTTTGATCAAACATTTTGGTGTTTTATGATTTTTTGTTTTATTTGACCAAATGACAAGGAATCTTGTCATCGGAGTTTAGTGGGTTAACAATCAGTACGTAACAAGGCTGTGTCCTGAATCACTGACTTCTACGACTGTGTATGAAGTATTACTGGCCACGTGTAAAGTTGCGTTGTTAAAAACAGTATTAACTTTAAGTACTCTTTATCAGGAGTGAAAGGATGACGTTTGGAACACTATACTACGATTTTTGGCCACAGTAAGATATTTGACCCACAAAATGTTTAAAAATGTGAATAGTAAAGTTTTAGTGTTATCACTAACTAATACATAGAAAGGAAATAGGCAAGAGCTAGCTTACCAATAGTGGGTAACGAATGGAATAGAGTTAGTAACCATATAGCAAGTGCTGAAACTATTGGTTGCTTTAAGAAAAGATTAGATAAATTTATGAATGGGGATGACAGGTACTAATGGACATCGAACTGTCAAGTGTAGACCATATGGTCTCTTTCATTCTCCTCTATTCTTCTGTTACTGTGTTCTCTTTTACTCCTTCCTGTCCATTTCATCCCAATTTTGTTCCATTTCTCCTCCTCCTCCTCTTCGTTCTCTTCTTCTTCCACTTCCTCTTTCTCCTCCTCCTCCTCCTCCTCCTCTTCCACCTTTTCCTTCTTCCCCTCCCTTCTCTTCATGTACCTTATCCTCCATTCGCTCTTATCGTCCACCAACACATCCGCCTACTCCATTGTTATCTTCTTTCTCTGCAAACACTTCCATATCTTTCTTCCATTATTCTTTTATATTTTTCTGTTACTTGTATTCCTTCTATACTTTATACAACCTTTGTACTAGTGCTCTTTGTATTAGTCTGCCCTCCATCTACATTCTCTTCACGTGGCAATACGTGGCCTTTATGACCTTGTTCATCTCTTTTTTATAAGCTTTTCCGCTACACTTTTCCCCATATTCCCTTTATACACAATCCTAATCCCACACAAAGCCCTCAAACGATTCAGATCCATAACTCACTTCCATACATAAACGTGGTTTCCACGTTGTTCTCATCCATGTTTGTGTGTGTGTGTGTGTGTGTGTGTGTGTGTGTGTGTGTGTGTGTGTGTGTGTGTGTGTGTGTGTGTGTGTGTGTGTGTGTGTGTGTGTGTGTGTGTGTGTGTGTGTGTGTGTGTGTGTGTGTGTGTGTGTGTGTGTGTTCGTGTGTGTGTGTGTGTGTGTATTCACCTTGGTCTTTGGACCACGTGTTGGACTCGTGATCGAGAGCTATTTTCCTACCGGAAGAGAGCTCAGAGCTCGTATGACCGATCTATGGGTAATGCTATGACCTTACATGCACATACACATCCAACTCCCCGCCCACGAGAGTTGGAGTAACGACTCAAAGCGCAGCGATACTCAAATTATTTCAGCCCTGGGCAGGATTTGAACCCGGACCGCCGTAGTGACAGTCGGGGACTCTACCAACCGCGCCACCGAATGTGTGTGTGTGTGTGTGTGTGTGTGTGTGTGTGTGTGTGTGTGTGTGTGTGTGTGTGTGTGTGTGTGTGTGTGTGTGTGTGTGTGTGTGTGTGTGTGTGTGTGTGTGTGTGTGTGTGTGTGTGTGTGTGTGTGTGTGATTCACCATGGTTTGATCAAGTGTTAGTCACGTGATCGACAGCTATTACCCTCCCAGATGAGAGGTTAGAACTCATATATGGCCCGATCTATGTTTTAATGTTGTGGTTTTACACACAAACATCTTGTTTATGTGTGTGTTTATGTGTGTGGGAGTGCATGTATGTTTGTGTGTCTGTGTGTGTTTGCGTGTCTGTGTGTGTTTGCGTGTATATGTGTTTATATATTTGTGCGTGTGCGTGTGCGTTATACGCGGACGTGTGTGTGTCATTGCGTATTTGCATGTGTCCGTGTGTACGCGTGTGTCCGTGTGTGAACGTGTTTGTACGTTTGTGCGTGTGTTTGCGTGCGCATTCCTGTGTATGTGTGTGTGTGTGTATTCACCTTGGTCTTTGGATCACGTGCTGCACTCGTGATCGACAGCTATTTCCCTCCCGGAAGAGAGCTCAGAGCTCGTATGGCCGATCTATAGATAATCCTGTGACCTTACACTCACACACACCCCAACTCCCCGCCCACGAGAGTTGGAGTAACGACTCGAAGCGCGGCGATACTGATATTATTTCAGCCTTGGGCAGGATTCGAACCCGGACCGCCGTAGTGACAGTCGGGGATTCTACCAACCACGCCACCGAGTTTTCAGTGTGTGTGTGTGTGTGTGTGTGTGTGTGTGTGTGTGTGTGTGTGTGTGTGTGTGTGTGTGTGTGTGTGTGTGTGTGTGTGTGTGTGCGTGTGTATGTGTGTACATTTGTGCGTATCTGTGCGTGTGCATGCGTATGTGCGTGTATATGCATGTGTGTGTCCGTGTATGTACATGTGTGTGTGCGTGGATGTACATGTGTGTGCGTATATGTACATGTGTGTGTGCGTGTATGTACATGTGTGTGTGCGTGTATGTACATGTGTGTGTGCGTGTATGTACATGTGTGTGTGCGTATGTGCGTATGTGTGCTCCACCCCAGACTCCTTACAAGGTACTGATGGCAATATCGTCGCCTTAACAAACAAAAATATCAATAATAAAATAGAAAGATAAAAATAAATAAATGAAAAATAGATAAAATGTTAAATTGAAAATACTCAAGAAATACGAGGAAATTCAAGACAATAAATGAAAACTGTTCACTCACACACTGCTGTCTACTGAGAATATTTTCAATATAATTACAACTTAAGGCAACATAGGCTCTCATCAACAACATGGTACTTGCATGGTAAAGACAGTTTGAAATTTCTAACACAAAATACCTTTCGAATTCCGTTTTGCTTTGACCGATGCATGGTTCCGTTCCTTGAGAATTAATTTCTTACAATACTATGTGTTGTTGCTGCTGCCACAATCAA
>NC_134778.1:76872320-76874820 GCF_046742065.1 Oratosquilla oratoria
TTTAGGAAGACAGCAAATGATATGTTTGAAAGATAGAAATAGAGAAATTATTAACCACAGAGACAGAATGGTAAAAAGAGTAGAAGAATTTTACCAAGAGCTTTACTCATCGAAAATCGTAGTTGAGCCGGTAAATTCAACTGTAGACGTTAGCAGTGTACCAGAGATTATAAAGAAAGATATATAATTTGCTCTAAAACTATGAAACGAGGAAAAACACCTGGGGAAGATGAAAGCGCCAAGAAAGCGTTTTTGAATCGTGGTGCAATGCTAAAGTGATTTTGCTTCATAAAAAAGGAGACCAGGAGGACGTTAGTAACTATCAACCGATTAGTTTACTATCAAATATATATAAATTATTTTCCAAGATCCTTACAAATACACTGAGTCAAGTTTTAGATGGAAACCAACGGAGAGAACAAGCAGATTTTAGGAGCGGATATTCGACCCTAGACCATTTGCAGGCGATTAACCAACTAATCGAGAAAACGACAGAATACAATATACCTCTCTGTTTAGCTTTTGTAAATTACAAGAAGGCCTTTAACTCGGTAGAACAAATAGCAATACTAAACTCGCTACGCAATCAGGGTACAAACGAACAAATCGGAAGGGTTTTAGAAAAGATTTATGCGAAAGGTACCGCTATAGTTCGACTACATAAAGATTCAGAAAAGATGAAGATAAAAAAAAGGAGTACGGCAAGGCAATACCATTTCACCCAAATTATTTACAGCTTGCTTGGAAGATGTTTTCAGAAGGTTGAGTTGGGAAGAGAAAGGTTTGAAGATTAATGGCAAATATTTGAACCACCTAAGATTTGCGGATGACATTATTCTTATTTCAGAAAGAGCAGAAGACTTGCGAGATATGCTGATTGATCTGAACAAGGAAAGTCTCAAAGTAGGTTTAAAAACCAATGAGAGCAAAACCAAAGTAATGTTCAACACGAAAGTTCAAAGTAAAGAGATTGTATATGAAGGTGAGAGTCTTGAAGAAGTTGAGGAGTATAATTATTTAGGCCAGGCGGTGAAAATGACAAAAGATCATGATAATGAAATAAAAAGACGTATTACGATTGGTTGGAAAGTGTTTGGTAGGTATATTAAAATCCCGAGAGGCTCTCTACCTTTATGTTTGAAACGTAAAGTTTACAATCAATGTATTCCACCAGCAACAATCTATGGGTGTGAGACTTGGAAAATGACGAAGGCAATAGAAACAAAGCTAAGGACTGCACAGAGGAGAATGGAGAGATCAATGGTGGGAATAACGCTGAGAGACCAAAAGAGAGAAAGTTGGGTGAGAGAGCAGACTAGAGTGAAGGATATTGTGGAGGCGGTGAAAGAAAGTGGAATTGGGCAGGTAAGTTAGTGCGAACGACTGATGAGCGATGGAGCAAGTGTGTTACTGAGTGGACGCCGAGAGATAGGAAGCGTGGAAGAGGGAGACCAGACAAGAGATGGAGAAACGAGATTGAGAAGTTTGCAGGAGTGACGTGGCAGAGGTTGGTGCAGTCGTGTGAATCATGGAATGCTATGAAGGGGTCCTATGTTCAGCATTGAACTCAGGATGGCTGATCTTATATATATATATATATATATATACATATATATATATGTATACATATATATATATACATATATATATATATGTATATGTATTTATATATATATATATATATATATATATATATATGTATGTATATATACGTACATATACCAAGGGCTTTTCCCCCTTATAAGGGAGGTAGCCAAAGTCAAAGGCATAAATCAATTCCCATCCATCTACATACTCCACTCCCATTCACCACCCCCTCCTTTCCTCGTTTCTAGGTTCTTCCTGGATGACAAGTCATCCCTGCGTCTCGCTCACTGCCCTGGGGGTCAGAAACAATGCAACAAGACACAGCACATCCAGAGCAAGGCCACTTCATTTAATTATCGACCCACCCTCTCTGTTCCCTCTTGCAGAAATGGAGAAGACGTGGAGAAATCCCTTCGGGCTGCGTCAAAATATCATTCACTCATACTCCTTCAACCCCCTATCCTATACCCACTTTCTTCTACTCATGACAGCATCATCCATATACAACCATTCGCCATTCACCCCAGTCTTCTGTCCTCTCCCATCCTTCCTCAACAAACATTCCAATCTTTCCCAATGCCACTTTTACCCCATTCATGCATCTCGTCTTTGGTCGCCCCTTCGTGTTCACTCCTTCCACTTTTGCCTTCCACACCTCTTTTAGCAATATTTTTTCACTCATTCTTTCCATGTGTCCAAACCATTCCAATATTCTTTCATCAACCCTATCTCCCAAATCCCTCTCCACTGCCGCTCTCCTCCTCACCTCCTCGTTTCTCACTCTATCCAGCCTGTAACCCCTTCCATACTTCTCAGAAAATTCATCTCAAACACATTTAAGCTCTTCTTCTCTTACGTTCCATGTTTCTGCCCCATACGGTGCTGTCGGCACAATCACTTCTTCATACAATCT
>NC_134778.1:76879820-76882320 GCF_046742065.1 Oratosquilla oratoria
GTTGTTGTTGTTGTTGTTGTTGTTGTTATCGCTGTTATTATTATCGTCGTCGTTGTTATTATTATTGTTGTTATCACTGGTGTTATTGTTATCGTCGTTGTTGTTATTGTTATTGCTGTTTTTATTGTTTCTGTTCTTGCTGTTGCTGTTGTTGTTGTTGTTGTTGTTGTTGTTGTTGTTGTTGTTATCACTGTTGTTGCTGTTGTTGTTGTTGTTGTTGTTGTTGTTGTTGCTGCTGCTGCTGCTGTTTTTATTGATGTTGTTGGTGGTGGTGGTGTTGTACTTGTTATTTTTTGTTTTGTTGTTACTACTGTTGTTACTTTTGTTAGTTTGTTGTTGTTGTAGTTGTTGTTGCTGTTATTGTTGTTATCACTGTTGTTATTGTTATCGTCGTCGTTGTTGTTGTTGTTATTGTTGTTTTTGTTGTTTCTGTTCTTGCTGTTGTTGTTGTTGTTTTGTTGTTGTTTTTGTTGTTGTTTTTGTTGCTGTTTTTTGTTATTGTCATTGTTGCTGTTGCTGCTGTTGTTGTTGCTGCTGCTACTGTTGTTGTTGTTGCTGCTGCTGTTGTTTTGTTGTTGTTGCTGTTGTTATTGTTGTTTTGTTGTTGTTGTTGTTGTTATTGTTGTTCTTGTTCTTGTTCTTTTGTTCTTATTCTTGTTGTTAGCGTTGTTGCTGTTGTTGATGTTGTTGTTGTTGCTGTTGTGATTGTTATTGTTTTTGTTTTTGTATTTGATGTTGTTTTGTTGTTGTCGTCGGTGTTGTTCTTGCTCTTCTTGTTCTTGTTATTGTTGCTGTTGTTGTTGTTGTTGTTGTTGTTGTTGTTGTTGTTGTTGTTGTTGTTGTTGTTGTTGTTGTTGTTGCTACTGCTATTGTTGTTGTTATTTTTGCTGTTATTGTTGTTGTTTTGTTGTTGTTGCTGTTGATATTATTGCTTTGTTGTTGGTGGCGGTGGTTGTGTTGTTGTTGCTGTTGTTGATGTTGCTGTTGTTATTGTTTTTATTTTTGTATTTGTTGTTATTTTGTTGTTGTTGCGTCGTCGTTGCTGTTGTTGCTGTTCTTGTTCTTGTTTTTGTTCTTGTTCTTGTTCTTATTAATTCCCAGAGCAAAGTTGTCAATCCCTAACCTTGTTTCAGTTATGAAAAAAATACAAAGGTTTACAAAGAAAGGGCATACCGAAAGAAAACCTTTTGGTTCATCACTAGGTCGGATGCTAAGAACAGATAGAATATATATATATATATATATATATATATATATATATATATATATATATATATATACATATATATATATATATGTATATATATGTTATATATATATATGTATATACACATATATATATACATACATATATATATATATATAAATATATATATATCTATTTATACATATATACATATATATATACATATATATATATATATATATATGTATGTATATATACATTTACACTGAATGGTTCCCAGCGATCAATTAATATTTTTTTCAACCACAAATCACTTTTAATTCCATGCCATCGCAGTCGAGACTGAAAAATCGCTCGATGGAGGCATTCGTTGGAAATTTAAACTCGGCTCGTCCACGTTTCAATTTCCAACGGATGCCTTCATCGAGCGATTCTTCAGTCTCGACTGCGATGGCATGGAATTAAAAGTGATTTGTGGTTGAAAAAAGATGTATATATATGTATACATATATATATATATATATATATATATATATATATATATATATATATATATATATATATATACAGTAAATATATATTAAGAGATACATACATACATACATACATACATACATACATACATACATACATAAATACATATATACATACTAACATACATACATACATACATACATACATGCATACATACATACATGCATACATAAGTAGACAGATAGATAGAAAGACAAATAGATAGATAAAAAGACAGATAGATAGATAGATAGATAGATAGATAGATAGATAGATAGATATATAGATAGTTCGATAGATAGATAGATAGATATATAGATAGTTCGATAGATAGATAGATAGATAGATAGATAGATAGATAGATAGATAGATAGATAGATAGATAGATAGATAGACAGATAGACAGATAGACAGACAGACAGATAGATAGATAGATATATTGATAGACAGATAGATAGATAGATAGATAGATAGATAGATAGATAGATAGATAGATAGATAGATAGATAGATAGATAGATATATAGATAGATAGATAGATAGGTAGATAGATAGTTCGATAGATAGATAGATAGACAGACAGACAGACAGACAGATAGATAGATAGATAGATAGATAGATAGATAAATAGATAGATAGACAGACAGACAGGCAGACAAATAGGTAGGTAGATAGATAGATAGATAGATAGATAGATAGATAGATAGATAGATAGATAGATAGATAGATAGATAGATAGATAGATAGATAGATAGATAGATAGATAGATAGATAGATAGATAGATAGATAGGCAGATAGATA
>NC_134778.1:76887320-76892320 GCF_046742065.1 Oratosquilla oratoria
ATTATTATTATTATTATTATTATTATTATTATTATTATTATTATTGTTACTATTATCATTATTATCATTATTATTATTATTATTATTATTATTATTATTATTATTATTATTATTATTATTATTATTATTATTATTATTATTATCATTATTATTATTATTATTATTATTATTATTATTATTATTATTATTAACATTATCATTATTACTAATATTATTATTATTACTAATGTTATTATTATTATCCTAATTATTATCATTAATACTATAATTATTACTATCATTATTATTATAATTATTATCATCATTATCATCATTATTATCATCATTATCATTACTATTAATTATTATTATTATTATTATTATTATCATTATTATTATTTTTATTATTATTATTATTATTATTATTATTATTATTATTATTATTATTATTATTATTATTATTATTATTATTATTATTATTACTACTATTATTATTATTATTATCATTATTATTATCATTATTATTATTATTATTATCATTATTATTATTATTATATTATTATTATTATTATTATTATTATTATTATTATTATTATTATTATTATTATTATTATTATTATTATTATTATTATCATTATTATTATTATTATTATTATTATTATTACTATTATTATTATTATTACTATTATTATTATTATTATTATTAATATTATTATTATCATTTTTATCATAAAAAGATGTTTTGATATGAAATTAAGAGAGGAAGAAGGGGTGAATTTAGTATAGAAGATGGAGATATGATAATGGAATAGATGGCAATATGAGGAAGATGAGCAGAGTATTTTAGGGAGTTGCTAAATATGAAGGAGGATAGGGGGGAAGTCGTAGTTGCAGTGGGAAGTGCTAAGAAAATGACGACTATGAATGAGAAAAATGTAGAGGAAATAAGAAAAGATGAGGTGAAAGCAGTTATTAAAATGATGAGAACAGGGAAGGCAACTGAGTTAGATTGATGTCATGCGGAGTGTCTAAAAAAGGGAGGTATAGTGATGGTGGACTGGCTGGTGAGGTTGTTTAATATTTGTCTAAAAGAGAGTAGAGTACAATAGGACTGGAGGAATGCCTGTATAATTCCATTTTTCAAGAGAAAAGGGGATAGGTGAGAGAGTAATAGTTTTAGAGGGATCAGTTTGTTAAGTGTAATTGGGAAGGCTTATGGAAGGATTTTGATTGAGAGGATTAGGAGAGGAACAGAGGGAGTAATTGGTGAGGAACAGTGAAGGTTTAGGACAGGTAGGGGTTGCGTGGATCGGGTTTCTGTGGTAAGGCAGATATGTGAGAAAGCTTTAGGAAAAGGTAAGGATGTGTTTTAGACCTTTATGGATTTGGAAAAGCCTTATGACAGGATAGAAAGGGAGGCACTGTGGATATTATAGATATATGGAATAGGAATAAAGCTGTTAAGAACAGTCAAGAGTTTTTATGAGAGTAGTAGAGCATGTGTTAGAATTAGAAATGGAGAGAGTTGTTTGAGGTAAAGGTGGGACTTTGCCAGGGATGTGTTATGTCGCCTTGGCTGTTCAATTTATACATGGATGGGGTGGTGTGAGAGGTAAACGCAAAGGTAATGGGCCGGGGATTGAAGATGGTTAAAGAAAATAGAGAAAAGTGGGAGATAAGCCAGATGTTGTTTGCGGACAACACTGCGCTTGAAGCAGGATCAGAGGAGTAATTGAGATGGTTAAAGAAAAAGAAGAAAAATTGAAGAGAAGCCAGTTGTTGTTTGATAATTCATTTATTTGATTATTTACTATGGTATATTTTTTCTGTTGTTTATTATTTATTTATGGTTTTATCTATTTATTCGTTTATTCATTTGTTTATCTGTTTATCTATTTGTTGATTTATTTTAATTATTTTCTATACATTCATTTATTGATTTATTAATCAATTACTATATTTATCTGTTTATTCATTACTTTATTTATTTATATATTTATCTACTTATTTGTTAATTAATTAAATAATCAACTTTATATATTTACTCATTCATTCATTTCTTTCTTTATTCGTTTATTCATTCGTTTCGTCCCCGGAATCAAGACAGTTTCAGGACAACATAATTGGTTTATATCTTTACCGGTAACAGTCCCACTTTGATCATTTGGTTCACAAACAACTGCGAAAACTTCCCACAATATTCTTGATAAGAGTTATCTGCCTGCAATACATGTCTTTTTCCAATATTGAACAAATAAATTGCAATGAATAAAGATGACAATGCCAGTAGTTCCCATAGGTAATTGCATGGATTAGCGATCTAGCTGATGATTAACAATTTCATTTGGCTGATGAGGATCTCAGATTAACTTTAGTAAAGAGCAAACTTGATTTCGTGCTAGACCAGTGGTTCTTAGCCTCAGCGCCATGGGGGCACCCAAGGGAACCATGACAAGAATTTAAGGGGCGCCACGGCCTGTTGTTTCAAATTATACATTTCTATATGAAATGAGGAATCTGAGTATGAAAAAAAAATCCATCACTCTGTCCTGGCAGAAGATAATTATGATTGTCAACTTTGTAATAAAGCAAAGGGTTTATCTTCATCAATATTTTATCATCATTTATTTGTTTGTTTGCTTGTTTGTTTGTATGTTTGTTTATTTTACCTTTTTTTGGCGGGGTAGGATTAGGGAAAATGAAGAGGAGCTACACTAATATTGAAAATTCATGTAGACGGAAATATAGTGAATAAGGTGAGAACCACTGATCTAGTCCCTTGGCAGATGATTTTATGCAACTGAATGCTGATACACGACAACCTATCACCTAACAGGCATATCAATATGATTGTGGAAGGGATGTTTGATGTGCTACAGAACGTTACATTGGTTTTTCACAATACGGATTAAGAAATGATGAAGAAAGCAGAAACCCTGATCTGTCCAAGCCTGGAATATGCATCAGTGGCATGGTCCCTACACAAAGTGAAGAATACAAATGATATCGAGAGGAAACAAAGCTGTAACCAATCTGGTTCCCACCCTGGCAGATAAGTCACACGAGGAGAGACTAAAAGCACTAGGTCTACCAACGTTGAAGGATCGAAGAGAAAGAAGTGACTTGATTAGTGTTTAGGACATTAAAGGGAATTAGACTACATTGAAAGAAAATATTTCTTGATTAGAAATGGGAGGGGTTCATGAAAACAAACTAAAAAATACTAAATGTCTGAAGAATGTTAAAAAAAATCCGTACAGGTACATAAGTACCTGGAGTATCTTAGAAGTTGATATAGACCAAACTGCAACTATACATAATCATGATAATTAAAGAAAAATTGACAGCTAAAGTTAGGTATGATAATTAGATTGGAAAGTAAGATACATGTTGCTCTTTTCCTGCATACGACAACAAATGCAATCAGATAATACATACGTGCGCGCGCGTGCACACACACACACACACACACACACACACATATATATATATATATATACACACATACACTCACACTTATACACACACACACATACACTTACACACACATACACATACACACACACATACACACACACACACACACACACACACACACACACACACACACATATATATATATACACACACATACACTCACACTTATACACACACACATACACTCACACACACATACACATACACACACACATACACACACACACACATACACACTTATACACACATACACTCACACACGCGCGCGCGCACACACACACACACACACACACACACTCACACACACATACAGCACACACGCAAGCACACAGACACAGATACACACACTCATATGCACATTTATAAATACAGTATATATATTAAATGCAATTTCATGTCATTTCTATATTATCGAGTCTGGATGCATTCGTCAGCAAGATGGAGGCGATAGTTCAGCACGAATTCTCATTCATTCTCCCCATTGGAATCTTCTCGAGGCCGTGTGGGAGTTGGTCACTGTCGATCAGGCACACGAAGGAAGTCGCTCAGCAGGTCAAGATGCTGCCATATCAGGTCATCAGGTCATTTGGAACTACCTGGCCCCCGCTCGCGCATGCGCAGACGTGTCGTGGCGTCTTGCCCCCTCGACGATGCCGGGTCTGGGTCTTCCGCCTGTTCTCATTCGTTTATTGAGGATCTCGGCCATTGGGGAGGAGGAGGAAGGAGGCCCGAGGAGGAGGAGGAGGAGGAGGAGGAGAGACGTAAGGCATCGTACATCTGGCAGCCTGTCATATTTTCTCGCCCAACACACCATAACTTTTTGCGTCTTTTTGATGGATATTCCGTCCCGAAACCCGCTTTTAGTGACTCCGCTTGCGAAACGCAAAGGGGTTTTTCACCTTTGGCCTGGGCCCACGGGGTGATGTGGGAGGGCGGGGTGAGGGCCCTACGAAGTGACATACGTGTAGTCGGTTCTGGCCGCTCTTTGCCGCTTCTCCGCAGTTACCGGTGCTCATAGCGGGGTCGAGACGCTGTTTTTCCAAAATCCAGTCGACGTGTCGGTGATGACTTGCCCACAACACACAAGTTGTCGAAACTTTCCATTGATGCCAAGATATTGATTCCAGCGCCAAAAGCAGGAGGAGGAGAAGGAGGAGGTGGAGGAGAAGAAGTGTCTGGAGAGGGAGTGACAGAGGCAGGAGTGGGAGAAGGAGTGCTGGAGGAGATGGGAAGCTTCGATGGCGACATTTAACTGCGTTATGGATGACGATACCTGAAAATTATTCAGAATATATTTTGGTAACGTCAGCCGTCAGCTCAGCTTAATATAACAGATAATATAACAAATAATATATGACATGTTATAATATGATATAATATAATATAATATAATATAATATAATATAATATAATATAATATAATATAATATAATATAATATAATGAATATAATATAATGTAATATAATATAATATGATATAATATAATATAATGTGATATAATATAATATCATATAGTATCATATAATATCATACAATATTATAT
>NC_134778.1:76899820-76902320 GCF_046742065.1 Oratosquilla oratoria
ACTTACAAAGACCCTTTTCTCCTTTCCCAGTTTCACCTTCATCCACATTATCCTTGAGGAAACCTCCTTCCACTCCACTACCCCTTTACCTATCTCCTCACTTACTAGAATAGCACACCCCTTCCCTCCACCTCCCTCTCTTCACTCCTGATAACCTCCCACTTACACTCCCAAACATACACTCACCCTTCCCTTTCAACTTAGTTTCACTCAAAGCCAACACATCCAACTTTCTTCTCACAAAACATACTACCTATCTCTTCCCTTTTACTCTCATCCGTACCACATCCACGCACATTAAAAGATCCCAAACCTTAGGGTGCTGGCCCGAGGCCCGCCAGCACCCCTTATGCCTTTTCTTTTCATTTTAGGTCATTGCCCCTTGGGGCTACAGGGAGAAGGATGCCTAGTCCCTCTCCCCGTCCCTATCTTCTCACCTCTTACGATCCAAGTGGGAAAAACTTGGTGGCCAGTATTCTTTTCCCCCACCACAGGGAATTCCCCCAATCAGAAAGAGAATACTCAGAGAAATGGTACAGGACAGCAACAAGGGGTTGGAGGGCAGCATAACGGAGGGACAGTCGTAGTATAAAAGTGTCATCATTTCTCTATGAACAGAATTTCTTCTATCATAGACAAATTGATGTGTGGCTCTGGTCCGTAGGGGTGCCCCATATAGACCCTAAAGTATTAACTGCATGCTTCTTTGCCACAATAACAAGCAGCCAATACCCCAGACTGGGGTATTGGTAATAATAATAATAATAATAATAATAATAATAATAATAATAATAATAATAATAATAATAATAATAATAATAATAATAATAATAATAATAATAATAATAATAATAATAATAATAATAATAATAATAATAATAATAATAATAATAATAATAATAATAGTAATAATAATAATAATAATAATAATAATAATAATAATTATAATAAAAGATTAATTATAATAATAATGATAATAAGAATAATAATAATAATAATAATAATAATAATAATAATAATAATAATAATAATAATAATAATAATAATAATAATAATAAAATATTAATAATAATAATAATAATAATAATAATAATAATAATAATAATAATAATAATAATAATAATAATAATAATAATAATAATATTGATAATAATAATAATGATAATAATAATGATAATGATGATAATAATAATTATTATAATAATAATAATAATAATAATAATAATAATAATAATAATAATAATAATAATAATAATAATAATAATAATAATGATCGTGGATAGGACGGTAAGGGAACACGGGCTGAGGGAAATACTTTTATTCCTGACTAGTTTCGCCTGAGTGGCTTCTTCAGAGGAACATAGTTTGAAGTCAAGTTGGTCAATATATATGGCAAAAGAAGGAACGTGGCAATAGTGTCAGGTTGGTCCCCCACTCGACTCATACAAACAGCGTAGTTTACGAAATCCCGTGTGGTGGATGTGACAGAAAATACATCGGTGAAACCGGCAGAGGCTTTAGACACCAGATTGAAAGAACACCGAGCAGATGTAAGGCACCACAGGGTTAGTAGTGCTTTCGTTAACATTGTCGATGAAAGAGGCCATCTACCAAAATGGGACCAGGCAAGAATTCTCATGGATAACATTTACACGGCAGGAAAGAAAGGCGATGGAGTCCGTTTTTATCAACATCCATGATAACATCAATAAGAGAACTGGGGATTTAATATGGGCTAAAGCAGCAGCACACTTTATCGTAATGAATAATAAACACAGAGCCCCTGATCCAGACGGACGTTTCAGCCACGCGAACAACAGGAGGATACTTGGTCCACCCGCTGTGACAATCCGCCACACCGACAGATGAGGTCGAGTGGGGGACCAACCTGACACTTTGCCACGTTCCTTCTTTTGCCATATATATTGACCAACTTGACTTCAAACTATGTTCCTCTGAAGAAGCCACTCAGGCGAAACTAGTCAGGAATAAAAGTATTTCCCTCAGCCCGTGTTCCCTTACTTCCTATCCACATTCGTCACAATCTATACACAATAATAATAATAATAATAATAATAATAATAATGATAATAATAATAATAATGATAATGATAATAATAATAATAATGACAATAATATAATTATGAAGAGAAACCCTTTGCTTTATTACAAAGTTGACAATATTAATTATCTTATATTTCTTCTGCCAGGACAGAGTGATGGATTCTTTTTTTCTTAGACCTCACATTATACAGTAATGTATGATTTGTAACATCAGGCCATGGCCGCCCTAAATTCTTGTAATGTCTCCATTGGTGGCCCTCCACGGCCCCGAGGTTGAGAACCACTTGACTAGACGGAGGGACGCTGCCCTCTGAGTTGCCTCGAAGAACGAGTCGAGAAGGTGACATACGAAGAAGAATGTAGCAAAATGAGACGGCACGAGGAAGGAGGAAGTTTGAGGCAAAAAGAAAAAAAAATGGAGGGGAATGTAGAGGAA
>NC_134778.1:76914820-76919820 GCF_046742065.1 Oratosquilla oratoria
CTGATATTATTTCAGCCCCGGGCGAGAGTCGAACCCGGACCTCCGTAGTGGCAGGTGTGTGTGTGTGTGTGTGTGTGTGTGTGTGTGTGTGTGTGTGTGTGTGTGTGTGTGTGTGTGTGTGTGTGTGTGTGTGTGTGTGTGTGTGTGTGTGTGTGTGTGCTTACCTAATTGTATTTACCTAATTGTAGTATTCAGGAGAGGAGCAACATTCGTGGGGTCCCTTATCCTACTCTCCAATTTATTACACTAAGCTTCAAATTCATTTATGGTTTCAACTTGGTCTGTATCCTTAATTTCCAGGATACAGACCAAGTTGGAGCCATATATGAATTTCAAGCTTAGTGTAATAAATTGGAGAATAGGAGACGGGACCCTACGTGTGTGTGTGTGTGTGTGTGTGTGTGTGTGTGTGTGTGTGTGTGTGTGTGTGTGTGTGTGTGTGTGTGTGTGTGTGTGTGTGTGTGTGTGTGTGTGTGTGTGTGTGTGTGTGTGTGTGTGTGCTTACCTAATTGTATTTACCTAATTGTAGTATACAGGAAAGGAGTAACACTCGTCGGGTCCCGTCTCCTACTCTCCAGTTTATCATACCTAGCTTCAAATTCATTTATGGTTTCAACTTGGTCTGTATCCTTAATTTCCAGGATATAGACCAAGTTGGAGCCATATATGAATTTCAAGCTTAGTGTAATAAATTGGAGAATAGGAGACGGGACCCTACGAATGTTGCTCCTCTCCTTTATACTAAAATTAAGTAAATAGAACTGGGTAGATACACGAATTCGTGTGTGTGTGTGTGTGTGTGTGTGTGTGTGTGTGTGTGTGTGTGTGTGTGTGTGTGTGTGTGTGTGTGTGTGTGTGTGTGTGTGTGTGTGTGTGTGTGTGTGTGTGTGTGTGTGTGTGTGTGTGTGTGTGTGTGTGTGTGTGTGTGTGCGCGCACATGTGCGTGTGTGTGTGTGCGCTAGCGCGAGCTTGTATACATGTACCAAGCGTTCCAAAGTCGCGTCTTCCCTTCTGGGCCAGAGGGGCCGAAATCCCCATCATTGTAACGATTCCACACACACACACACACACACTCGACAAAGTGTGTCCCCGATTTTACCTCCGTCCCATCCTGAGACCGTCTCGGAGCCCTTAGACGTCCTTCCCTTGTCCTTCAGCTCTTCCTATCTCTATGGCTCTGCTTCCTATGACCAACGTATATGATAGTGCTGGTTCCTTTGGCCACGACATTCGTGGATCCAACCTTTCGCTGTGCCAAGCTACATCTGCATATCAAAGGGACCTCCGTAGAGGCCCCAGAACCGGGACTCGTGAGGACCTGCAGAAGAGAAGGGTAACCTGAAGGAGGACCTACACAGGGACCTGTCATGAAACAGGGACTTCAGGGAAACGTTCAGGGTTTTATGGAAATTATCCAGGGAAAGGTATGGGGATACCAAATGGAAGAAAAACACCTAGAAATGACTAGAACTTACATTTTCTTTCTTTTCTGCTCGTTTAGCTTTTGTCAGATGGAAATTTAACAAAGAAGAGGAATGTAAGAATGAGTGGAGATTGATTAAGAGGCTAGAGCGTGGTCAGAATGGACTTTTGGGAAGTGAAAAAAGAGATAGGGAGCGATGTGAATAGACGTTAAGGAATTAAGGTGGCGGCGCACTAGGTTAGCATGCTACTCGTTTTTGCTACTTCCGTAAGAACATCTCAACACTGTGCCTAACATTCGCATAGATTTAACTTCTCTTAGTTCGTCGTTCAGCTTCTAACTATATGACGCAAGAGTAATTTGACATTAGGAAATTTGGAAAACAAAAGATCGTAACCGGTCGTCTCAATACAAACGAAGTAACAAAAGCAAATAGCATGCTAGCGAAAAATACCTAGTGTGCCCCCACCTTAAGAGTGGCTGGGTAACTAAGGATTCGGGAGGCCGTATTAGGGGTTGACATAAGGGAGTTACCAGTTCAAGAAGCGGATATGGATAAGGAGGGCTAATTTTGGTTAGATAACTTTATGGATGAGGATGGAAGATGGTAATTGACATGGAACTGCCTGGTGTAGGCCTTATGGTCTCTCGCAGCCTCCTCCATTCTTATGTTCTTATGGCATTGGATAGTGTAGTCTTTTGGGACTGAGTGTAGAGTCTCGAGACAAATAAATGGGTTATCACACTAGGCAATTTTTCCTCCGACATCCTACCTCCAACCTCCATTTGAATAACTAAAATATGACTTCGATTACAGAAATCTAGACTTCTCTAAGAACATTTCAACGGTACGTCTAACATTCGTATAGTTCTCAGTTCATCATTCAGCTTTGCTATGTATGACGGAAGATAATTTGATATTTGGAGATTCGAAAAATAGAATATTATAACCGAAGTCGTTTTTACTCAAACGAACTCTCAAGTGTCGGCGCCGTTGAAGCCCGTGGAAGCCCAGTGTGATAAGCCCTTGCTAGACAGGTGTTGTTGGACTTAAAAGAAGAAAACGGGATTGAGGCGAAGTGAGTAGAAAACGAAACATCAACAGAGATCAATCAATCGATCAATTATGAGTCGGCACCTTGACGTGATGGATAGGCTTGAGAATCGTAATGACTACAAAAGTTGTTTTGTCGATAGAGATGAAAATATCTGCAGGGACATCCATATCAAATAGGTTTTGTACGAAAGATGAGACCTAGAGCAGCTCGCACACATAATCGCAGGACCTAACAGAGATGGGGCGTGTAATATCAATAAGAATAAACGCAATAATGGAATAAAACTTTGGTAAGTAAAAGAATAAAGAAACAGGAAGGTGAGAGCAAAAGATGCCACAGAAAAAAAAGAGATCATATATATTGTAGTAAACAAAGATAGTTCTGATGAAACCAAAATGTAAGCTACAGAAGAGACAATATAAAGGAGTAGAAGAAAAAATATAGAAGAAAAAGAGGACAATAGGAAAAATAAAGACAGGAAATACCAAAGGGAAATAGAAAGGAAAGGAAAGGAAATATAAGAAAATGAGAGATAAACAAAAGTTGATTAGGAGGAACAGGAAAAATATATAAGATAGAAAAATAGAGGAGACAGACGAGAGGTACAAACACAGGGGAATTAGGAAAAGACAACAGAAATTACAGGGTAAAAAAGGATAAGATACATGGACATCATCAGTCAGTCACTGTCAGTCGGTCAGTCAGTCAGTCAATCAGTCATTCAGTTAGTCTATTCGTTAGTCAGTCAATCAGTCAATCAGTCAATCAATCAGCCAGTCAGTCAGTAAGCCAGTCACTCAATAAGTAAATAAATTAATCAATAAGCCAATCATTCAACCAGCCACTCAGTCAGCCAGTCATTCACTCAGTCAATCATTTAGTCAGTCACATTCGTGGTCAAAGTCAAAACCGAAATCAAAATTTTAGTCAATTTCTTCACCTGGATGACGTCATACTCTGATGACGTCACATCCGGATGACGTCATCCCCCACAACTCTTGGTCGTCGACTGATTCAGCCATCACAAGTTCAACACGACGTACAACCCCATGGTGAGACATTACGAGGAAAAAATATCTAACATACATTGTGGACCTGAAACCTGATGGGAATTTTCTTCTTGGGAGAATACAAGAATTTCTTATATTAAATCCCTAAGAATGAGCCTATATGTGTCCAAATTCGAGACAAAATTGGGCTCGGAGAATCACGAACGAGTTTGTCGTCTTCATGTTTATGCTCGAGAGCTTTGTAACTGTCATGTCTTGAGGAAGAATATCTTCAGGCGTTCGCGATATAGAGGGTATTTCAGAAATATAAACTGAGGATAATTTTGTAAAATACATGCAAAGCTATATTTTCGCATGGTCATTGAATGCCAACTTGAAGAGGCGTCTCGATGTCATTGGTGCCAAATGGCTTTGGAGAGTCATAGGGTATCGCTGGAATGACTTCGTATCAAACTAAAGACTATCCCGCAGGGCTGGGCGCGTTCCTCTTTGCGTTCCTGTGTGCGTTCCTCGGTGTGTTCCTAGATGCGTTCCTCGGTGTGTTCCGGTTTAGTTTGGCCGCGGTTAGCGCTCCCAAAATATTAAAGCTTGAGAAACAGGTTTATACCGAAATAAAAGCACGGTAGGCCACATACTACATCAAAGAAAAATTTCGTAGGCCACATACTATACCTGCACATATATTGTTTTAATAGTTTGGAAGCGCTAACCGCGGTCAAACTAAAGCGGAACGCACCGAGGAACGCGCCCAGATCTGCAATTTCATGAGACAGCCTAGGTCTGTCACCGGCATAATTTCCGGACCTCAACTCAGGCTGCTTGGTCAGGTCAGGTGGCACGTGTCCCTAATAAATAATAATCTGTACTATTCAAGATGCTCGACCTTCAGAACTGGCGTTCTCATTGTAGAACATAGCCCCTACTGAGAGCAACACTTTCAAACTATCCTATAACAACCACACATCCCCTGAATATAAGACCAACGATAGAATCATCAAAGAAGTTATAAAAAAGAATGTACAGCCCATTGACACCGCAAAACACATCCAGCTCAATATACTGTATATTGCAGAGCTAAAACCCAGCTCAGTTAGTTTATCGCAACAGATCCATTATCAGATCACCATTACAAGAAGACTATAGAGTCTACTAATACATTTGCAAAAGTGAGGAGTGTGAACTTCACACATCCCAGATTCTCTTCAAATGTTGTGAATTTGAAAAGCTGGACGACGACTTAGCTTTCAATATTCACAGCTCACATTGGAAAGGCTTCACTCCTGTATGGGCCATCACATGTTTTATATTCCTCTTTTGTGAGAAAGATGCATCACACAGATCACATTGGAAAGGCTTTGCTCCTGTGTCACCACATGTTTCAGATCACTGTCATGAGAAAGCTGTATCACACAGATCACACTAGCAAGACTTTCCTCCTCTATAGGTCATTACATGACTTTTGAGATCACTTTTCATTGCGAAAGCTTTATCACACACAGCACACTTGAA
>NC_134778.1:76927320-76957320 GCF_046742065.1 Oratosquilla oratoria
TATATATATATATATTCGCTGTCGGGCTGAGGACTCGAACCTATCCGATACGTCCTTAATGGATAAACCCTCTTTATACCACAATTGGTTGTCACTGGCCATTTGTCACGTATCGGCTAGGTTTGATTCCTCAACCCAACAGCGTATCAGTTTCCGAATATGCTTCCATCGAGCTCCTACTAGTTTTGATCGTTTTTGCAAGGAACTAAAATGGAAAAAGTTAATGTGGTCGATAAGATGAAAATCTATGTAATGGGGACCATTCAGTGTGTGATGTAATACTCTCCCGATTGTGTACATACTACCAATGGCTAGTCATGGCGGGGATGGATAGAGTATAAAATTCGTGTATATTTAACTCGAGCAGGCATATTTAAGAAATTGTACTCAACTTATATCCTCTTGATAGCGTAATTGGTTAAGTCACTGCCCATTTGTTATGTATCGACTATGTTCAATTCCTCAGCCCAACAGCGTATCAGTTTCCAAACATGCTTCCATAGGGCTCATATTAGTCTCGATTGTGTTTCCAAGGAATTAAAATGGGAAAAGTTTATGTAGTTGATGAGATGAATATACATATATACATATACTGTAGAGTGTATGTTTAACTTCTACATTTAAGTGGCAAAGTAAAGTCTTGTTGTTGTTGTTTTTTTGTTTGGTTTAATGTGCCAGACTCCTCTCTGGCCTACAAATACAAGGTAAGCTCCGTTCAAAACTCGGAGGGTTGCCAGAACTTGGTATATAAAAGGTTTCGTTGCTTCGACTTGAACGACGGCGAGAAGGGCCAGATTAGACTTTTGTCCGCGCAGGTGTCCTGTCGGCTTCTTTGTTCAAGTAGAGGGCTTTAGGTGGCTTGACCCGAGATACGATGAGCCTATTCTTCGCCAGGAGCGTCGCCTGCAAAGGTTGGTGAACTTGGATCACTCGGACAATTGACTTTTCCGTCGGGAGATCCGCGAAGGTGGTCGGAGTACCCTTTTGTAGTATATGTGTGCGTGCGCGCGTGTGCACGCTAGGCATCGAAGGTAGATGATAACATATATATATATATATATATACATATATATATATACATAAATATATATATATATATATATATATACATATATATATATACATAAATATACATACGAGTATGTATATACATACACGAGTACATATACGTGCATATACACACACATATTCACAAGCTTATACATATGCACACAAACACATGCATATATATATATATATATATATATGTATATATATATATATATTTATATATATACAATATATACATATATATATATACATATATATATATATATATACACATATATATGTATATATATGTACAATATATACATATTATATATATATATACATACATATACATATACATATATATACATATATATATATATATACATATATATATACATGTGTATGCATATATATATATATATATATATACATGTATCTGTATATATATATATATATATATATATATGTACATATATACATATACATACGAGTATATATATATACATATATATATATATATATATATATATATATATATATATATATATATATGTATATATACGTGTACATATTTATGTACATATACACACACATATTCACATAATTATACATATATATTTATGTATATATATACATATATATATATATGTATATATGCATATACATATACATATATACATATACATACGAGTATATATATATACATATATATATATATATATATATATATATATGTATATATATATATATATATATGTATATATATACACGTGTACATATACATGTACATATACACACACATATTCACATAATTATACATATATATCTATGTATATATGTATATATATATATACATATATATATATACATATACATATATATATATTATATATATATGTATACATATATATATATACATATACATATATATATATTTTATATATATATATATATACATATATATATATATATATATATATATATATATATTTTGACATTATGACAGGTTTATGAATGGTAAGAATGGAAAGACACGATTGAGAACAAGATACTTTATTCCTGACCGGTTTCGCCTTTGAGGCTTCTTCAGAGGTAATATTTACAGAGAATGAATGCATAGGTATTTGTAGGGCAGTTGCTGTGGTTTATGAGGGACGCGGGGTGGGATTCCGTGTGTTGCTAGGCTAGGTGGTCATGTGGGGTCAGGTGTGAGGCGGACAGATGTATTTGTTTGTTATGTGTGGACATTTGTCTCATGCCGCCAAATACGCCATGAGACAAATGTCCACACATAACAAACAAACAAATACATCCGCCCGCCTCACACCTGACCCCACATGACCACCTAGCCATCCAACCCCGCGTCCCTCATAAACCACAGCAACTGCCCTACAAATACCTATGCATTCATTCTCTGTAAATATTACCTCTGAAGAAGCCTCAAAGGCGAAACCGGTCAGGAATAAAGTATCTTGTTCTCAATCGTGTCTTTCCATTCTTACCATTCATAATATATACATATGTATATATATATATATATTTATTTATTTGTTTATATAATTATATATTTATACATAATATACATACCTGTATACATGCATGTGACCCTAAAAGAATAAAAAAATTCTTCCTTGATCTTAAACCGTAATATGTAACCTGACCATATTTACTTTTTTAACAACTGAATAATATTCGTATTTCTAATCATTACTGTAGCCTTCAATACCGATTTTCCCAACATTATTCTGTTTTAATAATACACCTTATCACAGACCTTTTTTTTATCCTTTTTTCTATTTTCTTTCTTTCCTTTGTCTTATTTTTTTTCTTTCTACGTAATCATAGACATTTTCATTTACCTGGTTTTACCTTCTATCTCTCCGTCTTTTTCTCTTTTTTTCTGCATTTATTGTTCCCCTTTCCACTCTCTGTTCTCTCCAGTCCCTTACTCTCTTTCTTCCCTTCCTTCCTTACCTCCTTTACTCTTTCCTCTCTTTCTCCCTTAACTCTTTACCCATTTTTTTCTTTCTCTCCTCCTGCTGTTTTTCCTCCTCCTCTCCGCAATATCTTTCTGCTCTTCTTCACCCTGCTCTTTTCCTTCACCCTGCCCTTCCACTTACTCTTCCTCCTTATCCTCACTCTCTCTTTGTTTGTTTAATTTCCTTTTATTTAATTTTCTCCTCCTTTCCCTAATCCTAATCTACTTCATTCTCTTCCTTTCCTATTCCTACTATCTTCGTTTGTTTCTCTTATTCTAAGTGTATCTATTTTTTTTTTTTTTTCTAAACGTTCGACCTTCTCCTTTTCTCCTTCCTCCCGGCATCTAATTGTAATTTGATAGGATAATGGTAGCAGTAGTGTTAGTTCATTTTCTGTCCTGTTTTCTTAATTGTAGCTTAGTTTAGTAAGCACAAATAGCCTCGTTAGGGCCAGTAGGCCTGCTGTTGTTTGTTCTTCCTTTGTGTTCCTTTGCGTTCTTGCTCCCTCTTCCTCCCCGTCCTCTTTATCTTCTTACTAGTCTTTCTTCTCACCATTCTTCCTCTTGCTTTTTTATTTTTCATTACATTTTTCTTTTTTCTTCCTCTTTCCTTCACAGTTTCCACCATTCTTAATTCCACGCCAATCCTGCCCCATTCCTCTTCATCTCCTTATTTGCTTCTCTTCCTTTTCTTATTAATTTCTCACGCACTTTCCATTTCCCTTTTGTCATTTCCTCTCCCTCTTTGCCTCCTTTATCATCTTTCTTCTATTTTCTTGTAATTACTCATATATTTTCTGTTTTTAACTTCTATATCTTCTTTGTCTTTTCTTTTTCTTTTCCTTTTCTTCTACTTCTGCTACCTCTTTTTTAATTGCGGCTTCCATGTTTTCTTCGTCTTTTTTCTATTTTTCTTCTTTCTTCTTCTTTCTTCTTCTTCTTCTCCTTTTCCTTCTTCTTCGTCTCTTTTTTTTTTCTTTCATGATTTATTTTTCCTCTTCTTCCTCTTCATCTTTTTCTCCTTTTTCTTCCTCTACCCGCTTCGCCCTCCAATTCTTTCTCATTCCCCTCCTCTCTCGTCTCCTTCTCCTCTTCTTCTCTCTTCCCCCTCACCTCCCTCTTCCCACCTCCCCTCGCCCCCCTCCCCATCCTCAGAACGCCCTTCCCCCATTGTTTAGGGTCGCGGTGATTCCTGTCCACAACGAGCGAATGAGAAATGTGGCCTCGGCGAAGCTCATATTTCGCCAGGACCCTCGGAAGTCACCGCACACAGCTTACCCCCCTTAACGCCCTCCTCCTCCTCCTCCTCCTCCTCCTCCTCCTCCTTCTCCTCCTCTTCCTCCTCCTTCTCCTCCTCATCTCCTTCTCCTTTATCCCCTCCTCCGTCCTCTCCATCTCCTCCTCCTCCTCCTCTCCATCTCCTCCTCCTCCTCCTTCTCCTCCTCCTCCTCCTCCTCCTCCTCCTCCTCCTCCATCATCGGTCCTTCCAGCAGACTCTTCCACCACTGAAGACCATCATCACTAGACATTATCACCACCTCTATCATCTTCGTCGGCACATCGTCCTCCTTTTACCCATCGATAATTATAACCGATGTCCACTCTACACAAGTTTCACCTGGATGAAGAAAGTGATGAGGCTACGCCAGGAGGCGCTGAGTAATTGTGGCCGAAGCCGTCGCCTATGCTCTGTGCGCTTGGGCGGGCAGATAACAGTCACTGCTGGGAACTGGAGAGGAGCGCGGGATTCGAACCTACAACTAAGAGAGTGTGAGACCAGCACGCTTCCGATTATGTCACCAGCCCACACGTCTGCTTGGCACCGAACGATTCTATTTAGTCGAATGAGATTATTAGAACACAAGAACATAAGAAAGGTGGAGACTACAAGAGACCATAAGGCCTACACTAGGCAGTTCCATGTCCATTACCACTTATCATCCTTATCCATAAAGTCATCTCATCCTCTATTAAAACAACCAATTGTTTCAGCGCTCACTATATGGTTACTAAATCTATTCCATTTGTTAACCACTCTGTTGGTAAACTAGTTTTTGCCTATTTCCTTCTTAAACCTAACAGGAAGGTTAATAAATTGGATACTAGATCAAATGTTACTAAACAACCCATTCTACATTCTTTTGAATCTATTGTTAGTATTAATTAAAAAAGAATAACTTCGTACATCTGGCAGTGTGTATGAGAAGTTGTTATGGGTCACTTCATTGCTCATTGACTTTGAACTAGGCGGTGTGGCGGAGATATATATGTATATGTTTATGAATATTTACATGTACATGTACATGTGCATGTACATGTATATATATATATATATATATACATATATATATACATATATATATATATATATATGTATATATATATATATATATATATATATATATATATATATATATATGTATATATATATATATGTATGTATGTAGGGTATGTACACAGCATGATCGTGGACTTCACAGACAAACTTTAGGATTGCACATTGTACATTCTCCATCGAAAAACATACTCACAATATTCTATAGTGAAATGCAAAATTATGTTTAGACGGTTAATATATATGTACATATATATATATATACATATGTATATATATATATATATATATTATATATATTTATATATGTGTATATATATATATATATATATACATATATATATATATAAGGGAGTGTGAAAGTTAAACTCCTCTCTCACACTCCCTTATTCTACGTCTCCGTCACTCCTGTAGCTGTGCCTGCGCCTATTCGCAGACCACGTGGATAACCCGGTCTAAGGACAAAAAATTATAAGAAATATATTTAGTCCAAAAAGACTCACAAATAATTGAAGAGAAGTGAAATTCAGTGCCTTAAATTATATACACTAGGATTAGGTAGATTACTATTTATTATTAGAATATTTAAGTATTCGGACTCATTATATTTTCTGTGTGCTTTCCTACTTATGTTTGTTGAGTTTACAATGTGTTTTCTTTTATTATGAATACCTAATTTTGTTAGATGCATTTATTTTACATGACTGTTTTGCAAAATCGTATATCCTTCAGCTCATTGTTCAAAAAATTGAATAACTTGGAGCAGACTACTCTATTGACCCAACTTAACAAAATAAAGGAACACATTAAATCTCATTTATTGATACAACTTAAAGAAGAAATAACAACTTTCCAACATTCTTAACTTTTGTGATGGGCTTGGTTTGTGAGCTGCCCCCATACCAAAAGTCTAAGAGGGGGTTAACACGGTCTCTAACGGTTTGTCGAACGCGGTTCGACAGACACGTGTTTAAAGTGATGTGTGAACATCTGAACGGGGTATTTGGGGTTTAACCAACGTGTTCGACAACGAAATACCCCGTTCACACGTTCACACATCACTTTAAACACGTGTCTGTCAATCGGTAGTTCAACTCTGGTCCGACATAAAAATGGGGGCCTGACGATGGATCTAATTCAACTTCAAGCATAGTAATTTAGTGAACTTGAGATAATCTTGAAGTCTGCAATTTTTTAATTTTTTGCAAATGGTTTGGAACTTTGTAATGTTGTTGTACATGTAAAATAATATCATCCTATTACGTTAGGACTTTAACTACAAGTGAACATAGATGCAATTTTTAGGATTTAAAATAGGATGCTATATTATTTAGTGAATTAAGGTTAAGTTAATGAGTAGGTCTGTGGTGAAAAAGGCTTGATTTTGGAAGTGCGGGACCCCGATATTCCTCTGTCCAATCACTTCGAGTGTGTGAAAGTTCCAACGAAAGAACTACTAAAGTCAGGCGTCAATGTAACCCAACACCATTCTTCGTATTCAATTATCCTTCCTCTAATTTAATAGTCGACCCTATCTAAGTCATTTACTTAACGTAAGCCCCCAGTCGAACTAAATGTAATGATCCTAATAGGAAACTTGTTGGTATGTGTTTGAAGGAGTTAATATCTCCCTTCAGCTTCGAAAGTTCTCTATCCAAGCACAGTAAATCGTGTTATATGGAACCACACCGTTGTTTGAACCATTCTGTGACAGCTACAGTTTATGTAAGACAACCCAGTCGAAAGAACAAGTGTTCTTAGACTCGAGTATTAAAAAAGAATATTCTTAAATCCGATTCTAAATGAAGACTGAATTTGTAAGAGATATTCTTGTGAAGTCCATTTTCTCATTTCAGTTCAAAATGGGTTTCAGTATTAAATATTCTATAGAAAACCCCACGGTAAGTCAGTTAGAGTGTAATACAAAAAAAAATCAGACTGATGACTCTTAATCCAAAATTATTGTATAACTGTCTCCTCCACGCTAAACAAACAAGAACTTAAAGAAATTGTTATCAGAAGTCTTACTGATTTAAATTTTTTGATTGACGATGCCTATCAATTACACAGGCTAGTGCAGAAGTAGGGATCAGTATGCAAGAATAAACTAAGAGAGAAATAAGTACGAATATGAGTGAAGATAAACCTTTAGAAACTCCCACAAAATCCCAGAGATACTCATTACGACCACCTTTGATAGCTCAGTAATTAGCAAAGAAAATAATATAAATAGAGAAATTGGAACGACAGGAAAAGATGCTTGAAATATGAACGAGAAAAATGTGAACGTGAACATCAACATCAATTAGAGTTAGCTAGATCCGGCAGGGAAATTATAACCTCCTTTGAGTTACACAAACAGGTTAACTCTGTCCCTAACTTCATCAAAGCTGATCCTGAATATTTCTTTCAATAGTTCAAAGACTAACAGAACACATGAATTGGTCTGAGGAAGAATGTGTAAGTTGATAGGAACAACTGCTAAAGCGCTTAACAGCCTTGAGGAGTATACATCATATGACCTTGTCAAAAACTGTATTCTTAATACTTATCAAAATTTCAGAAATTTACAAAAATCTCCTAATAGGACATATGTAGAGGTTGCACCAGAAAAATTAAAACTTTTCAAACAATAGATATCCTCTACTAACACTAAAATCTATGAGCAACTGGTATATTCAATGGTGTTTGAAAAATTTAAACAACTAATTCTATTCCAAGTTATGCTATACTTGAATGATAAAGATGTCCTTTGGCTTAATGAAGTTGCCCCGTTGGCCGATTAATTTGCTACTCCAGATGATATGCTAACTGGTAAAACAGTAATTCATGCTCCATCCTATCATATTACTTATTGTAAACAGACGGGTCACCATATTTCATACTGTCAGGAACCAGATTGCAGAACCTCTAAGTACAGCGATCAGATCAAAGCTCCTGAGAAACGCAAAGTGAATTCTAATCAATACAGTGAGCCAAAATTCCAAGGTCCTAAACCTGTCTCATGTCATAAAACGGTCAGCACTATCTCCTGCAAATATCTTTAACTGTTTTAAGTTCTCCGGTGAAGTTGCTGTATCGAACAAAGGTACATTTTATACTATCACAATTTTGTGAGATACTGATGTTCTTCATTCTATTCTAATCAAAGAAACCTTACTTAATATTAATCAGAAAATTATTGGAAAGAAAGAAATTATAAGTGACTTGTCTACTGTTCAGTCCACAGATTTAGCTCAAGTATTTCTAAAGTGTAACTTATTCAACAAAGAAGTAACTATTGGTATCAAAGGGAAATAAATGCATATACCTGCAGTTGAGCTTATATTAGAAAATGATCTTGCAGGTTCTGTGGTAGTACCTTCCGCAGAAATGGTAAAGACCCCTTGTGACTGACCAAAGTTCTATTCTTGGAGAGGATCAAATTCTTCCCGAATTTTTTCCTCTATATGCAGTAACTATCCCAAACTCCTCCCGTAGACGATAATGTATGTGATGTCTTTGATCTCCCTTACAAAGGATTACAAAGGCGGAGCATGCCGACAGGAGACCTTTTGGTCCATATCACGAGAAAACCTCATAAAAGATCAACAAGAAGACCCCAAATTGAAATAAAAAAAAAATCTGCAGATTAGCGGTTCATTCTAACAAAGAAGTTGACCATTTCTCTGGATATTATTATCATAAAGGAGTTTTAATGAGGGGCAGTAGACTGCATACATGTACACACCTTGATCCTTGGGCAGAAATAGATCAAGTAGTCGTCCCAAAAACAATTAGATCTCAAGTAATCTAAATAGATCATGATGGTCCGGGTGGACATTTGGGAGTTGTAAAACATATAACAAAGTTAATGAACATTTCTTTTGGTCTCGTTTGAAGAGAAATATTGTAGAATATATACAAACCTGTCTTAAAAGATCATTGATATCAAGAAACCCCTCAATATCCTAAGCAGACAGTAAATAAATATATAGACAAGTTGAAACACATGTTGAAATTAGTAAGAAGCATTGCTTTAAGAAAATCTTAAAACTGCTCAAGCAAAAATTAAATCATATTTTTATAATAAATATAATAATAAATAAAGTCAGAAATTTTAAACCAGGTGATGAAGTACTTTTCTGTTTGCCAATCCCAAGGCCCCTACACTATTTCTCATAGATTAAATAAGTTAAATAATGTATTTCTCACGCCTGACAGGCAAAAAGACTAAATTAGTTCATATCAACTTAATGAAAAAATACCGTAGAAGGAACCCTACTGATGAACTATGGGGACTAGTAGTTAATATCTCTAAAATACAAACCAATAATCAAACTGAGGTAGTATGTCTTAACAACTCCGAAACTAGGTTGATTTTCCGTTTTGTAGAAAATTCTTAGAAGCCCTTAACCCACCTTTCTAAGCCACAGTGAGAAGATACAGACATTTTTTTCACAAATAACCTACCACCTTCTTAGATAGACTAGGATTATATAAAACTGTAGAGCATGATATTGAGCTCTTGCCTAATGTTTCCCCCACTCACAAGATACCTTACGGCCTCAACCCTCATAAACTCTTCATCATGAAAGCAGAAGTGGACTACTTGTTGAAGAATGGTCTGACAGAACCAAGTTACTCTTCATCCCTGCTAGTCCCAAAGGAGAGTGGTGACTGGAAGTTCTGCAGTCTGAATGCAGTCAGGGTAAAATATTGCTATCCTTTACCCCGTGTAGATACACTGGTTGATCAAGTATGGAAAGCTAAATATATCACTAAAGTAGATCTCTTCAAGGGTTACCACCTGATAAGATTGTCAAAGAGAGCCCAGACCATTTCTTCCTTCATAACCCCCTTTAATTATTTGGTGCTCCCCTTTAGTTATGCAATGCACCAGTCACTTTTCGACGTGCTATCAACCACGCTATTTCTGGGTTAACCTTGATAATATTAATATTAACCTTGATGATATCATTGCACTAGCAGAGACGTGGAAAGAACACCTCGGAAGATTGGATGCCCTTATAGATCGCCTATCTACCATTGTGTTTGTTGCCAACCTGTCGTAGTCTATGTTCGGTAGCGTTACGGTAACGTACCTAGGACATGTGGTGCAAGATGGACAGTGTTGTCCCAAACAAGCTAATATCGAAGCCGTCCTGAACGTTGCAGCACCCCAGAACCGAAAATCTCTCCAACGGTTCCTAGGAATAACGGGATACTAGCACCGTTTCTACCGCAACTTTTCTGCCATTGAGGCCCTGCTGACGGCCTTAACCAGCCCCAAGGAGAAATTTGTCTGGTTCTCAGCCTGTCAGACATCCTTCGAGACCCTCAGACAGCTTCTGAGTAGCGAGCTGGTGTTGCAAACCCCTGACTACTCTCAACCTTTCGTCCTCAAGTAGACACCTCGGGTGAGAGAACAGGGTGTGTTCTTCTTCAAGCTAAAGCAATTACCCAAGTACTGCATCCTGTCTGCTACTACTCAGCGAAGCTACTCCCGTATCAACGTTCCTATTCCACAGTGGAGGACGGCTATGCTCTGGTCTCCGCATTCAAACAATTTGAATGTTACCTAAGCTACCCAGGGCACGAGATGCTCGTGTACAGGGATTATTATCCTTTAATCTTCATCGAGAATTCTCGATTTAACAATCAGCGTGTCCTCTGGTGGCCCCTCACCCTACAAGCCTTCAACTTCCGTCTATTTCATATCAATGGAAAAGGCAACATAATCGCTGATGCCCTGTCCCGAGGGGCAGATTCCAGCGCATTCCCCATTGCCTGAAGAATCTAGCCCAGCTTCATTCCCCTTCGCTGAACTTTTAGAGAGGGTATGTTGCAGTCACCGGTGAATCTCCCGTTTTCTGATCCTTAACCCAGTGCCTTAATCTACGCCATCTATATTCTGAAAACGGAATTGACAAAACGCCACAAAACCAAATATGTGACATTGCGTCACAACCCGAAGCCGGAGGTTCTCCCAAGCATACAACAACCCTTCCCTACCCGATACCCGCTCCCAGTTACCAAGTAACCTCTTCAAGTTATCCGGTAACCTCCCCCCCCCCATGAAGACCATTCATGGGAACATTTTTACCCTAACTACAGAGAAACGAAGAAGGGTCTTGAACGCAAAATCGTGGTCTGCCAATAATGACTACCTACTTTGAAGTCATAAACCTTCTTTCAAAGGAGAATAAGTCCATAACAAGGCATATGGAGATTACTCTTAAGAAAATAGCAAGTCCACAACTAGCCATCACTTTCAATGAGGTATGCTTAAGAGAAAATCTCCTGCCAACATATACCATATATATATTATATATATATATATATATATATATATATATATATATATATATATTGTTTCATATTTATATATTTTTGTGTGTTTATGCTTGTGTGTGTGTGTGTGTGTGTGTGTGTGTGTGTGTGTGTGTGTGTGTGTGTGTGTGTGTGTGTGGTGTGTGTGTGTGTGTGTGTGTGTGTGTGTGTGTGTGTGTGTGTGTGTGTGTGTGTGTGTGTGTGTGTGTGTGTGTGTGTGTGAGTGAGTGTGTGAGTGTGTGTTTTTCTCTATATATATATATATATATATATATATATATATATACACATATATATGTTTTTTTCATGAAAGAGGCAGTTGCCGACAAAATTGACGAGTTAAATAACATATGAGGACGGAGCCTTTATTTGTACGACGTTTCGCTTATTACAGCTTTTTCAAGTACAAGTTGAGATACATATGCTTGAGATTAAATAAGGGGAAAGGAAGGAACGGGGAGAGAAAAGAAGAAGGGGGGAAGGAAGAGGAGGAGGAGGAGGAGAGGAGGAGGAGAAGGAGGGATGGAACACTGGGAAAGGTTGAGAATGCTGGCCCAAACGTCCGTGGGTCAAATGTTCACAAAGGGTGGTTTAAATATTTAAAATTTTGCTGGCCATGGGTATTAGGGGAATTATGTGGGGCGAGATGTTAAACATGCCCCTGTTTTGTTCAATAGTGTTCCTTCCTTTCCCCTTATTTAATATCAAGCATATGTATCTCAACTTGTACTTGAAAAAGCTATAATAAGCAAAACGTCGTACAAATAAAGGTTCCGTCCTCATATGGTGTTTAACTCGTCAATATATATATATGTATATATATATATATATATATATATATATATATATATATGTATATATATATATATATATATATATATATATATATATATAATATATACTTATAAAACTCTGAAAATCTTGTTTGTATCTTGCTTGTTTGCTTGCTTGCTTGTTTGAAACCGTCACCCAGCTAATCAGAAGAAGAGATATGACGTCACGACTGAGGACCAGCCAATCAGAAGAAGAGATATGACGTCACGACTGAGGACCAGCCAATCAGAAGAGGAGACCAGAAGAAGAGATATGACGTCACGACTGAGGACCAGCCAATCAGAAGAGGAGACCAGAAGAGATATGACGTCACGACTGAGGACCAGCCAATCAGAAGAAGAGACATCATATGATTCCAAGCAACGACGACATGACGTCACAATCTTCTGCATTTCACTTCTTATAACAACGTATCATTTAAAATTTCATTTGACCCAACATACATATATATATATATATATATATATATATATATATATATATATATATATATATATATATATATATATATATATATATATATACTTATAAAATTTTCATATTCAGTATTTAAAAGTATAGCCAACTCCTGAATTAGCAACGACGACATGACGTCACAATCTTCTGCATTTCACTTCTTATAACTAATCAAGTCACTGCCTTCGTCTACTGAATAGAGGTAAGAGCTCTAAATTATATTCAATTTGATATAGAAACTTATTTTCTGTGATTTATACTATACGGTGATAGTGACATAGTATATCTATCATAAAGTTTATATTTATAAACGTTGCTACTCGCTCAAGTCTCATGGGACTCCCTGAATGATAATGATAATGATTGGGAGTGGGATGACGAGACGTGACATAACATAAGCATAATTAAGGAGAATGTTGTAAATATAAGAGCACTGTCTTGATAAAGATTTTATTGATCATTTTATTAATAACGTATCATTTAAGATTTAATTTGACCCAACGGGTCACGGGGGTCTAGTGTATATATATATATATATATATATATATATATATATATATATATATATATATATATATATATATATATATATATATATATGCATAAACATATGCACATTTTCGCGCACACACGAAACACCCGCAGCCCCGTAATTCCATGAGCGCCCCCAAGTACACCATAAAGCCCAATATGAAAAATTTAATTTCAATTTTTAATTCCTGGCCCGCCGTACCTTGGCTGCTTTATGGGGTCGCCTATCAGTGCGGCCCCGCCGTGTCGGGGGTACAGATCTAAAGTCGTGACGAACCAAATGTGTTGTTTCCAAGAAGTCGCATTTCCTCGTTTATGACGTCCTCGGTCACACTACGCACAAGTCTCAGAAGAATTTCCTTAATTTCCTTCAAGGAGAAGTAACAATGCTTTAGTAATGTTATTTTGTTGTGTGTGAATAAAAAGAGAATATTCTTCTTCATCTTGAATTGGCCGTCGACTCAAGTCTGTTTTGAGATGTAAAAGAAAAAAAATGCAAGGCTCCTACGACGGCAACACTCGCCACCCACTGTTTCCCGCCATAAGCCTTCCAAACGGCGTCAAAAATGGCGACCAGAGGTGACAATTTTACCACGGGGGACCTGCTATATTGACGTCTTTTTACCCTTCAGATATATTGCCCCGATAAATAACGCCAGCTTTGGGGGTCACTGGCCATCTTCAGGGAGATTACGGTTATGGCGAGAGAAAGAGGGAGACTTATTTTCCGACTCTTAATCTTTCTGCGCCGTGTGACGTGCGGCTTTTATTGGCGGACGATTGGCTGGCGGCGCGCGAGTTCGGGTTTTATAGAGGAGCTCCTGGCAGGCGCTGCATTTGGCAGATATGGTGCTGCTGGTGGATATGGTGGTGGTAGTTTTGGTAGTGGTAGTGGTGGTAGTGGTGTTGGTGGATATGATGGTGGTGGTGGTGGTAGTGGTGGTGGGGGTGGTGGTAGTTGTGGTGGTGGTAGTGGTGCTGGTGGTGGCGGTGGTGGATATGGTGGTGGTGGTGATGGTAGCGTGGTGTATATGGTGGTGGTAGTGGTAGTGGTAGTAGTGGCGGTGGTGGATGTGATGGTGGTGGTAGTTGTGGTGGTGGTAGTGGTGGTGGTGGTGGATATGGTAATGATGGTGGTGGTAGTGATGGTAGTGGTGGTGATGGATATGGTTGTGGTGGTGGTAGTGGTAGTGGTAGTGGTGGTAGTGGCGGTGGTGGATGTGATGGTGGTGGTAGTTGTGGTGGTGGTAGTGGTGGTGGTGGTGGTGGTGGTGGATATGGTAACGATGGTGGTGGTAGTGGTGGTGATGGATATGGTTGTGGTGATGGATATGGTGGCGTGATGGTGGAATAAGTGGTGGTAGTGGTGGCATCGTAGCGCCAGACAGTGTTTGCTCAAATGCACTAGATATGATCATTTCATAATAATAGTGGTGTGATGATAATCGTATATATTTTTATGACCATGAAATACAATAGTGACTATTGTAGAGGTAAAAATAGTGTTTAGCTGTGATGTTCAAATTATGTTAGTTAACGTCGATGTATTCGGAATAATCCATGTTTCAAGATGTATTGGTACTTTGCTTGTAGTGTTGGCGATAACAGTAGTGACCATATATTCTGTGTTATATTCGACACCATACTGACTGAATCATTGACACTGTCAGTGTGAGTGACCAAAAGGAAATACTCCTACCACACTGGCCTCAGAGTGAAGATATATATGTAGCAGTTACTGGAAAAGTTTGTTACGAGCAAATATGGCAGCATTGTGATGACGAAGTGACTTGGCCAGGATGAGGTCTGGGAACGAGGTAGTGATATTGGTCGTTTGTTTGTTTCTTCCCGTCTTCCTATTTTCATTCTTTCACATTTTCCTTTTCTTCCTTTCTTTTTTCTTTCGCTTGCAAGTCTCTCTCTCTCTTTCTTTTTCTTCTGTTTTTCCTCTCCTTTTTTATTCATAGTCTTATCTATCATAACACTAAAAAAAGATAATTTTCTTGAAAATAGGTAATGTCAACAGTCTCACTTATCATAATACACTTGAATATAGCCAGTGCCACACGTTTTGGGGACAAAATATTCTTCTTACGTCTTCTTTTCCTCCTCCTCCTTCTTCTTCTTCTTCTTCTTCTTCTTCTTCTTCTTCTTCTTCTTCTTCTTCTTCTTCTTCTTCTTCTTCTTCTTCTTCTTCTTCTTCTTCTTCTTCTTCTTCTTCATCTACTTCTTCTTCACCTTCTTCTTTTTCACCTTCTTCATCTACTTCTTCATCTACTTCTTCTTCCCCTTCTTCTTCTTCTTCACCTTTTTCTTTTTCTTTCTTCTTCTTTTTCTTCTTCTTCATCTGCTTTATCTACTTCTTTATTTTTCTTCTTCTTCTTCTTCATCTTCTTTATCTACTTCTCCTTTCTTTTTCTTCTTCTTCTTCTTCTTCTTCTTCTTCTTCTTCTTCTTCTTCTTCTTCTTCTTCTTCTTCTTCTTCATCTTCTTCTTCTTCTTCTTCCAGGTTATTCGTCAATACAGTTGTACCTTGTTTTAATTCGACCTCAAGTAACTTTTTCCGAGCGGCCAGGCACTTTTTTTTTTTTTTTTTTTTTTGCCGCCAGACTATTTCTTTGATCTCCGCGGCACCAAGTTTGATCCTTATGATTTTTTTCTTTCAAATTTGAGATACCAATAATGACTAATATATCTTAGCTATTGCACTTTTATTTCATTTCTACTGACAATCGATATTATAGCTTCTGACGATGAAAGAGCAAATGTGAGGAGTGATGAAATCATTTTTTAAATTTCATTGCTGAAACCACAAACCACGAGTAACTGCAATCGTGATGCCCCAAGTAAATAACAAGCCGAATTTAATTATGCAATATTTGTTAAAAAATCAGTATTAATATGAGTGTCTGAAGCATAACCTTGTAATTGCTGCATAGGCTAACTGCGGCAGTGAAAACTTTGCTTATTCCAGCTCCACAAATATTTGCACAAATCTACGCGACAAACACGTATGGTTTCAGTGTGAAGCTAGGAATGTTCTGAAAACGCACACACATAACACACATACACATACACACACACACATACATACACACATACATACATACATACATACATATATACATACATACATACATACATACATACATACATACATACATACATACATACATACATACATACATACATACATACATACATACATACATACATATAACACATGATAGAATTTCCTCCTCATTTATACGCATTGACAAAAGGATATACTGTACTTCCACTTCCAAACTCATTTGCACACTCCAAGCCTTGATTCAAGGTCGCGTGGAGTAATTAGCTTGTTCATGTCGATAAAGGACAGTGTAAATGGGCTACCACACTGGGCTATTTTTCCTTCAACATCCGATTATTCGGCGGTACCACCCACCTCCATAATTTTTTCCGCCGTAAAATCACTATAGCCAACTAGTTTTCTCAACAATTTACGTAGATTGTCATTCGATATGCTGGAGGAAAAATACCCCAATATGATAACACTGTTGAAGCAGATTTGTAGCCCGTAGCTTTTGGGACGGAATCTGTTATGCTTGAGGAAAATTATTTTCTTTCAGCAATTTGTTGTGAAAAGAAAAATCTTTGCCATAGTGATTTTTACGGCGGAAAAAGTGATGGAGGTGGACGGTATCGCCGATTAATCGAAGGTTGGATGAAAAAATTCCCAGTATGATAACCCGCTTATTGAGAGGGGACTGTGAATTTGTGTTTGTCAACGTCGATGTCCATAACCAGCCTTTGATATTATAATGATTATTATAATTGTCTTATTATTATAATTACTGTTTTCATTACAATTACAATAACTATTTGTTGTTGTTATTTTTATTATCATCATTGTTAATATCTTTTTTTTATTTGGAGCTAATATATTTTCAATTACAGCTAGAAATTACGATTGAAAATAATTACAATTACTATCACAACTACAATTACAATTACAACTACGATTACAATTACAATTACAATTACAATTACAGTTACAGTTACAGTTACAATTACAACTACAATTATAATTACCATTACAATAATAATGATACAGTTCATACTTATCGTTCTGATATATATTTTTTTTATAGATATCGTTTATCCCGATACACTATTGTTTGTGTCAGAACACAAATCGAAATAAATTGATTTCGTTTAGTAATGAGTGTGTAAGAAAAAAAAAGTATTTGGTTATAACACGAATAAAGCCAGCCCTATACGATCAATATCATTGGCACAATATATTAACTCAGATTTATTGTGCAATATTTGTCTCCCCTACATGGCTCCATATTACTGCACAATATCATCAGTCGAGCAAAGGATTTCAGAGAGACAGTATGGCGGACAATGTTACTCATCTTTCTCGTCAGACATGTCGACAGTATGAGGGTAGGAAGCGTAATGACATGATATTGCGCAATGTTACCCTCACACTACTCAATATATTGTGCAATAAAATATCAAGCTCATTTTCAAGTCTTCAATATGTTGTGTCATTTTTCAATACCATCCCTACAACGTCAATAATATTGTACAATACGGAATATTGTGCAATGATATTGATCGCGTGCGGCCCGCTTAAGACAAGTACCCAAAATTCACGAAGCCAATCACATCACCTTTACCTTATGTGCTTGGGCAGCCGGGGCCAGAAACAGTCGCCGAATGTTACTTAGGGTCGTTTTATTTATGGGAAATATAATAATAATCATTATTTATATATCACGGTGGATGGTTAAGAGAAAGCATAAATTGTGCGCGCGTCTGTGTACGCGCGCGCGTGTGTGTGTGTGTGTGTGTGTGTGTGTGTGTGTGTGTGTGTGTGTGTGTGTGTGTGTGTGTGTGTGTGTGTGTGTGTATTCACCTTGGTCTTTGGATCACGTGTTGGACTCGTGATCGACAGCTATTTCCCTCCCGGAAGAGAGCTCAGAGCTCGTATGACCGATCTATGGGTAATGCTGTGACCTTTCACACACATACCCCCAACTCCCCGCCCACGAGAGTCAGAGTAACGACCCGAAGCACAGCGATACCGAAATAATTTCGGCCCTGGGCAGGATTCGAACTGGGTACTGCGAGCACTATCGTACTTTCCAGTCTAGCACTCTACCAACAGCGCCACCGAGTGTGTGTGTGTGTGTGTGTGTGTGTGTGTGTGTGTGTGTGTGTGTGTGTGTGTGTGTGTGTGTGTGTGTGTGTGTGTGTGTGTGTGTGTGTGTATGTGTGTGTGTGTGTGTGTGTGTGTGTGTGTGTGTGTGTGTGTGTGTGTGTGTGTGTGTGTGTGTGTGTGTGTGTGTGTGTGTGTGTGTGTGTGTGTGTGTGTGTGTGTGTGTGTGTGTGTGTGTGTGTGTGTGTGTGTGCGTGTGTGTGTGTGTGTGTATGTGTATGTGTGTGCGTGTGTGTATATATGTGGAAAGGGGTAGATATTTTGGTGGGTTATTCTAGAGAATAACCTCGATCTACTACAGCTCTGCCTTGTCATTAAGCAGTTGTCGGATACAAGACAAAGTCATAACAATACAAACTAACTCTCTCTTCCACTGCCACATATTCAGCATCCTTCCTCCACCCACCCACCCTCTCCCTATCTCCAAAGAGCCCCATACCCCCCCCACCCCCCGCTCTACCTCTCTGGTTTCTCCTCTTCCTCATCCTTCTCCTTCTTTCCCTCTTTTTCCCTTCCTGCTCTCACCCCATTCCCCGCTCCCAGATTCCTTTTTTTCCTATTCTCTCTCTCTTTCTCTCTCTCTCTCTCTCTCTCTCTCTCTCTCTCTCTCTCTCTCTCTCTCTCTCTCTCTCTCTCTCTCTCTCTCTCTCTCTCTCTCTCTCTCTCTCTCTCTCTCTCTATGTGTGTGTGTGTGTGTGTGTGTGTGTGTGTGTGTGTGTGTGTGTGTGTGTGTGTGTGTGTGTGTGTGTGTGTGTGTGTGTGTGTGTGTGTGTGTGTGTGTGTGTGTGTGTGTGTGTGTGTGTGTGCGTGTGCTTGTATGTGAGTGCGTGTGTCCATCAGTCTATTTTCCATCTATCTAGCTCACTCGATTGACCCTTCCCTCTATCCTCTCCTCTCCTCTCCTCTCCCTCTCTTCTCCCTCTCTCTCTCTTTCCCTCAGTCGTTCAAGACTTGAAGGCAATTCGCACCAGTCCCTCCCGACCCTTGGCTTTCCTCTCTCTCTTTGTCCTTTGCCTCTCTTAGCTCTCTTTATCTCCTACGCATTCTCTCTTTTGTCTCTTCTAGTTACCTATTCCTTGCACTCTCCTTGTCTTCTTCTTCCTCATCCTTTTCCTTCTTTTTTTTGTTATTTACAATAATAAGAAAAATAATAGCATTGATAATAATATTAAAATAAAAACGATAATGATGGTAATAGTAATAATTACTGCCCGGGTCATAAGCAATGCAGCAAGACACAGCCCCATTGCTAATGATGATAATGATAGAATAATGATAATGATAACAATAACATAAAAGTAATAACAGTAATAATAAATAATGGTAATAATGATAGCAGACGTAGTAGTAGTAATAGTGGTAGTAACCACTATAATAAAAACATTAATGACACTATTCATTTCGCTTCGAAAATCATAATCATTATTGTTTCACCAACGACCCTTTCCCTTGACCTCTCATCCTCTCACCCTCACCCTCACCCCCTCACCCTCCCTCTCACCCTCATCTTCTTCCTCACCCCCTCACCCTCTTCCTCACCCCCTCACCCTCCCTCTCACCCTCTCACCCTTACCCTCTCACCCTCTTCCTCACCCTCTCACCCTCACTCTCTCACCCAAAACTTCTCACCCTCACCCTCTCACCCTCATCCTCCCTCTCACCCTCATCCTCTTCTTCACCCTCTCACCCTCACCCTCTCACACTCCCACTCACCCTCACCCTCTCTCCCTCACCCTCACCCTATCACCCTCGCCCTCTCTCTCACCCTTACCCTCACCCTCCCTCTCACTCTCTCACCCTCTCACCCTCTCAACCTCACCCAACTCTTTAACCACTACAAATTTCTCCCACCTCAGCCACCTAACACCCTGGTCCAAACATCCCCCACCCACCCAGCCAATCGTTTCTTCCCTCCTCCCTCCTTCCTCCCCCAGCAGGGCGCCCCCAGGAAGGTGCCAAGGGGGCGGTGACCCCCTGGGGCGTGCGAGATGGGTGCCTACCCCCCTGGGTGCCGACGGCGGGAGCCGCACAGGAAACGAGAGGAACAGTAGGGGGCAGGAGGAAGAGGAGGAGGGGGAGGAGGAGGAGGAGGAGGAAGAGGAGGAGAAGGGGGAGGAGGAGGAGAAGAAGGATAAGAAGTAAGAAAAGGAGGAGGAGGAGGAGGAGGAGGAGGAGTGGGGGAGGAGGAGAAGGAGGAGGAGGAGGAGGAGAAGTGGGAGGATAAGGAGAAGGAGAAGGATAAGAAGTAAGAGAAGGAGGAGAAAAAAAAGGGGAAAGAAAAGGGGGAGGAACAGGAAGGGAAAGGATTCAAGGAGAAACAAGAAAGAAAAGAACGCAAAAGAGAAAGAGAAGGAACAGAAGGAGAAGTGGTAGTACGAAGAAGAGGAGGAGGGAGAGAAAGACAAAGAGGAGGAGATGAGAAAGAGAAGCAGGAAGAGGAGAAGGACAAAGAGGGTGAAGAAAGAAGAAAAAATGGTGAAAGGGATGAGGAAGGTTAGGAAGGTTAGGAAAACGAGTAGGAAGACAAAGAGGACTCGAAGTAAAAAGAAGAAAATGTGAAGAAAATAGAAGAGTCTTGAGCTGAAGAAAGAGAAAGATAGAATTAAGTGTTATTGGAAGAAAGAGTTTATGGTAAGGAAAATCAGGATGAAGAGGAAGAAGAGAGAAAAGAAGAGGAAGGAAGAGCAGTATCCCAGCATAAAGCAAAATAGGAAAAGAGAAAAAAGAGACGGAAGAGAAGAAGAATAAAGAGGAAAAGGAGAAAGGAAAGGAAAAGGAGAAAGGAAAGGAAAAGGAGAAAGGGAAGGAGGAGGAAAGCGAAGGAGGAGGAAAAGGAGAAGGCGAAGAACGAGAACGAGAACAAGGATGAAGAGAAGCAGGAGGAGGAGGAGGATAAGAGGGAGAAAGAGAAGGAGGAGGCAAAGGAGGTGGAGACTGACAACAAGGATAAAGAGAAGGACAAGGAGGAGGAGGAGGAGGAGGAGGAGGAGGAGAAGGAGGAAAGAAGGAGGAGGAGAAGGACAAGAACAAGAGGGAAGAGGATGAGGAGGAGAAGGAAGAGAGCGAGAGGAAAGAGAATGAGGAGGTGGACGAGATCGAGGAGAATAATGAAAAGGAAGAAAAAGAGGAAGAGGAGGAGGGGGAGGAGAAGGAGAGGAGGACGAGGACGAAGAGGGAAGCGATGGAGGGAAAAGGAATTAGTATAGAGGAGAGGAAAGAGATCGAGGAGAATGAGGAGGAGGAATAAGAAGAGGAGGAGGAGGGGGAGGAGAAGGAGAGGAGGACGAGGACGAAGAGGGAAACGATGGAGGGAAAAGGAATTAGTGTAGAGGAGAGGAAAGAGAGTGTAGCAAGAGAAGTCAGAAAAAGAGGGAGAGAAAAAAGATAAAGATGGTGAAAAGAGCAGAAAAGAGAAGAAAATAGTAATGGAAGAGCACGGCTGGAAGAAAGAGGTTCCGAAAAAGAGATACACAAGGAAGATGAGGAGGAAGAAGAGGAAGGACACGATGAGTATAGAGAAGAGGACCACTGTGAAGAGGAGGAGGAGGAGGAGGAGGAGGAAGACAAAGAAGAAGAGGTCAAAGAGGAAGATGAAAATAAGGAGAGGAGAGATGGGGGAAGGCGAAGAGAATGAGGAAGATTTGGAGTTATAAAAGTGAAATATGTCGTTATAAACACGTCACTCTTATGGAATCCAAAGAGCTGTCGAAACTAGAAATTCTTTCCTGTTTAGGACATTTTTTTAACCCATGAATTATTTTTATTATCTTATGATGACTTATGAGTTAATCCAACCCATAAATTATCAAAGACCTTTTTGTTCTCCGCATTTTTATTCCATAACCTAAACCTTACCACGTTTTTTTTTCTGATAACGTAAATAATCAAATCACGATGCATTACTTGATAATCAAATATTCCCTGACTATTTCTTTTATACCAAAGCTATCACACCTGATGTACGTTAAGACCTTTTAAGAATTCATTTCAAATTCTATAATCAATGAAATACGTAACTCTAAAAGCCTTAAAAGCATATACAAAGCTGTCTGTCTATACTTTCTGGTTCCGTTCCGTTCTATCTACGGTATTTCGTTAACCATTTCGTTCCATTTATTCAACTTCATTTTTTGTCTAGCCTGCCCCCAGACGATTTTATTAAACTGAATGATGCATCCACCGTGACAACAAGGTAAATGAAATTTGCTTTTTTAATTCACTTAATTTTCAAAAGTAGGGAAAGCAGATTCTGAAAGCCATCACAAGCAGAATTTGCAACAACCCAGACAGAATCTTAAGATTCATATGTCTAACATGGTGAATCGTATAAACTTGTAAGCTGCTATATACAAGAGTACTAGAGGAAAATTATCGCATTAATTAGTTTTCCGTACGTCTTTTGTTCTGTTATTAGATATTACTTGAGATTTTTCATACAATGATCGATTGCTAATCTCTTTGATTTTGTGCTGTTTGGTATTCTGTTAAAGCTATTTCTCGTTATTTTTACGATCAGCGGTCTGAATTCAGTAACTACGTGTCTCTCATTCTCAGGAGACAACGCATCACTGGGCTTTCTCAAATATCTCTACTTTTTGTGCAATCACATTCGCAAGAGTCAGCCAATATGCTCTCTCTCTTCTCTCTCTCTCTCTCTCTCTCTATATATATATATATATATATATATATATATATATATATACATACACATATATATACACACATATACATATATATGCACACACATAATATATACATATATATATATATATATATATATATATATATATATATAGATAGATAGATAGATAGATAGATAGATAGATAGATAGATATGCACATACATACATACATACATACATACATAAAGGATTACAAAGGAAGAACATGCCGACAGGAGACCTTTTGGTTCATAACTAGGTCAGATAAGAAAAAGATTATATATTAAATAAATTAATAAATAAATAAACAAATAAATAAAATTAATAAATAAATAAAGATAAATAATAAACTAACATATAAATGATATTAATTTATAACAAACAATACATTAATAGATACTGAAAAAATACAGATAGATAATAATAGATAATAATAGATAAATGTATAATAATAGATCAAACAAAATCAAATATATGGCAAGTATCACAGCAATTTGCTTAGGTGTTTTTTTTTTTCTAAATTAATCTTATAATTTCGATCTGTACTATATTGCACTGCTTCTGCAGGAAGTTTATTCCATTCATTAATTACACGGTTGGCGAAGTTGTTTCTACCCGCTTCCAAATTAAATCTACTTCCTGACAGTCTGAGTCCATTATTCCTTGTCTGATTCGCATTCAGTGTGAAAATTTCGTCACTTTTGATGTTGTCAATGCCCTCTAGAATCTTACAGACCTGAATCAAATTACCCCTGAGTAAAAGCATTTTAGGGAAAATAGACTTATATGTTTTAGTCTATTTTCGTATGATTTGTTTCTGATATATGGAATCAGTTTTGTGGTTTGCCGTTGTACTTTTTCCGATCTGTTGATATATCTATTGAGATTCGGTGACCATACGGAAAGAGTATATTCCAATTCTGGACGAATTAACAATTTATATAGCTTGTTAATTGACAGTTGGAGTTTTGAAATCAAAAGATCAGGCAATCAGTCCTAAAATCTTATTTGCTTTCTCTGAGGCGGAAATATACTGCTTATATGTTTTGAGATAATTACTGATAATCACGCCAAGATCCTTTTCACTGACCACTTTTGTTATCGAATTTTCAAATGACTTGTAATCGTACTTATTTTTATTTTCAACTATGTGCATAACCTTACATTTGCTTAGGTTATATATCATTAACCACTTTATCTAAATATTCTTGAATATATAATTGGTTTAAGTGATTATTTGCCACTCCGTACAGTTTTGCATCATCAGCAAATTCGGAGACAATAGAATTCAGTCCGTGGTCTATATCATCTACATATTCGAATAATATGAATAGAAGTGGCTCAAGAACGGAACCTTGAGGAACTCCACACGTAACATTTTTCCATCTAGAAGTTTTTTTATTTAGAATAACTCTGAGCCAGACTTTTTTGTACATTAGGTTACAGGCCCGCCGATGTTGAAAAACACGAAATCAAAATAAGATGAAAACCGGCGAAATTCCTCTTTTTTATTTCCACCGAACTGCCGACTAGCGCTGGTATAACGATCAAAGTAAAAAAAGAAAATAATGATAATGATAATAATAATGATAATAATAATAATAATAATTATAATAATAATAATAGTAATAATAATGATAATAGTAATAATAACAATAATAATAATAATAATAATAATAATAGTAATAATAATAGTAATAATAATGATGATAATGATAATGATGATGATGATGATGATGATGATGATGATGATGATGATGATGATGAATGATGATGATGATGATGATGATGATGATGATGATGATGATGATGAATAATAATAATAATGATAATAATGACAATAATGATAATAATGATAATAATAGTGATAATAATAATAATAATAATAATAATAATAATAATAACAATAATAATAACAATAACAATAACAATAACAATAGTAATAATAATAACAATAACAATAACAATAACAATAATAATAACAACAACAATAATAACAACAACAACAACAACAACAACAACAACAACAACAACAACAACAACAACAACAACAACAACAACAACAACAACAACAACAACAACAACAACAACAATAATAATAATAATAATAATAATAATAATAATAATAATAATAATAATAATAATAATAATAATAATAATAATAATAATAATAATAATAATAATAATAATAATAATAATAATAATAATAATAATAATAATAATAATAATAATAAATAATAATAATAATAATAATAATAATTATAATAATGATAATAATGATAATAATGATAATAATGATAATAATGATAATAATGATAATAATTATAATGATAATAATAGTAACAATAATAATAATAATAATATAATATTAATAACAATAATAATAATAATAATAATAATAACATTAATAATAACAATAATAACATTAATAATAACATTAATAATAACATTAATGATAACAATAATAACAATAACAATAATGATAACAATAATAATAACATTAATAACAATAATAACAATTATAATAATAACAATAATAATAACAATAATGATAACAATAATAATAACAATAATAATAACGATAATAATAATGATAATAATAATAACAATAATGATAACAGAAAGGCACTGTGGGAGGTTATGCAGATTTATGGGATAGGAGGAAAGCTTTTGGGAGCTGTCAAGAGTTTTTATGAGAGTAGTAGAGCATGTGTTAGGATTAGAAATGGAGAGAGTGAGTGGTTTGAAGTAAAGGTGGGGACTTCGTCAAGGATGCGTTATGTCGCCCTGGCTGTTCAACTTATACATGGATGGGGTGGTGCGAGAGGTGAATGCTAGGGTAGTGAGTCAGGGATTGGAGATGGTTAAAGAAAATGGAGAAAAGTGGGAGGTGAGCCAGCTGTTGTTTGCGGACGACACTGCGCTTGTGGCAGGGTCAGAGGAGGGATTGAGGAAGCTGATGGCAGAGTTTGGGAGAGTATGTGATAGAAGAAAGCTAAAGATAAATGTGGGTAAAAGTAAGGTGATGAGATGTACAAGGGGTGAAAGTGGCAGTAGACTGGAAGTGAACATTAAGGGAGAGCGACTGGAGGAAGTGGATAGTTTTAGATACTTGGGTGCAAGTGTAGCAGGAAAAGGTGAAGTGAAGGTGGAGGTAGAATGTAGATTGAGAGAAGCGAGTAAATGCCTTTGTGGTTTAAAGAGTGTAATGAGGAATAGACATTTGGAAAATGGATGCGAAGAGGAGACTGTATGAAGGAGTGATTGTGCCAACAGCACTGTATGGGGCAGAAACGTGGAACATAAGAGAAGAAGAGAGAAGGAGTTTGAATGTGTTTGAGATGAGGTGTCTGAGAAGTATGGTGGGGGTTACTAGGCTAGATAGAGTGAGAAATGAGGAGGTGAGGAGGAGAACAAGGGTGAAAAAAGGATTTGGGAGATAGGGTTGATGAAAGAATATTAGGATGGTTTGGACACATGGAAAGAATGAGTGAAGAAAGACTAGTAAAAGAGGTATGGAAGGCAGATGTGGAGGGAGTGAACATGAGGGGACGTCCTAGGATGAGGTGGATGGATGGGGTGAAGGGGGCTTTGGGGAAGAGGGGAATGTCTGTTGAGGAAGGAAGGGAGAGGACGGAAGACAGAGGTGAGTGGAGAATGGTTGTATATGGATGATGTTGTGACTGCATGAGGAGGAATGGGCGGGGAAGTGGGGGGGTGGGGTAGTATGTGTGAGTAAATTTTGACGCAGCCCGAAGGGATTTCTCCCCGTCCTCGCCTTATATGCAAAGGGGGACGGAGAGGGGGTTCGCCGATTAAATGAAGCGGCCTCGCTGTGGATGTACTGTGTCTTGCGACACTGCTTCTGACCCAGGGCGGTGGGCAGGGTGCAGGGATGACCCGTCATCCAGGAGGTGCTCAGATGAGAGGAAGGGTGGGAGGGGTGTGGAGTGTATTTAGGGATGAAATGGGTGGGAGTGTTTTTATGCCTTTCCCTTTTTGGCTACCTCCCTTGGAAGGGGGAAAAAGCCTTGGTATATGTATGTATGTAATAATAATGATAATAATAATAAAAATAATAATAATAATAATAATAATAATAATAATAATAATAATAATAATAATAATAATAATAATAATAATAATAATAATAATAATAATAATAATAATAATAAAATAAAGAAAAAAACACTGGGCCTGCTGTTTGAGCAAAACATGCAAAGCTTGGTACATACAGTAGCTTGTGTGCTCATGAACCTGGCCAATGAGAAGGTATAAATAAAACAAAACTGAAAAAAAAATCCTCCGACTTGACATGGCCGGCTAAAAATATATATAAATAAAAGTGTAGTAGATTTTTTCGCCCCCGATCTATGGGGAAAGATCCATGATGCCCGTAAACCCAATGAATAAAGAAATTCTGGCCTTACGATCGTTTAACCAATTACTACGATTAAGGGTAAACTTATAGGCTGTGAGTTGGAAGAGTAGATATTACCAACATGTAAATATACACTCATGGGTTTGGAAGAAGGGAGAACTACAACCCTGACATGAATAAACAGCTTCAAGATCTTCAAGTTCCCCCCTCTTCTAAGGCCATGATTGTATATTTCTATGTTGATAATATCTATTCTTCCAACCCATAGCCCGGGGACCTATTGTCCATCCCACGACGTGAGTGACCATTTGTCTTTACTGAGGGGTTTTGTCCTCCCTGACCTCCCCTAAGTTCGTGCTCATTCTCTATTATCTATTTGTGACTTTTCCTTGGCTCGTTTTATAAAACACTTTCCTGTATATTTACTCATTGATCATTGTATGTATTGATTCTGCCCCGAGAATGAATTTGTGTAACTTTAAAACATTGGTACCGAAAACTCTACTAGTTTGACTACCCTGCCTCAGTGTTGTAATCTCCTTTGCTGATCTTCTACATAGATTGCCTCTTGAAATACGTCGTCTTGTTCATAGTACTGAACAAGTTAACAAGGAAATTGTGAATTGTCATCGTGCTATTACATACAACATTTCTTGCATCAGAGAGAACCTCCTGCCTAAGTGTGTGTGTGTGTGTGTGTGTGTGTGTGTGTGTGTGTGTGTGTGTGTGTGTGTGTGTGTGTGTGTGTGTGTGTGTGTGTGTGTGTGTGTGTGTGTGTGTGTGTTTGTGTGTGTGTGTGTGTGTATGAATGTGTGTACATTCTTCAACCCTAGCCTTCTTTCCCCAACGAGGTAATCTTCACTCCTCTCAGAAACTACAAGAACAGCAGCAACCACAACTCTTTTGGATGCGTAAAATGCGTATTTCTGTATGAATAAGTGTATTTTAGTTAGTGTCTATTCGCATGTACGTATGAATGCTTTCTGTGGGTCTTGTGCCTCAACGGAGTCCATTCAGTGAAACGGGAACTGAAACATAGCGACATGTTGCCTCGCTAGATGCGCCGTGAATACAACACTTAGGAAAGGGACTTGAGCGAAATGGGCGTAAGTTTCTGAAAATAGACGAAATAGGAAGCTACAGCGAACGAAGAATTAAATACAGATTACATCGTAAGTCCGTGGGTAGTGAAAGGCGATTTGGGGGTTAAATAAAACTAGTTTCTAATTTAGAACTGGGCGCGTTACCGCCGGACAGGTAGTGCGTTACTAACGCAGTAACGCAACTGCCCAGCTCTGGTTATTTTATGTTTCAGAATATGGAATATTAATGTTGGAGTTTAGGTATTATTTTATTGAGAATATTCGTAAAAAGTAGATACTTCTCCATTTAATTTTTTTCAGCAAAAATCAGTCTAAAGGAAATTAAAATCGGTAGTGCATTGATGGTAATGTAACCCAAAATTTTCAGTAACGCATTTGACGGTAATGCAATCCAAAATCTTCAGTAACGCATTTGACGGTAATGCAACCCAAAATTTTCAGTAACGCATTTGACGGTAATGCAATCCAAAATCTTCAGTAACGCATTTTACGGTAATGCAACCCGAAATTTTCAGTAACGCATTTGACGGTAATGCAACCCGAAATTTCCAGTAACGCATTTGACGGTAATGCAACCCGAAATTTTCAGTAACGCATTTGACGGTAATGGAACCCAAAATTTTCGGTAACGCATTTGGCGGTAATGCAACCCAAAATTTTCGGTAACGCATTTGACGGTAATGCACTACCTGTCCGGTGGTAACGCGCCCAGCTCCGCTAATTTATCATTAAATGAGTAGATTTCCAGTTGGAAGGACCGCGATCTACAGACTACAGGCTTTCGCACCCGCGTGGCCGCCTTAGGTCAGTGTTGACCCAGCATTTCAAGTACAGGGTTATTGTCGTTTGGTAACGTCTTCATTATAAATTCATATGGGATTCGTATACCTTACATGGATAAATGAGTCATAGATTACGCTGCCAGTTCACGAAGTATTATTCCTTCAGTGAAAGTTTCTGAATGAACATGAGAAAGGAAGCTACAACGAACGAAGTATCTAATACAGAAAGGATGAGTCACTGATATATTAAGAAGTTGGTTCACGAAATATTTTCCTTAAGTGAACAACTGGAGCGAAACTAACGGATTAAAGTCATTCTTTTTTTTTCTTTTTTTTTAATGACCACGCTCCTCGTAGAGCAAAACTTTTGGAAAGTCGACAAA
>NC_134778.1:76959820-76962320 GCF_046742065.1 Oratosquilla oratoria
AATTATCTTTCCGTCGTATATTATAGCAAAGCTGAATGACGAACTGAGATATTATAAGCCTATACGAATGGTAGACATACTGTTGAAATGTTCTTAGAGAAGTCTAGATGTCTGTTGGCGAAGTCATATTCTATTTATTCAAATGGAGGTTGGAGGTGAGATGTTGAAGAAAAAATAGCTCAGTGTGATAGTCCCTTTAGGCATGGGAAGACGTGGAAGACATGGAAGACATGGAAGACATGGAAGACATGGAAGACATGGAAGACATGGAAGACATGGAAGACATGGAAGACATGGAAGACTTGGAAGACATGGAAGACATGGAAGACATGGAAGACATGAAAGACATGGAAGACATGGAAGACACGGAAGACATGGAAGAAGTCCTGAACATGTCGACAAGTCCAGAGGACCCGGGCCCCATCATCTCTCGAGACTTCACAGTCTGGTCTGATTATAACCAGAAGTGACTGGCTCTCGCCCCGTTATCACACTGGGCTATGTTACCTCCAACTGTTGGAGCAGACCTCCAACCCGCAGCTTTCGTGAAGAAATCTGATATGCTGGAGGTATATAATTTTCCTCCGGCATTTTTTTTTTTTTTTTTATAAAATAGTTTGTCCTACTATCAAATGATTTTCTATTTATTTTTGTTTAAAAAATGAAATAGTTTGTCCTAGTGATTTTACGGAGGAATAAGTTCTGGAGGTGGGCGGTACCATCGATTAATTGGAGGTTGGAGGAAGAATAGCTCAGTGTGATAACCCCTTAACTCTATGTTGGTGGGGAGAGGAAAGAAAGAGTTGAAGGTAAGGAAGGGAAGGTAAGAGAAAGGAAGATAGGGTGAAAGGGAGAGGAAGGAAGAGAAGAAAGGAGAGGAAAAAGGAGGAGAAAGGAAGAGAGGGGAAGGGAGGAGAGATGAAGGCAGAGGGAGGGAAGGAGAGAGGAAGGGAAGGGGAGAGGAGTAAATGTAGGGGATGGAGAAGAGGAAAAGAACTGAGAAAGAATGGAAAGGCGAAGATATGATGAAGGAAAATAAAAGATGGAATTAATATGGAAGGAAAGGATAGGAAGGAGAAGAGAAGAATGGAAAGGAGATGACACAAAAGAAAAGTAGAAGTCATAGTAGGCAATGAGGAATAGAAGAATGTGATACATGAGAAAGGAGGGAGGAGAAGAGAAAGAAAATGTGAGAGAGGTGGGAGAGAGAGAGAGAGAGAGAGAGAGAGAGAGAGAGAGAGAGAGAGAGAGAGAGAGAGAGAGAGAGAGAGAGAGACAAAGAGAGAGAGAGAGAGAGAGAGAGAGAGAGAGAGAGAGAGAGAGAGAGAGAGAGAGAGAGAGAGAGAGAGAGAGAGAGAGAGAGAGAGAGAGAGAGAGAGAGAAGGAAGGGAGAGGAAAAGAGGGTGAGAGAATAGGAAAGGGAAAGGGAAATGGGAAGGGGATGGGGAGGAGGAATAGAGAGAGGGGGAGGGACTGAGAGAGTTAGTGGGAGAGTGGAATGGAAAGGAAAGGGAGGGAAGAGGAGGGAAGGGGAGTGAAAAGGGAGTGGAGAAGAGAGAAAGGAAGAGGGGGGGAATGGAATGGGAGAAAAGAGGAGGAAAGAAGACGGAAGAGGAGGAAAGAGGGAAGGGGAGGGAAGAGAAGGAAAGAGAAGAGAAGAGGAGGAAAGAGGAGGGAAGAGAAGAAAAGAGGAAGGAAGGGGGAAGAGAAGAAAAGAGAAGAGAAGAGGAGGAAAGAGGAGGAAAGAGGAGGGAAGAGGAATGAAGAGGAGGGAAGAGGAGGGAAGAGGAGAGAAGAGGAGGGAGGACGAGGGAAGAGGAGCTCAAGAGAGCACCTAAGATAAAAAGGAAGAGAGGAGGAGAAAGGAGTGGAGATGAGAGGAAGGAAGAGGAGAAGAATGGAATGGGAGAGAAGAGGATGGAAGAGGAGGGAAGAGGAAGGGGAGGAGGAAAGGAGTGGAGATGAGAGGAAGGAAGAGGGGAAGAATGGAATGGGAGAGAAGAGGATGGAAAGAGGAGGGAAGAGGAGGGGGAGGAGGAAAGAGGAGTACAACGGAGCAGATAAGAGAAAAAGGAAGAGAGGAGGAGAAGGGGGTGGAGAAGAGAGTAAGGAGGAGGGGGAGGAGAGGAGAGGTCTGGCCTTCCGCCCTTAGACACTGTCGCTACACTGTTCCACGCACAATTAGAGATCAAAGCTAAGTGGCATTGGCCTCTTCCACAATGCATCGATCCCGTCGCATAATGTTTCACTCGTGAAGACCCAAGACCGACCGGTGGGGGGGGTGTTCCATTGGGGTGAGGAGGGAGTGGTAGAGAGGGGTGAGGTGATGGGGTGGGATGATGCGAGAAGGAACAGTGGAGTATGGGTGAGTGGATCAGTAGGTGGATGGGTCAGGACGTGGATGAGAGAATAAGAGAGGTGGAGTGGGTGAGGTACAGAGGATGTATTGTTCCTCAGGGTATAGGCCGGTCATGTAGTGGACCATTAAGTTTGAGCTCCA
>NC_134778.1:76967320-76979820 GCF_046742065.1 Oratosquilla oratoria
AAATCCATATATAGAAATGAATATTAGTCCCCCTATAAATTGTATCTGATTACGGCCCAGTGCCCCAACTCGTGAGCAGCTAACAGATTGTTGTCAGGTCTCATACGGGCCCCTCGAGAACCAATGAGAACTACGTTTGGACGACAAGAGGAGGGGCGACGAGCCTGCGTAGAGGGTGGGGAATGGAGACGAGGGACGTGGCAAGGTAGACCTCCAAATCACTCCTTCGAGGAGAAGCGGAGGGGAGAGGAGATGGAGGAGGAGAAGGAACAGTTTTGGAGGAGGAGGAGGAGGTCAAGGAGGGGAGGAAGAGAAAAAATCAGGAGGAGGAGGAGATGGAAAGATATAGGGAGAAGGAAGAAAACGGTAGGAAATGAAGTGAAGGAGGAAGAGGAGGAGAAGGAAAAAAGAGAAGGAGGAAGAGGAGGAGAAGTAAAAAGAGAGGGGGAAGGGGAGGAAATGAAGTGAAGAAGGAAAAAGAGAAGGAGAAGGAGGAGGAGGAGGAGGGAAAAAAGAGAAAAAGGAAGAGGATGGGAGGAAAATTAAATCTAAGAGGAAGAGGAGAAGAAAAAGGAGAAGGAGGAGAGGGTGAGAAGAAGGAAGAGGAGGGAAGGAAAATGAAAGGAAAGAGGAAGAGGAGGAGGAGAAGGAGAAGGAAAGGCAGAAGAATAAGAAAGAAGAAGCGAAAGAGGAGGAGGAGTAGAAAAAGAACACGGAGGAGGAGAAGGAAAAAATAAAGAAGAGGAGGAGAATAAGGAGGAAAAGGAGGAAGAGGAAGAGAAAATGGAGGAAGGGGGAGGGTGGAGAGGGAGACAGGAGGAGCATGGAGAGGAGAAAGTAGACCTTCAAATGACTCCTTCGCAGTGGAAAAAGATGTGAAGGAGAAAGACAAGGAGGAAGAAGAGGAGGAAGAGGAGGAGGAAGTGAAGAAGGAACAGAGGGATGAGGATGAAAATGATAAGGAAGAGAATGGGAAGAAGAAGATGAGGAAGAGCGGGCAAGGGAGGAGGAAGAGGAGGAGGAATAGGAAGAGGAGAGGAAGTAGGAGAAGGAGGAGGAGGAGAAGGAGGAGGAGGAGAAGCAGGAGGAGTAATACAAGGAAGAAAAGGAAGAGAAGGAGGATGATCAGGAAGGAGAGAGGAAGAAGAAGGAGGAGAATGGGGACGGATAGATGGAGGGACAAGAAGGAGAAGAAGATAGACGAGGAGGAGGAGAAGGAAGAGGAGGACAGGTAGAGAGAGAGAGTGGAGGAGGATAAGGAGGAGGATATGGAGGAGGATCGGGAGGGAGAGAGGAAGGAGACAGAAGAGGAGGAAGAGAAGGATGAGGACGGAGAGATGGAGAGGGCAGGAGAAGGAGAAAGAGAAGGAAAAGGAGAAGGAGAGGAAAGAGGAGAAGGAGGAGAAGAAAGAGAGGAAGGAGAAAGAGGGAAAAGATGGAGAAGGGAGAGAGTGAGTGGGTGAGGGAAGCAGTGAAGGAGGAAGACAGTGAGAGAGTTGGAGGAGGAGGAAGACTGAAAAATGGAGAGGAAAAGAGGAGGAGAAGAAGAAGAAGAAGGATGGAGAGGGAAATAGGGAGGGAGGGACGAAGGCAGTAAGGGAGGAAGGCAATGAAGAAGAAGGAGGAGGAGGAAGAGGAGGAAGAGGAGGAGGAGGAGGAGGAGAAGGAAGAGGAGGAGGAGGAGGAAGAGGAGGAAGAGGAGGATGGGACGAGGACCCCTCGAACTCTTGCCAGTTGTTGAGGACACATCGTTGTCGTCGTTTTCAGATATAAAAGAAAATGGGAAACGTTTTGCTCAATTGAAAAACGTTTAGATTTAGCGTAAATAATTACCGTCGTGCCGTCGCTGAGAAAGAGAGAGAAAGAGAGAAAAAGAGAAAGGAGCTGCACAGGCACGTGATGCAGAGGTGGGAGTGTTGAGAGTTGGGAACCCAAACTTGTCCCAGGATATTCCATAAATGTACAAATATATATTTCGTTGTTCTTTCATAAATACAGTTTTGTTTACAAAAGATTCATTTCGACTGTGAATTACTTTTTGAATAAATATATCAAACACTTAAAATCGAAGAATACATTTGCAGAGTTTTGACATATTTTGGGCCAAGTTTGAGCGTAAGCAAGAGTGCATTAGATTTACATATCACCAGTTTTCGACACCTAAAGGCAAACTGAGACGCAGGTGACACAGGCGACGCAGGCGACACAGGCGACGCAGGCGACGCAGGCGACGCAGGTGACACAGGCGACGCAGGTGACACAGGCGACGCAGGTGACACAGGCGACGCAGGTGACACAGGCGACGCAGGCGACATAGGTGACACAGGCGACACAGGCGACGCAGCACAGAGCAAAGGCAGACTTCCTGTTGCTGAACTGAAGTACAGTTTGAACTTCTTTCTCACTTGAAATGCTTCTCGATGTACTACCTTAGCGTTTCAAGAGAGAGAGTTCAAACTGTTCTTTAATTCAGCAATAGTAAGTGCGTTCTTTTCTGCGCCTCAGTTTCCGCTTATAGTGGGAGATCTAAAACCAACCCCGGAGACATTTCGTGCATTTTTGGGTTAAATGCATGAAACATAGTATACTTATAGAAGAACCCTAGTTAGACATTTTGGGATATAGAGACAAGCTGTCAGAGTCCCCTGGTGGCCACAGCAGGAACTATTATCTTGCCATGTGGCGGACTCCACAGAAATTACTTAAAATGGTCTTAAACGTTTTATTTTTTAAGTTAGGAATATGAAACTTGTCAGGTTTCTAAAATATTAATAAGAACTATCTCTTCATAATAAAAATGTAATCAGCGCCCCCTAGCGACCAAAATTAAAGAAAAATCATGTGTCGCATCCTGTAAAGGGATCCGTGGTTGATAGATATATATACTGTAGATAGATAGATATTTGACTGTACAACACAAGTGATGTCTCTTTTGTTGTTTCTTTTTAGGTTCTACGGTGTTGGACTAAATATAATTGAAAATGGAACACTGAGTGAAGTCCAGGCCGCATTAGGAGCAGTCATCGGTGGAAAATCCCAAGACCGGGTAGGGGAAGCAGCAGAAGAACCAAAGTGGGGCTCAACTCGCTCAACCAACCTCACCACCGATAAATGAGCTGAAGTGCATAACCACTGCATATCCACTAAAAGTCGTACACTTGATGTTGATACTGTTCTGCATTGAGTTACTGGAGTGCAAATCCATTAAAATCCGTACACGTTATGTTGATACTTTTGTGCATTGAATTACTCTAACAATGCAATTTCAATTAATTGATGAACCAGTCCCCAGCACTTCTGGTCAAACAGAACCAGTTATTGTGGACTGGAAGAAGTGTTTTCTATCCCAAGCAGTGGCAAGTGAGCTTGTACAATGTCCTGCTTCTTCAAAGAGGAAAGATAAAGGTGCTGTGTACAAGTACATGGCTGAAAATATCATTAAGTTCCATGAAATGAACTAGGTACCTTTCTCAGGAAATGTTGAACAGTTAGATAAAGGTCATGGCATGGAAGAAACCTTCTTGTTACATAATGCTGTAGTGCGTAAATCTTTTCGAGCTAAAATTAACACCAGGATGCTTGAAAGAGCAGTCAAGCGCAAGTGTGAAAGAGAAGATACAGCGAGTCCAGTCAAAACTAGGCGACAGTTTGTGTCAACTGATGACTCTGAGTCAATGTGCTTCTTCTGTGATGAAAAGGGTGAGTCACCTGGCCTGCACAGGCCTTCAACCTTTGAGCTGGATTACAAGGTCCGTCGAATTGCCACTGACCTCCACGACACAAAGGTGTTGTCAAAATTAGCTGTAGGAGATATGGTGGCAACAGAGGCACAATATCACATTCTGTGCTTAGCAAAATTCTACAAACGTGCCAAACAGTATGAGAGAAAACAAAACAACGATCTAAAGGAGTTAAGTGCTCTGCATGGCATTGCATTTGCTGAACTGATATAATACACGGAGTCATAACAAGTCTCCTGAAACATGGCCTGCGTTCAAACTGCAAGCTCTTAAAAAGCTCTACTCGGATAGAATTGAAGAGCTAGGTGCTGAGAATGGGCAGTTGCACACAACACGGTTTAAGGAACGCATTCTTGCTGCAGTACCTAATTTTCAAGCGCAAAATAAAGGCAAAGAAGTGCCTCTGGCATTCACGAAAGATATTGATCCTGCTTTAAAACATGTGACGCTGACTGCGATACAGAGGGCATGTTGTTAACAAAGACTGCGGATATCATACGCAGAGATATTTTCAAGATCAAGCAAATATTTAATGAACAGTTTACAAAGGATTACAAAGGATAACAAAGGCGGAGCATGCCGATAGGAGACCTTTTGGTCCATAACTAGGTCGGATGCGAAAAATATATATAAAAATGATAAATAACTAAATAAATAAATAAATAAAAATTATGATAATAGAAATAATAATAAGTAAATAAATGCATAGGTATAGTTAAATACTAAACAAACAGGTAAATAGTAAATAGTAATGAATTGACATAACTAATGATAAATGAAAATCAGACAAATAATAACAAATAAACAAACAAACAATATAAGATAAATGGCAGTCATTACAGCATCTTGCTTAGGTGTTTATCTAAACGAATCTTAAAGCTTCAAACTAAACTACACTGCACTGCCTCTGCAAGAAGTTTATTCCATTCATTAACTACACGGTTGGCGAACTTGTTTCTACCCACTTCCAAATTACATATATTTCCTGAAGGTTTGACACCATTATTTCTTGTCGGATTCTCATTCAGTGTAAAAAATTTGTCACTATTTATGTTGTCAATTCCCTTTAGAATCTTAAAGACTTGAATCAAGTCACCTCTGAGTCTAAAGTTTATAGAGGACTGTCAAACAGAAATCTGTTCCAACAACACTGACTTCACCGATAAGCATGATATTGAATGGTCCAAGTCAACCATTGAATATATATTTGCGTCAAAATATATCATTAGGGGCATAAGAATGGAGGAGACTGCAAGAGACCATAAGGCCTATACTAGGCAGTTCCATGTCCTTTACCACCTGTCCTCCCTATCCATAAAGTTATCTCACCCACTCTTGAAACAACCAAATGTTTCAACGCTCACTACATGGTCACTAATTCTATTCTGCTCAGTGACTTCGTGTTTTTTAGATTTTGTTTACATGTTGTATACAAAGACATACATTCACAACTGAAGCTGGGTATAAACACTGGAGAGTGAGAGACAGGACACCCCGAGCACTACTCCTTTCATATATGCTACAATTCTGTAAATGCAATTATATATGCATAGACACGTAAATGCACTCACACAACGCACGTACACATATACATACACAAACGGCGCATGCATGTATATACATGACATATAGACATACACGCACACAGTGTGTGTGTGTGTGTGTGTGTGTGTGTGTGTGTGTGTGTGTGTGTGTGTGTGTGTGTGTGTGTGTGTGTGTGTGTGTGTGTGTGTGTGTGTGTGTGTGTGTGTGTGTGTGTCACATGTTTCCTTTAGTGTTGGTTTTAGTCCGACGCTGGCCGCCGCCTCATCCGGGATCCTCCCTCCGGTCCTGGGTCGAAGACGTCGCTGCCACGGGGCTCTGGCCTAATTGGGCACGACGAGGGACACCGCACCGGCAGCACTGGACTGTGCCAACGACCAGAGGAATACCTAACCAGAGTAAGAAACTTACGGCGCCGACGGATGTCGAGAGCTTCCTCGAGACGCCGATCAGGGAAGATCGGCGGGAAGTCGCGGGCAGAAGAGGGGCACTCCTACCACCAGTACAAGCGCAAGTGTTCGGGGTGCTCGCCCGCTCTCGACAAGCGCCGTCGTCAAGATAGACCTCCACGGAACCTGGAGGGCCCACAGGAACCACCGGACCTGATCAGCGACGGGGGCCGAAGAGACAGAGCGGCACTTCGGTCGGCGGCACTTACGCAAGTGCTCGGAGGAGTGCCCGCCGGCCTCTAATGCTCTGCAACGATCTTCGAGGAGATCTCGGGGTCCCTCGCGACGACGTAGGCCGGAGGAGAAGGACTCCCTGGCCCGAGGTGCTGGACTAGTCTTCGGGGCACGGCCCTCGAAGTGTCCAGCGAATGAGCGAGTCAATGTGCGTGAATCCGTGAGTCAATGCGTGTGTCTGTGTGTGTGAATGCGTGAGTGAATGTGTGCGCATATGTGCGTGAATGAGCGAGTGAATGGGCGTGCGTGTGTGGGTGGATGTACCATCATCCCCTCAGCTGAATAAAATCGCTTGGTGTTTCATTCGTCGCAAACTTGATCAAGTGTGTCAGCGCATAGTGATGGAGTTGGCTGAGAGCGCCCCAACCTCTTTATTAGTGTTATGTTACCCTGTCATAGAAAATAAATCAACGGTTTGCTGGTGTAGTGGTACCGCGCTCGCTTGCAAACTGTGCGGCCTGAGTTCCAGCCCTTGCCCAGGGCTTAAAAAAGTATCATACCACTCCAGGCCGGCACTCCACTCCCGCTTAGGTGGACAAGGAGTTGGTGTGTGTGTGTGTGTGTGTGTGTGTGTGTGTGTGTGTGTGTGTGTGTGTGTGTGTGTGTGTGTGTGTGTGTGTGTGTGTGTGTGTGTGTGTGTGTGTGTGTGTGTGTGTGTATGTGTGTGTGTGTGTGTGTGTGTGTGTGTGTGTGTGTGTGTGTGTGTGTGTGTGTGTGTGTGTGTGTGTGTGTGTGTGTGTGTGTGTGTGTGTGTGTGTGTGTGTGTGTGTGTGTGTGTGTGTGTGTGTGTGTGTGTGTGTGTGTGTGTGTGTGTGTGTGTGTGTGTGTGTGTGTGTGTGTGTGTGTGAGAGAGAGAGAGAGAGACAGAGAGGAGGATGGTCATATACACTTACACACACACACACAGTGGAGTTCCTGCCTGCCACTACGACGGTCCAGGCTCGAGTCCCGCCCAAGGCTGAAATAATTTGAGTATCACTGCGCTGCGAGTCGTTACTCCAACTCTCGTGGGCGGGGAGTTGGGTGTGTGTGTGTGCGTGTAAGGTCACAGCATTACCCATAGGTTGGTCATATATGAGCTCTGAGCTCTCTTCCGGGAGGGAAATAGCTGTCGATCACGAGTCCAACACGTGGTCCATGCCCATGGTGACTCACACACACACACACACACACACACACACACACACACACACACACACACACACACACACACACACACACACACACACACACACACACACACACACACACACACACATCAACTCCTTGTCCACCAAAGCTAGAGTGCCGGCCTTGAGTGCTATGATGCTTTTTCAGGCTTGGGCGAGGACTCGAACTCAGACCGCAGAGTTAGCAAGCGAGCGCGGTACCACTACACCAGCAAGCCATCGATGTATATATTCAAGGTTAATTGTTGTGTTTATTGTGTATATTCAGTTGAATACATCTTCAAGAACACTTGTATCTCAAATATTTGATTCATTGTGGTGGAGAATTTCGGCTTTTTATATTGACAAAATACACAAAAAAGGCCCAGGTCCTTTCACAATCGTATTCAAATGTTGCAAAAAAAAAATGCAGTTTTGGTCACTATGGGGCTCTGATTACATTTTGTATTACCAAGAGATAGTTCTTCTTCAATATTTCAGAAACCTGTCAAGTTTCATATTCCTAACTTAGAAAATAAAATATTTAAGACCATTTAATTAATTTCTGTGACGCCAGCCACATGGTAAGATTTTAGTTCCTGTTGTGGCCACCAAGAGACTCTGACAGCTTGTTTCTATATTTAAAAATGTCTACCTAGGGTTATTCTATACGTGTGTCAAGTTTCATGCTTTTAACCCAAAAATGCACGATATTAGGCTTGGATCCCCCATTAATAGGAGGGAAAATAATAATAACAATGATGATAATAACAATAACAATGATGATGATGATGATGATGATGATGATGATGATGACGATGACGATGACGATGACGATGACGATGACGATGACGATGACGATGATGATGATGATGATGATGATGATGATGATGATGATGATGATGATGATAACAATAATGATAACAATAATAATAAAAATGATAACAATAATAATAAAAATAATAACAATAACAACAACAACAATAATACAAATAATAATAATAGCAATAATAATAACACTAACAATAATAACAATAACAATAGCAATAACAATAATAATAATGATAAAATATAATAATAATAATAATGATAAATTAGGTACTATGAGCTTTTTCTTTTGGGTCATGTCAACATTTTTAAATTATTTTCAAATCTATCTTTGTTTAACTAAATTAGGCTAAGTTAGGTAAGATTAGGTTGGGCTAGTTACCTTCATTTGAAGGAAGTTATAAGATATCTAATACAAAGATGCATTATATAGTTATATTTTTGAAATGTTGCGTTCGCTAATCTTGTCATGATCCTTTCTTTTAATATCTTTATGAACAATTATGGTGCAGATTGTGAGCAACAATATTAGTACAATCGACTGATGATCAAGTTACCTTTTGACTTCCTATCGACATGATGTCATCAACATCACTGCCAGACGCCTACATATTTCAGTTAACATTATTATCCGTTTAAAATCATAAAGCATGCACTACATACTTACCTGATATTTGCAATGATAATCCATTTTAGTTTAAGAAACACTTTTTCACTTTATTTTACCAAATATCACTATACACTAAATCACTTTTCATTGACTTTTTCACAACACACTATTCACATACAAGTAACACAATGAACGAACTGTCCATTGCCTCGAATTTATGTATCACGTCAAAGTACTTGAAATAAATTCGCTCTGAAAAGTAGTACCAACGATTACCATAGTACAAATAACTAACATTGATATGTTGTCTTTATGTTGGAAAATAAAACTGATTTCAAGATATGTGTCTAATTTCAGAGAACTTTACGAATTTAAATGGCTATTGAAAAAATTGTATCCTTCCGCCGTCATTCTTACCCTCGACATTTCCTGTAAATATGCATATTACAATATTATTTTCACGAATGTTTCTCTGATTAAATCAGTAGTAAAATATGACTAATTTTAAACTGTCTTTTGCTACAAATTTATTAACATCGTCAAAGTACTTGCAAATGAGCTCTGAAAATTAGTACCAACGATTATCGTAATCTATTTAATCCTATACAAGTAACTAACATTAATATAATATCACCATGTTAAAATAAGAAAATGACTACAAGATATGAGTCAAATTTGAGAGAACCTTACAAACCAGTAAATATTGAAATATTGTATCCTTCCGCCAGCATTCATAGCTTCGATATTTTTTTAATATTCATGCTATATTATCAATTTCTGGAATGTTTCTTTATTTAAATTAGACATGGAACTGCCTAGTGTAGGGTTTATGGTCTCTTATAGTCTCCTTTATTCTTATGTTCTTATATTCATGACTGTACCCTATACCCGGAAGTGGACTAAGTTCATAAGTGTCAGACCAATGTTATCATATGTTAACTTTTTTTTCGATAGCAAGATAAATAAAATGACATGACTTCATTAGAAAAACCTCAATCAAGTTGTTTTTATGAATCAATAATCATTGGTGTTCTAACTTTGTCATGTCATTTTATTTATTTTGCTATCGTGAGCATTTTTTGTTTTCTCAATATATGATAACAGGCGAATGGTCTGACACTTATAGATTTTGTCCACTTCCGGCATAAGAGGATGGGCTTTTGTCTTGTAACTAATTACAGGGTATATCCGGTAGTTTCAGCGTTAACTACATGATTACTAAGTTTGTATCATTCGTTGACCACTGTTGGTAAACAAATTCTTGCCTACTTCTTTCTTAAATCTGAATTTGTCCAATTTACTTATGGGCTTTGAATTTTGAATATTATTAGTTTTTTATATATAGGACTGAGGTTTTGTAAACTTATGGGATAAGAGGGTGGGGTTTTATTCGCTGGGGTTTTGTCTACTGGGGGTTTTGTCTACTGGGCTTTTGTTATGGAATTCTTGTAATCATATATAAAATGTATTTCTATATTTTCAATTACATTATAATAATAGTCGAATTTTCATAAATTTTAATTAAGAAGCATTCATGAAAGTGATAATATAATATGAAAATTAAAAAAAAAATGTCGAAGGTATGAATGCTGGCGGAAGGATAAACTATTTCAGCATTTATTGGATTGTAAGGTTCTCTCAATGAAGTTATGTTTTTATGGGACAACAATCATTGGTGTTCTAATTGAATCATGTTATTTTATTTATTTTGCTATCGAAAAAAATCTTAATATAAGATAACATTGGTCTGACACTTATGGATTTTGTCCACTTCCGGTATATGAGGGTGGGATTTTGTCCCCTGGGAATTTGTCCTGTAACCAGTTACACGGTAGTCATGAACATAAGAATAAAGGAGACTATAAGAGACCATAAGACCTACACTAAGCAGTTCCATGTCTAATTTAAATAAAGAAACATTCTTTCACTTCATCTTTCTAACATTCTATTAGGTTGAATGCTAGTGGATAGCCTAGAATTTTTACAAACCCAAACTTATAACTGTTTAATAGCATTTTTTATTTATTTGGGACCTTAGCAACATAAAGAAGTTATTACAAGCCAAGAACAGGTTTTTTCTTATTATTATTATTGTTACATGGCATTATTCAAACCAGCCGATGCGTGATGGACAAATAGCAGAAATGCTCATCAACCTTCCAGACAACAACATAAAGATGGAAGAGTTCTAAGTTAACAAATCATTATCGTATTAAAGATTTTATCATCTTACCTCTTTCTCTGCTCTTCGTTGATTGATTGATTTAAATATTTATTTGTTTACTTATTTAACTATTTATTTGTCTATTTACTGATCTAGTTATCTATTCATTATTGTATTTAGCTATTTACTTGTTCATCTATTTATTCATTATTATTATTCCGTAACACCACTCACAATGCGGACTAGGCATAACCGGCCGCACTTTACCAAGAGCATAAGAGACTTCATAGCATTCCCATTTCTTCCAAAAATTTTATTTTAGATTTTTCTTCGTCAGGCCACGAGTTGGCTTGACGGGGCAAGCACTTCATCTCGGCCTTCAGAGGGGTCCTTCGAGAAGGATCTACACTTCCTTCCAGCGTCCTTCGCAAACACTTCCAAAGCGTGGTGCGTCTCATAACCATGGAATATATATTTGCGTCAAAATATGTCATAAGGGCATAAGAATGGAGGAGACTGCAAGAGACCGTAAGGCCTACACTGGGCAGTTCCATGTCCTTTACCACCTGTCCTCCCTATCTATAAAGTTATCTCACCCACTCTTGAAACAGTCAAATGTTTCAACGCTCACTACATGGTCACTAAGTCTGTTCTGCTCGGTGATTTCGCGCTGCTTAGCTTTTGTTTACATGTTGTATACAAAAACGTACATTCACAACTGAAGCTGGGTATAAACACTGGAGAGTGAGAGAGGACACCCCGAGCACTACTCCTTTCATATATGCTACAATCCGGTAAATGTGATTATATGTGTATAGACACGTAAATGCACTCACACAACGCACGTACACATATACATACACAAACGGCGCATGCATGTATATATATGACATATAGACATACACGCACACAGTGTGTGTGTGTGTGTGTGTGTGTGTGTGTGTGTGTGTGTGTGTGTGTGTGTGTGTGTGTGTGTGTGTGTGTGTGTGTGTGTGTGTGTGTGTGTGTGTGTCACATGTTTCCTTTAGTGATGGTTTTAGTCCGCCGCCTCATCCGGGATCCTCCCTCCGGTCCTGGGTCGAAGACGTCGCTGCCCACGGGGCTCTGGCCCAGTTGGGCACGACGAGGGACATCGCACCGGCAGCACTGGACTGTACCAACGACCAGAGGAATACCTAACCAGAGTAAGAAACTTACGGCGCCGACGGACGTCGAGAGCTTCCTCGAGACGCCGATCAGGGAAGATCGGCGGGAAGTCGCGGGCAGAAGAGGGGCACTCCTACCACCAGCACAAGCGTAAGTGTTCGGGGTGCTCGCCCGTTCTCGACAAGCGCCTTCGTCAAGGAAGCCTTCCACGGAACCTGGAGGGCCCCCAGGAACCACCGGACCTGATCAGCGACGGGGGCCGAAGAGACAGAGCGGCACTTCGGTCGGCGGCACTTGCGCGAGTGCTCGGAGGAGTGCCCGCCGGCCTCTAATGCTCTGCAACGAAATTCGAGGGGATCTCGGGGTCCCTCGTGACGACGTAGGCCGGAGGAGAAGGACTCCCCGGCCCGAGGTGCTGGACACGTGTTTCGGGGCACGGCCCTCCAAGTGTCCAGCGGAAGAGCGAGTCAATGTGCGTGGATCCGTGAGTCAATGTGTGTGTGGGTCCGTGTGTGAATGAGCGAGTGAATGCGTGGGTGAATGTGTGCGCATATGTGTGTGAATGAGCGAGTGAATACGTGAGTAAATGGGCGTGCGTGTGTGGGTGGATGTACCATCATCCCCTCAGCTGAATAAAGT
>NC_134778.1:76984820-76994820 GCF_046742065.1 Oratosquilla oratoria
TCTGTTAGTTCATTCCTGCATTCTCTCAAAATCCAGTTTGCCATTTCATCTGGTCCATGCGATTTTCTGACATCGAGCTTACTCAAGCGATTCATTATTTCATTCCTTGTCACTTCTATCTCTTTCATAGGGGGGACTTTCTCCTCCCACTCGATATCTCTGGGTTGTATGTTCTCCCTCGTAAACACCGATTTAAAATGCTTGTTCATAATTTCTGCCATTTCTATTTCCTCTGTGTATTCAACTCCTCCTTGCCGTAGTTTCTCTAATTCTTGTTTGTTTTTCAGTTTGTTGTTTACAAATCTGTAAAATAGTTTTGGTTGATCTTTACATTTTTCATACTTTCTCTTTTCTGCTCTGCACACTTGTACATATTCATTTCTATAACTAGTATATATTTTCCATTTTTCAGGTCTTTTGTCTTTTTTCCATTTTATCCAAGCTTTGTCCCTTTTGTCTTTTAACTCCCTACATCTTTTGTTGTACCAACACTTTACATATCCTTTTTCTTGTTTTTGTCTTGGAACATACTTTTTCACTCCTTTATAAATTTTTGTCAAAATATTCCATTTCTCTTCTACTGTTGTTTCCTTCTTGTGTATCCTTATCCAGTCTGCTTTTTTAAATAATTATCTTATTTTGTCAAAAGAAAAAAATTCCATACATCAATCTTCTCATTCTATATTGTTCGTTTTTTCATGTATTTTTCTTCATTTAGTTCCAGTTCAACCAATATGTGGTCACTTTTACTTATTGGTGTCGTATATTCAATTTTGTCCACTATTTCGGGTTCTGGTGTGATTATTAGGTCCAGTCTCGATGGTTCTTCCTCATTTCTATACCTAGTATTCTCTTGTATCCATTGAATCATATCAAGTAGTACATTTCTCTATAGGTCGTCTCCACCCTTCACTGTCATCTCTCCCCAGCAGATTTCTTTACAATCAAACTCACCCATTATCTTCCATTATCTTATTTAGTGTTATCCTTGTGTCTTCTAACATACTTTTGTGTTCTCTCTCATCCCACGAGGCCGTTTTAGGAGGCATATAATTTACTACAAACTTCCTGTTCTTCCCATCCCTGTCCTCCACTTCCATCATAATAACTTCTACTTTATTCTTTCCATATGTAACATTCCTCACATTTATATCCTTCTTAGTCAGGAACATAACTTCACCCCCTTGTTTTCTCTCTGTTTCTAATCCAATAATTATATGCACCATGTCCTACACTGTTGGGTGGTAGTGGACCTTTCAATTTTGTCTCTACAATTCCCATTATGTCCGGTTCTTTTTCCATCAGGTAATCATTCAGTTCGTTCAAGCCTGTTATTAAGCCATCTATGTTTGTGTAAGACATTTTTAATTTTCTGCTACTTCCATCGCATTTTCTGTTTCTTTTCCGGTTTTCTCTGCTATGAACCATCTCCTCACTTTCATATCCACTACTCTCCAATAGAATTTCTCTTTTTCTGACTCTGTTCTTTTCTCGTTTTTTTTTCTTAGCTTCTAGTCTTTTTGTTTTCTCATCCTCTCTTTCCTCTTTATTCATTTCTCTTTTTATCCATACTTGTTTATATTGATTACTGTCAGTTAGTTTACCTGGTTTGTGACCTGAATTTGATCTTAATTGGTCTAGTCTTATCTGTATTGTATTTCCCTAGTCTATATATTTCTTCAATTTCTTTCCCTGTTTCTTGTCCATCCTCTTGAACTACTTCTAATATCTTGTTTACCTTTTCCTTTTCCTCTTTTACTCTTGTGGTCCTATTTGGATTATACTTCTCTTCCATCCCTAATATAATTATACATTTCTTTTTGTCTGCTAAGTCTCTTACTATATTCTCCTTTTCTCTCATCACTTTAATAACTGTGTCCTTAGTTTGTTCTTTCATCTGTTGTGTCACTATATCTCTAAATACAACTTTGTTGTTCTCTTGGACTTTTCTCCAACCCTGTGCTTCCTTTGCTATGGACTCTTTATTCTCTTTATTCTTCTTTAATTCCTCATTATCATCTTTTACTTCTTTTAACTGTCTTTTTAATTCTTCTAATTCTTTTGTTAGGTTTTGATTCTCTTTCTTTGGTTCTTCCAGTTAATCAACTCTTTTAGTATCCTGTGATAATTGGTCAAACCTAACCTTCAATTCCTCGTTCGTTTTTTATTTTTTAGTTTCTCCTCTAGATTTACTAGTCGGGGTAGGTTGTCACCTCCTCCCTCATTAACCCCATAAAGCAGTTATGTTCTCTTTCCATTGAGCTACTATTATCTATACTTCTGTTATTGACACCTCTGACTCCCTGTTGTTCCTCTTCTGTGTATTCTGCCCCCCGTTTGTTTACACCTTTCCTAAGATCCGGGACCCGTTCGTCCCCTTCCCCATTTCCTTCCATTTTCCTCAGTAATCCCTCTCTTTCTCCTATTTCTTCACCTTCCCACTACACCACGAGCTTTCCTCCTTCCCTACTAATACAACAAGATACTTCCTCGTCGTTGAGATCCACGAAAATTGTACTTCTTTTCCGGAGTTCTAATCTTCGCCGTGTATCCGATGTACGTGTCTCTGAGTGTGTGTGTGTGTGTGTGTGTGTGTGTGTGTGTGTGTGTGTGTGTGTGTGTGTGTGTGTGTGTGTGTGTGTGTGTGTGTGGTCCACCATGGTCTTGGATCATGAGCTGGTCTCGTGAGTGGCAACTATTACCCTCACGGATCACGGATGAGAGTTCCAAAGGTCATATGAGCCGACCTATGGGCAATGATGTGATCTTACACACGCGCGCGCTCGCACGCACGCACGCACACACGCACACACACACACACACACACACACACACACACACACACACACACGACAGTCGAAGTGACAACGAAAATTGCAACTCCAGAAAAAACATTAATTTTCGTGGATATCAACGACGAGGGAGTACCTTTTTGTATTTATAGGAAAGGGGAAAGCTCGTGATGTAGTGGGAAGGCAATGAAAAAGGAGAAGGGGAGGGATTACTGAGGAAAATGGAAGGAAAAGACGAAGGAGCAGACTGGGTCCAGGAGGCCAGGTGCCTTGTAAACAAACGGAGGCCGGATGATTTTAGTGAAGAAGAAGGGATTAGCAAAAATGTAAAGATAAGAGGAGCACAATGGAAGGTGAAGCTAATAATTCCCATGGATTTAATGAAGGGGGGGGGATACCAACCTCCCCCGATTAGCAAGCCTAGAGGAAAAACTTGAGAAAATTACCGAACATTGGGAGAGTAGGTTTGGTCAATTAACACGGATTGCGCAGAGTTGAAAAATTTAAAGAATTAGAGACGGTGAACAAAACTTAACTAAAATAGGAGAATTAAAAAGACAGTTAAAAGAAGTAAAAGATGAGAATGAGGAATTAAAGAGGAATAATAATGATAATAAAGAATCAAAAGAATCACAGGGTTGGAAAAAAATCCAAGAGAACAACAAAATTGTATTTAATGATATAGTGACACAACAGATGAAAAAACTGAAGACAGTTATTAGTGATGAGACAGAAGGAGAATATAGTAAGAGACTTAGCAGATAAAAAGAAATGTATAATTATATTAGGGATGGAAGAGAAGTATAATCTAAATAGGACTACAAGAATAAAGGAGGAAAAGGAAAAAGTAAATAATATATTAGAAGTAGTTCAAGAAGATGAACCTGAAATAGGGAAACAAATTGAAGAAATATATAGGCTCGGGAAGTATAATACAGATAAAACCAGACCAATTAAGGTTAAATTCAGGTCACAAACGACAGCAGAGAATATCTTAGCAAAAACAGGGAAACTAGTAGACAGTGAGCAACATAAAAAGGTATGGATAAAAAAAAGACATTAATAAAGAGGAAAGAGAGGATGAGAAATCAAAAAGACTAGATGCTAAGGAAAAAAAGAGAAGAGAACAGACAGAAAAAAAAATTCTATTGGGGAGTAGTGAATATGAAAGTGAGTAAAAGGTTCATAGCAGAGAAAAACGGAAGGGAAACAGAAAACACGATGGATGTAGCAAAAAATTAAAAGTATCTTACACAAATATAGATGGATTAATAACAGGCTTGAACGAACTGAATGATTACCTGAAGGAAAAAGAACTGCACATAATGGCAATTGTAGAGACAAAATTAAAAGTTCGACCACCACCCAACAGTGTAGGACATAGAGCATATAATTGTTGGATTAGAAACAGAGAAGTAAAACAAGGGGGTGGAGTTATGTTCCTGACTAAGAAGGATATAAATGTGAAGAATGTCACATATGGAAAGAATAGTGTAGAGATGATTATGATGGAAGTGGAGGCAAGGATAAGAAGAGTAGAAAGTTTGTAGTAAATTATGTGCCTCCTAAAACAGCTTCGTGGGAAGTGAGAGAACACAAAAGTATGTTAGAAGACACCAGGATATCACTAAGTAAGATGATGAAAGATGGAGGACGAATAGTTATAATGGGTGACTTTAATTGTAAAGAAATCTGCTGGGAAGAAATGACAGTGAAGGGTGGAGATGACCTATGGGGAAATGTATCACTTGATATGATTATTGAACATACAATGACGCAGTGGATACAAGAGAATACTAGGTATAAAAATGAGGAAGAACAATCGAGACTGGACCTAATAATCACATCAGAACCCGAAATAGTGGACAAGATCGAATATAAAACACCAATAGGTAAAAGTGACCACATATTGGTTGAACTACAACTAAACGAGGAAAAATACATGAAAAAATGAACAATATAGAAAGGGAAGATTGATGTATGAAAAACAAACTTTGACAAAATGAAAGAATTCTTTCAAAAAGCTGACTGGGAAAGAATACACAAGGAGGAAACAACAGTAGAAGAGAAATTGAGTATTTCGACAAAAATCTATAAAGAATGAGTGGAAAAGTATGTTCCAAGACAAAAACAAGATAAAAGGATATGTAAAGTGCTGGTATAACAAAAGATGTACGGAGCTAAGAGACAAAAGGGATAAAGCTTGGATAAAATGAAAAAAAGAAAAAAAAACCCGAAAAATGGAAAATATATACTAGCTATAGAAATGAATATGTACAAGTATGCAGAGAAGAAAATATAAAATACGAAAAATATGTTAAAGAAAAATGTAAAGATCAACTAAAATTATTTTACAAATTTGTAAACAACAAACTGAAAAGCAAACAAGAATTAGAGAAACTAGGACAAGGAGGAGTCGAATACACAGAGGAAACAGAAATGGCAGAAATTATGAATAAGCATTTTAAATCGGTGTTTACAAGGGAGAGCATACAACCTAGAGATATCGAATGGGAGGAGAGAGTTCCCCCTATGAAAGAGATAGAAGTAGTCAAGAAATGAAAAAAATTAATCACTTGAGGAAGCTCGATGTCAGAAAATCGCATGGACCGGATGAAATGGGAAACTGGATTTTGAAAGAATGCAGGAATGAACTAACAGACAAAATACATAGCTTAATAAGCAGTTCATTGAAAGAAGGAAAAGTTCCAGAAGATTGGAAAAGAGCAAATATAGCACCTATATATAAAGGGGGAAACAAAGAAGACCCTACTAACTATAGATCGGTCTCCCTTACAAGTACGATAGCTAAAATCTGTGAAAGAATGATCAAAACTAGATGGGTAAAGCATTTGGAAAAAACAACGTACTAAATCTAAGACAATTTGGATTTAGACAAGGACGATCATGCATCACAAGCTTAACGTGTTTCTATTCAAGGCTAATAGATGTAATACAAGAAAGAAATGGATTGGCTGATTGTGCATTTCTAGACCTGAAAAAAGCTTTTGATAAGGTGCCACATAAGAAGTTGCTAAAGAAATTAGAAACTGCAGGAGGAATACAGGACAAACTACTGAAGTGGATGGAAGACTTCTTGCATGAAAGAAAAATGAGGGTGGTGATAAGACACAAACACTCTAATTGGGATGAAGTGATAAGTGGTGTTCCACAAGGAACAGTTTTGGCCCCAATTATGTTTGCTATATATATTAATGGTATGGACGAAGGAATTGAAAGTTATGTGAGCTTCTTTGCCGATGATGCAAAATTGTTGAAAAAAGTGAACACTGAAGAAGATTGCGAGTCGCTACAGAGTGATCTCAATAAAGTATGGGAATGGAGTAGGAAGTGGGAGATGGAATTCAATATCAAGAAGTGTAGTATAATGGAATTTGTAAGAAGCAAAAAAAGAATATTGGGATGATGGGATCATATAAATTGGAAGAAGAATTAAAAAAGTAGAAAATGAGAAGGACCTGGGAGTCATTATTATGAATAATATGTCCCCTGAGAAGCATATAATTCTTTTTTTTTTTTCTTTTAGAAACTTATAATTTAATAAGAACAATCAAAATGGCTTTTACATACCTGGACGAAGAAATGGTGAAGAAAATACTAGTCACTTTGATAAGACCAAGATTGGAATATGCAGCGACGATGTGGTCACCAAGTACAAAAAAAAATGTATAACAAAACTTGAAAGAATACAAGGAGCGATTACAAAACTAGCACCAACACTCTCAGAACTATCATATGAAGAGAGACTAACAAAACTTGAACTACAGACATTAGAACAAAGAAGAGAGAGAGGAGACTTGATAACTATTTATAGAATCATGAAAGGCATAGAAACTATTGATAGAGAAGATCTAATAAAATGGGATAGTAGAAATACAAGAGGACACGGAAAGAAAATCAAGACAGTTACTGAAGGGACCTGAAAAAGAACAGCTTTCCTCACAGAGTAATAGACATCTGGAACAAGTTGGACGAAAAAGTAGTGTGTGCAAAAACAATTCATGAATTCAAAAATAGTTTAGATAAAATGAGATATGAAGACGGGACACTACTAGCATAGCTCCCCTACCCGTAAAATACAACTAGGTAAATACATATTTATACGCACATTTTAGCTGAATCAAATCGCAGGGTAGTCGAATGAATATTACTCGTTGTTATTCCCATAGAGGTCCACCACATGCCTCGTCGTTTTTTCTATTCCAGATCAACTCAATTAATCAATTATACAACAAATTTTCTTAAACGAATCTCTTCCGCAAATGTATGGTTCTCGTGAAAAAAAAGAATATTTGGATACGTAATACGCACGTTCCCGTTGGCCATTCACGTAAACAGTGATGGCGGAGACAAAGTCGACTGTCGTATATTGTTTTAGAAACTAGTTACGTTTTTTGGCAACACAATTAGGCTATGGGTTATGGGCTACCTAGGACAGACCACCCGCTCGCACGGGATCGGTTTGTGTGGGAGGGGAAGAATGTCTGTAAGAAAATGAAAGATAGTTTATAAAAGAGGACTATTGCCAACAAGCGCTTTTAGCATGCGCGACAATTTTCTTCCCAACCCCGCCGATGCTATACATGGCGAAATAATTTGAGAACACCTTTAATGATGTTATTTTTGTTATTTCTTTAATGATGTTATTTCACCTTTAATGATGTTATTTTCGTAACAACCCCAGGGGTGGAAAAAATACATCAGATTCGCATGATGCAAACTATGAAATATTGATTGTTGACATTCTTTACTGATGTGCGGGTGTATCTCTGCGGAAAATTAACTACGTATTCAAAAGAGCTGGATGGGGTGGGAGGAAAAGATAGATCCCCACACTGCACTGGCTGGTAGTTACCTATCGATTTATTCAAGTGTTACTTGAAGTTGTAAATCAAATATGTACACATCACATCAATTATTCAAAATAAATATACAGGCACTGTTTTTATGAGAAAAAAATTCTATAGATTATTTTTCCTTTTGTTGATCGATGTAGATATAGGCTACTCCACCAATATTGGAACGTGTTGGTCGGCTATGACCACACCAGAGATCTCTGAATTCGCAGTTGCTATTTAAGTAAAACAAAGTTAAATGATTAATGTACTCATTCAATCATAGACCGTGGCATGAAGGAGCCGTGAATGTAATAGTCACCCTTAAATTACTATATTCTATTGAGAGATTAAACGGTTTCTATTAGTCTTAGGGCTAGACTGCATTTTTTCAGGCTTATCGAAGTGAATAATAATTCTATAATGTTGGACATCCAGAGATGTAGAAAATGAGCAGAAACATATGAATGATGCAAGAATAGGGAAGTTTATGATAAAATACAAACAGCAAAAGTGAGCCTAAACTCCATCGCTACCGAGGCATAAGATTACACTGCCACAACCACGATCTATCCAAACAATATTTTATCACAGATGCTCCTGAAGTATAATAGATACCTACAGTTTCAACTGCATTGAAGCAGTTTATGGGCAGTGAGCCACCAAATGTAAGAACTCTCCATGTAGATCTAGATTAAACAATCTTAAGAAGAGATGAGAGACAGGTAATTAATATGGCTCAACGGCGCAGTGTTAGCGTTCGCAACCACTACTCCAACAGCCTAGGTTCGAATCCCGCCCACGGCCGAGATAATTTCAGTATCACTGAGCTGTGATCCATTACTCCATCTATTGGGAGTGGGGAGTTGGTGTCTACATGTTCACAGTATTACCCATAGTTCAGTAATATATGAGCTCTAGAATGGTTTTGAATTATCTCTTTTTCAAGAGTTGGTGTTATGATCTGCTGGTGGTTACACTGACCATTAAATCCACTCATCATCAACTTAGTATTTGGGTCACATGTGTCAGTAAATGGAAGAAAGGAAGTAGAAGTGAATTACAGAATACAAAAAGTAAATGTTTGTGGGGAATGAATCTTTATGAGAAATGGGTATCTGGAAATGCAATTGAAAATTGCATGAGGCAATGATTTTCCCCCATGGCAGTATGAAGCAGAGACTTGGAATTTGAAGGAGGCAAAAAGAAGGAACCTAAATATGTTCAAGATGAAGTATCTGAGAAGTATGGAAGGTGTCACAAGTATGAATAGTGCAAGAAATGTGGTGAAGCCGAGTAAGGGGATGTAGAGATGGCTGACAGATAGGATGGCTCAAAGAGTACCGAGATGGTTTGGGTATATAGAAAGAATGAGTGAGGAAAGACTGGCAAAAAGAGTATGAAAGGCAGATATGAAGAGATTGAACAAGGTGGATGGATATAGTGAAGGGGACACTAAATACACTAGGAATGTCTGCTGAGCAGGAAAAAAAAAAAAAATCCAAAGACAGGATTGGATGGCCACTGGTTATACATACAGGTGAAAGAAAGACAGGCCTATGTGGAGTAGTGAGTAGTGTTCCTGTCTTGGAACACATAAGGTCTGAGTTAAATCCCAATCAGTGTGAAAATAATACCATGACTATCCAACCCCTCTCCACAATGGAAATAAGCTCACTTGCTTTTTCCTGTTATCCTCAGCAATTGTAATTGTAATTCCAATGTGTTTTTTCTTTATCTGTATTTGATTTATTGCCAAATAAAATTATTATTATTATTACTATTATATATATAGCAGACATCAGAGATACAGTAGGTCAGTGTCACATAGAAATATACGCTAGCATCTCACCATTATATTCAAGTTGATTATGCATATTTCAGACTTCATTCACAGCTACAGCCATTCCTACATACCAAAAAAACTTCACATGCACTTACCATACATAAGGCAACATGTCCATTTTTTTTTTTTGGGGGGGGGGGATCAGAGGGTCACAAAGTATTGAAGCAGTGGTGATAAGCCAGCTCCAACTATCAGGCCTTGCTGTGGAAGTGTTGTCTATATGCATTATCTTAGATTCAAGCAATGTGCTGGGTTGTTGTTGTTGTTGTTTTCTCTTCCAGTGTTCCATAAATCACACATTTCCCTGGTATGTGATATTGTAAGGGGAGATGAGAGATAGTTATGTGGCATAGTCTTTATGGTTGGTGTGTGTATATGTGTGCTCAGTTGTGTTTTTATAAAACAGATGCAGTCAGGTTCCACTGTGTGGTGGAGATAATGGATCCCTTCTTAGTTCAGCTACAGTATATTCTAGTCTTCTTTTATATTCATATTCTTATGTTTGC
>NC_134778.1:76999820-77009820 GCF_046742065.1 Oratosquilla oratoria
ATATTCTCACATCATAAACAAAACCTATTCAACTACTCCTCCCTTCTCAGTATCCTGGGATTAAAGAGCTTCCCTGTTCCCTGTCACATTGCTCATGTCAAAGGCAATGTAACGAGACAAAGATTTTCTGCAGCAGGGTCCAATAGCTGGAACTATTTAGTTTCACTTTTTATCACATGACAACCCCATTCCTCATTTGCTTAAAATAAATCATGAAGCAGATCAATCCCCTGAGCTCATTCTTGTAACACCTATCAGACTTCTCAAATACATAACCTCAAAAACATTCAATCTCTTACTCTCTGTTTCCCTTATATTTCCCGAACAGCATCTTGAGTACAATAAATTTCTTATACAACCTTTCTTACTGCACACATCCTTTCAAACTCAATCATAACTGTTTCAGTCTCTCCTCAAAATCAGTTACAATTAAACTAACTAGATTCAAAAGAACAGATACTCTACCAAATCAGTCCTTGTTCCTTTAATATTTTGGCATACCAAATGGATTTCATTCTGGCTGTGATTGGGCATTATTCAGCTGATGGTCAGACTAAACTATTGTAAAAATTTTCCATGAATGAAGATAACCATCAACCTGAACTGTGTCCATCAGCTGTATACAACTATATACTCTTCAACAGAATAAAATCTACATAAGTCTGTCAGTGTACTGAAAAAATTAAGCAAAACATCCAATACAATGGCATACATCTGTAATACTAAAACTTATAAGTCTAGTGGGAATCTTTTTCAAGTCTATGAAGCTTGTCATGTTTAGGAGTAAGCTTGTCATGCATGTAACAAGGAGAATATTAAAGCTTGTCACCCAAAAATACTACAAGTCAACATTATACAAATTGTTTAGAATACTATAGCTAGTCATCCAGTAGACTAGAATTTACTCTATATACCCCACCTTGTCAATAATAAGTTTACATATACACTTGCTTGCTATACCAAAGAGATCAAGCATGCAAAGTCTGTCAAACATTCATTTACTATCTAAGGAACTGAGAAAAGAATGTCAATCAAATGGAAAGATTCCACTATATGCCTAAAATTATAAAAACATAAAAGCAGGGCCTGTAATGTTATACATGGCAAGTAACAAATAAACTCCATTTATATAAAAATATTGTTAAAATATAAGCTCTTCCATGGAATTCTATCCATCATGTAACAAATAAGTACATTCCTATTACAATGTATAAATAGAATACACTACTTCCTACATTGGCAAATTTCCCTGGAGTGTATCTATTCTTAGATAAATTGATAGAGTTTACCTCCTCATATCCCCTTATCAACAATATATCTGCGAAGTAGTCACTAAAACTTACATATACTTTTCTTGAGATCCTACCAAGGCCAGCATGGGTCTGGGCAGTTCCTAAGCCATGTGTTAATCTTGCCATCTCCTGCTTGCATCAGACTTGTGTAAGTTGTCAACTGAAAAGGCATAATCATATTAGTACACTGTACAATCTTTAGTATCCTACCTAAATATACCAATACAGCACTGCTGTACCTCAGTATCAACTCTTTTCACATTTGTATTTCTGATTATACATGGTCAAAAACAACAACAATAATAATAACAACATATAATGCCAGCCTGAAGGGATTTCTCCGTCTTCTCTATTTTCCACATGAGGGGATGGAGGGGGGTGATTAGCTGATTAAGTGAAGTGACCTTGCTACAAATGTACTGTGTCTTGCTGTATTGCTTCTGACCTAGACAGCGGACAGGAGACTGGGATGACCCTTCATCCACATGGAGCTAAGATGAGAGGGAATGGGTGGGACTTGGTGCATGCATTTGATTTTGCTACCTTACTTTTCAGGGGAAGAAACCCTTGATAAATAGATAGATAGATACATACATACATACATATACCAAGGCTTTTTCCCCCTTCCAAGGGAGGTAGCCAAAAAGGGAAAGGCATAAAAACACTCCCACCCATTTCATCCCTAAATACACTCCACACCCCTCCCACCCTTCCTCTCATCTGAGCACCTCCTGGATGACGGGTCATCCCTGCACCCTGCCCACCGCCCTGGGTCAGAAGCAGTGTCGCAAGACACAGTACATCCACAGCAAGGCCGCTTCATTTAATCGGCGACCCCCCCTCTCCGTCCCCCCCTACATAAAGGAGAGGACGGGGAGAAATCCCTTCGTGCTGCGTCAAAATTACTCACACATACTACCCCACCCCCCACCCCCCTGCCCATTCCTCCTCATGCAGTCACAACATCATCCATATACAACCATTCTCCACTCACCTCTGTCTTCCGTCCTCTCCCTTCCTTCCTCAACAGACATTCCCCTCTTCCCCAAAGCCCCCTTCACCCCATCCATCCACCTCATCCTAGGACGTCCCCTCATGTTCACTCCCTCCACATCTGCCTTCCATACCTCTTTTACTAGTCTTTCTTCACTCATTCTTTCCATGTGTCCAAACCATCCTAATATTCTTTCATCAACCCTCTCTCCCAAATCCTTTTTCACCCCTGTTCTCCTCCTCACCTCCTCATTTCTCACTCTATCTAGCCTAGTTAATGCTATATAAGATCTCAAACTTCCATCTAAAATATATCAGCCCAAATACAACAAAAACCACCAATACTTTCAACCACTCTAATACCCATATCAAAGCCAAACAAACTACCAGAAAAACCACCATCCTACAGACCAATCTCAGTACTATCCACCATATCCAAGCTGATGGAAAGCCTGATTACAAAAAGAAATATAATATATTTAACCTTTCCACCTCCTCAAGCCAACATGGATTCAAGGAGGGCTGCTCCACCAGCACACTTTTCACTAACATCTCAAAAGTGCTGGAGGGATTTAACAAGAAAGAACCACCAGAGAGAATGGCCATGATGGCAATAGATGAAATCAAAGCATTCAATAAAATTCCTAGATGTATAATATGAAAACAATCATAGAGACAGACATCCACAACAATGACAAGAAATAAGTAACCAATTTCTTAGCCAGAAGACAACGCAGAGTCCAAAACAACCAAATTCATGAGACTTAAAGACAACAATGGAATCCCCCAAGGAACAATATTCCTACATGCATTATTAAATATTTTCACAAGTAATATCTCATCATCGCAGAAAAAACCCTCTTACATCTGACAAGAACCATACTGGCACATTCAGGACACCATTCAGTATTAAAATAGTACCAATAGAGAATAGGTCTGGCCACAAATTCAAACTATCCCAGATGCAACCACTACACAGACACAGAACACTTCATACTACAATGCCCTATACTAACAATCCCCAGGCAACAACACAATACATCTTCCCTGAGTAACCTATGGTCCTGCTAGGAGGCTGTTGCCTGTTACCTGAAGGCCAAAGGTCTTCTTCAAGAGAGACCAGGGACAACAGATTGATTAATTGAACACTGGAAATGTATTGTGTCTGTGTGGTTTGTGTGTTCATCCCATACAGTCTGATGGTCCCATTGTCTCCTAACCCAAATGTCACCTCTCTCCCTTTGCCTTATATTCTCCACTTGTTTCCATTCTCCAAATGTTATTCAAAATTATCTCTTACAGCTCTTGCTCTTCTTGCATTAATGCTAACATTAATATTGTCTTGTAATACTGTCTGCATGATACATTACAGTAACTACAGTAATATGATGCTAGATTACAGTACTGTACAAAGTGATAAAAAATTAGAAGCACAGCACTGTATGAAGATTTCAATAGATGCTGACACAGTCACAGACAAGTACATTACAAAGAAAGAACTATAAATATGTAAAATGACTGTCTGCCATAGTGGTAACTGAGCATTTAGACACATACCTTATTAAAAACAGGTTTGGTGGATAGGACATTGTATAGAAGCTTTTCTGTAGCTTCTTCTTGTCCTCCCTCCATCATGCACTTTATTGCTGGAGTTCTTCGGTCATCAAAAAATGGTGGATTTTTCCAATGGTCATAGTTTGTCTCCACCAAGAACCAGGAGCCAGAACCCGACTTACGAGATCCCAGTGACAGAATATTGAAGTTCTCTCTGTCTCGTGTAATTATGCACCCCTAATTATGAAGTAAATAAAAATACACAACTCAAAAAAATAAGTGATAAACATTTACTGAAAAAATATACATATACATACAAGAACATAACATATATAACAATTAGTCTCACTAAATATAGAAGGGTGTAACCACATACCTCACCAGCATTAACTCCCCCAAGGATGAAATATACAGGGGCAAGGAGCCTTTTCTTTGAAAGAAGGTCCTTGGCTTCTTCATAGCTTTGTGCCCGCTCCAGCACTTCACGACTAAAGAAACCTACCCACCTGGGAACACATGAAAATAAAATAAATTTCATTTACAATCTTAGACCAGAGTCTTAAAGGTCTGTATCTTGAAGTACATATTATGAACAAATTTAAACACACATATACAGAAAGGCTCTTTCCCCTTTATAGGAGGGTGGCCCAACCAATGTGTACATCCATTATCCTCTACCTAATTGTAGTATACAGGAAAGGAGCAATAATCATTGGATCCCATCTACTCTCCAATTTATCATACCTAGTCTCAAATTCATACACAGTTCCAACCTAATTCATATGAAAGAAAGCAAGAGCGATAGATTGATTGATTGTATTTACCTAATTGCAGTACACAGGAAAGAAGCAACACTTGTTGGGTCTCATTTCATATTCTCTAATTTTTTATCATACCTAGCCTCAAATTCATGTACAGTTCCAACTGCCTTCCTGTTTTTTCAGAAACCTTTTCCTTTGCTGACTGACAACTTGCCAAAAAGAAAACTGCTGTTTTTCTTCTTCTGTTCTCCTATCATTTTTGGCTTATGCCCCCTCTAAGAATTTTCATGTCTTTGCTCATTCCTCTTCATTAGCACCTTTCCTAATCCAAATGTTTTTTTAATTTTTCTTGTCATGCTAACTTCCAAGACATGCTGATTACTTTGTTTGCACTTGCAACTTGAGCCTTATTTTCACTGGACATGTGCCATTTCTCTTATCCTTACCTAACCTACACATATTGTCAATCTGATCTGTTACATCATAGTCCTTTACTAGTTATTGAAACAATTTCCCTTATCTTTTGCATTTCTTGTTTGTTGCATAATTTCCACGAGGTGATAAGTTCTTCCTGGAACCAAAGAGTAAGACACATCTAGACTTGTCAACTACATCTCTTTCTTTACATAACCTTGATTATTCCTTCTTCTTGGCTATCTCTTCCCTGTTGCTTCATGATCTCTTTAAAGATTACTCTATCCCTCCTATCCTCATTTGTTGTTGGCCTATCCTCTTTTTCCTCCATGGTGTTGATAAGATTTTTTTCTCTCATTTGTCAAAGTTTCATTTCCCCTTCTCAATTTATCAATCTCTACTTTCTGTGCCAGGTTTATTCCCTTTTCTTTTTCAAGTTTTCGCTCTAGATTGTGCAACCTAACCTTATGGGAGGAAATTAAATCTCTAAATCTTTTCAACTCTATTAGAATTTCACTTACCTTTATAATAGAGTATCCAATTTGTAGCCTATATTTTCTTCTTTCATATTCATTCCCAGCACTACACTCACCAAGTTTTTAATGGACCTACCTTTCTAGGTGTAAAAACATCAAAACCTGCCCTTATTAATGTAAATATATAACAACAAAAAAGATAATATTTGATGATGTAAACAAACATGAATTAATTTTTATCTTCTTTTGTTTCCTATCATGAGCAACTTTGGAGACAAGGACCACTATTTTTCCTCCCTGATTCTCTTCAAAAGTTGGAATCAGCCATGTTTTGCCTCTACTGTGACCCTGAATAGCTTTTCTTCTCCCCCGTCCATTCAAATAGCAATTATATTCATCTGGCTTTGCCTGCTTAACCTCTTCAATATGAGTCAAATTATCACATGCAGCATTGGATGCCTGATGTACAATAATTTGATGATGCATCACAATACTTGTATTATAAAATATAAAGTCACTGCTGATTTACTCACTCTTTTTCACTCTGAGTAATAATAAACACAGAAAACACTATCAAGCCAGTTCACAAAATTCGCAGGTCACTCAGCTACAACTACAAATTAAGTATGATCAGGAGACCAACATCGACATCCTTGTATACCCACTCGCACCTCATGAAGCCTATGCATCATCATATGGAGGAGGTTAAGGCAAATCTAGAAGTGTCACTTCATGTTAACATCATCTACTGTGACCCTGAAATAGCATTGCTTCTCCCCTCTCCACTTCATCATATTAATGTGGAACTGTTTCTGTTACTGGCATATAGCGATAGGTGGGGAGCAGTCAGCAATTAACTGCACTCTTTAAGCCTGGTTTGGAAAACGAGTGTCAGCACCTCTGGAGCTGAACTTCCAGATAGAAGTGGTGTTATATATTTTGAATTCAGGTGAGAGGGCCTTGGGTATAAGAAGAATGTCTGTCTTACAGGAAAGGGAGAGGGAAATATACGGGTGTGAGTGGAGAATGATTGTGACTGAATGATGACATGACAAAGCCCAAAGGAAATTCTTCTTGTCTGCTCAGTATATCCTGGAGTAGATGAGGGGGGTTGTCATATAATAAGGCAGTGGAGATAAACCACATCTGGCTGTCTGACCTGGCTGTAGTGCTGTCTCTTGCTGCTCTGCTTCTGGTGTGGTACAGAAATGTGCCTTCACCCACAAGCAGCATATAATATGGAAAATATGTCTGTATTGCAGAGGTATGGGATGGTTGAAAGATGGGTGCATGCCTTGGTTTATGTATCTATAAAATACTTTAGGGACTTTGGTTCACCCTTGCTGATCAGTGCCAGACAGGCTTCTTTTATGAGTGGAAATTAATATCTACTCAAAGAAGAATATAGATCCTTTTTAATTTCTACTGTCCCTACTTTCTGTTACCCTCCTTATTTTTTTTCTTTTACCACTTCTGAAACTTTTTTCAGCACAATAGCCTCCAAAGATAGAAGCACTGGCTATCAGAAATAAGATACAAATTTTTCCATCATTAAAGAAGTAACCTTCCATAATAAATACAGTAATGAAGAAATACAGTTTTCCATAGAGATGCATAAATACTTGGAACTGCCAAGAAGGAGATATACCCCAAGCTGAAACAACACATGAATTCAAATCTAAATATAATAGATATATATACCAAAGGCTTTTTCCCCCTTATAAGGGAGGTAGCCAAAAAAACAAAGGCATAAAATCCACTCCCACCCATTTCATCCCCACATACTCTGCTCCCATTCACTCCCTCCCTACCTCTTATCCTGGCACCTCCTGGATGACGAGTCATCCCTGTATCTCACCCACTACCCTGGGTCAGAAGCAGTGTCACAAGACACAACACACCCAGAGCAAGGCTGCTTCATTAAATCAGCAACCCCCCTCTCTGTCCCCTCATGCAGAAATAGAGAAGATGGGGAGAAATCCCTTTAAGCTCCATCAAATTAGTTTTTCACACATACTCCCTCACCCCCCATCCCCAACCCACTCCCTTTCATGCATCACAGCATCATCCATACACAACCATTCTCCATTCACCCCTATCTTCTGTCCTCTCACATCCTTCCTCAACAGACATTCCCCTCTTTCCCAATGCCCATTTTACCCCATCCATCCATCCAGTGCTTGATCACCCCCCTCATGTTCACTCCTTTTACCTCTGCCTTCCACACCTTTTATACTAATCTTTCTTCATTCATTCTTTCCATGTGTCCACACCATCCCAATACTCTTTCATCAACCCTATCTCCCAACTCCCTTTCCAGGTCCTGGAGCCGCAGCGTCTACATCATGGGACCACCCCCCAACACCAAGAGTTGGGGGGGCCAAACGGCGGCAACCAGCCCTGGCCACCGGCTCTACCCAGCACTTCTAAGCTACCAGAAGAGGCTGGATGACCACATTGTGAACAGCTGCCCAGGATGTAACACTTCACCCCATACCAAACAACACATAATGGAAGACTGCATTATACACAATCATGCATGCAAACAACACAACATACACTCTATAAAGGATTTGTGGGAAAACCCAGTTTCGGCTGTGGCATTCCTTGTGGAGACGGGACTGCTCGGACAGACAGTCTAGGGAACAACAATAACAACAACTCCCTTTCCATCCCCATTCTCCTCCCTACTTCCTCATTTCTCATTCTATCCAGCCCAGTAACCCCTATCATACTTCTCAGGCACCTCATCTCTAACATATTCAAACTTCTCTTTTCCTCTCTTATGTTAAATGTTTCTGCCCCATACAGTGCTGTTGGCAAAATCACTCAATCTACATTCTACCTCCACCTCCACTCCTCCCTTTCTCATCCAAGTATCTAAAACTATCCACTTCCTCCAGTCTCTCTCCCTTAATACTAACTTCCAGTCTACTGCCACTTTCTCCCCTTCTCTCCATCTCATCACCTTACGATTACCCACATTTATTTTCAACTTCCTTCTTTCACACACCTTCCGAAACTCTGTCACTAACTTCTTCAATCCCTCCTCCGATCCTGCCACAAGTGCAGTGTTGTCAGCAAGCAACTGGCTTACCCCACACTTTTCTCCATTTCCTTTAACCATCTCCAATCCCTGACCCATTACCCTTGCATATAACACTTACACCACCCTATCCATGTATAAATTGAACAGCCAAGGTGACAAAACACATCCTTGCCAAAGTCCCACCCTTATTTCAAACCACTCAATATCTCCATTTCTGATTCTAACACAAGCTCTACTATTCTCATAAAAACTCCTGACTGCTCTTCACAGCTTTCCTCCTATCCTATATATCTGCAAAACCTCCCACAGTGCCTTCCTGTCTACCCTGCCATAAGCCTTTTCCAAATCCATAAAAGGTCCCAAAAACATCCTTACCTTTTCCTAAAGCTTTCTCACATATCTGTCTTACCACAAAAATCTGATCTATGCAACCCCTACCTGTCCTAAACCCACACTGTTCCTCACCAATTACTCCCTCTGGTCCTTTCCTAATCCTCTCAATCAAATCCCTCCCATAAGCCTTCCCAACTACACTTAACAAACTGATACCTCTGAAACCACTACACTCACACTTGTCCCATTTTTCCTTGTAAAGTGGAACTATACAGGCACTCCTCCAGCCCTCCAGCACTCATCCCTCTCTTAAACAAGCATTAAATATCCTCACCAGCCAGTCAACCATCATTGTACCTCCTCTTTTTTAGACATTCTGCATGACACTCATTCAAACCAGGTGCATTACCTGCTCTCATCATCTTAAATCTAAATATGATAATTGGAAATTAAGGATATAAATACAGTTGCAACTATATACTGACTTGAGAGTAGATATGATAAACTGGAAAGTAGGAGATTGGACCCAACAAGCATTGCTCCATTCCTGTATACTATAATTAGATAAATACATATATGAGAAACCTAATATTATTAGTTTCAACTATGCACTTACTGTTGTTTGTGATCATGAAAGAGAATCCACTCTAGCAATCCAACAAATCCTCCATTGAACCCAAAGCGTTCATCCAGACTGAATGTGAATTTGTCCTGAAAGAGTAAACATTTAAAATGAAGTATGCACATGCATGCTCATTTCAGATATGTATCTTAATGCAAAGGTTTGAAAAATATTAGAATATATCATACAATAAATTGTCTCAAGTTTTTCTAAGTGGAAAACCTACAGCCCTAAAGAGGCTAGCAGCAGTCATTAAACCCTCCCATAGATCTCCCTGGTAAGAAACTCTGGACTGTTATCTTTGCATAGTGTTGGGGAGGGAGGGAAGTAGTCACTGGTTATCAGCTCTTCAAGTGTTCTATGGACTATTCATGTTATGTTGCTCTTTCTGTATTACAATTCTAAATTCTTTTGTAAATATGAGCACAGGGTTTTTCTGTACTTAAATAAGGAAATAAGGGCTACAAGTGTTTTTGGTAGAAGGCAGCAAAAATATGTTGTAGTGT
>NC_134778.1:77017320-77019820 GCF_046742065.1 Oratosquilla oratoria
ATATATATATTCTCATCAAACAATTTGAATTATAAAGTAAACATTTATCTCAGGCGAGTGTTCCAAACTCAGGCTAAACTATGAGAATCTAAATATAATGATAACAATAATAATGTTGCCTCAAGTTTCATGGACATACTGTGTCTTGCTGCATTGCTTCTGACCCAGGTCAGTGGGTGGGAGGTGCTACAATGAGAGGGAGGAAAGGGTGGTGGATGGGAGTGGAATGGGTGCAGTGGACAAGGTGCAGGGATGACCCATCATCCAGGAGGTGCTAAGATAAGAGGGAGGGTGGAGGGGTGTGGAGTGTATTCAGGGATGAAATGGGTGGGAATGATTTTATGCCTTTTCCTTTTTGGCTACCTCCCTTGTAAGGGGGAAAAAGCCTTGGTATATGTATGTATGTACCTCCCTTATAAGTCAGAAAACCTTTGATATATAGATAGATAGCCTTGAGTTTCACTAAGTGGAGAACCCATACCCCCACAGTGGCTAGCAACAGTCCTCATGCCTTCCTAAACATATGTGCTTTATTGGTATAGGACTGTTTCTGTCATGGGCTAAAAGTAGCAGGACATGGGGAGCAGTTACCAGTTGTCATCTTACAGTGTAAAAAGCTATAAGAAATACAGCTGAAATTGACAGAAAGAAATCTTGGGCTACAACTCCTGATGGAGGTGAAGGGTTAGATGGACTTTAAAAATGGGCAGCTCCACTGTCCACCTTGATGGACCACCATAAAGGTACACATCATTGGTCCCTAGCTATAGTAAAAGCAGCAAGCTCAAACCTGTGTTTTCTTGTCCTTCATTATGTGATTCCATCGGTCAAATGGAGAGTCATCCAAGTTGATTGTATATGTTGGCACAGTATCTCTGTGGGATACAATTTCAGTAAAAAAAAGTATAATTGCATACACTCAGGAAAACAAAGACACCCTACAAATTATACAAAATAAAACATTGAGAATATACAATAAGTTGCACCAAAGCCATTCCAATAGAACAGCTAAACACAGACACCAAAATCCTCTCCAAAGTACACCACAGGAAAACAGCTTTAGACAACAATTGATTGATTGATTATACAGTAACAATAGTGCAGTATAAATTATTTCACTACTACCAATACCAAGAAAAATCCCCTTGGAATTAATCTGCTTAATCAAGGTAATGCAACTTATGATAAAGTACAGGACACACAAAATTTCTTAATACTTACGGCTCTTTTGGTGGGTATGCTGTTCCCTCGCATCCTTCAAACTGAAAAGAAAATTTGAAATAAATAAAATCAGTTAAAATATGTATGGTAAATATTTCTTATCAGGATAAGTATCCTCATACATAAATCTTTAAATGAATGATAATTGTTGACAAATTTCACCAACAAGAAATGTACAGCTCTCCAGTTAGCAATAGTCCTTAGGCCCTTCCATAGATCTGGCAAAAATCTTAAAGAAGACAGACTACTATAAGAATAATATGAAACAGCTTTCCACATAGGTATATTAATTTGTGGAACAAATTAAATCAAGAAACAATTAAGACAAGCACATACAAGCACAATTACAAATTTAAGTGAAGGTTCCATACACATATCTTATGACTTAAGTGTTAAGTTAAATGATCACTTTCTTTGTGGTTTCCTATTAATGATTTACAGGACTGAGATAAACTTGATACCATCCCATCATGTGTGAGTTTTTTACCTGAAAGTCAGTACAACTTTGCCTTTAAACTTGCAAAAGCTCCTGGTGTCTCATTCTTTCAGTTGTCAGATTTGATTTTAAGTATGCAATTGCAAGTTTAAAATGGTAAAAAAAAGACTTGAAAAGTCAGCAAAAATGCATGTCATGCATTGAGAGAACTTTTGATGTTATATAATCTTTGCCATAAAACTATCTTCAGCTTACTAAAAAAAAAAAAAAAAGTATTTGGTTTAGGACTAGTGCTAAGAATATGACTAACAGTGCCAAGCCTAGGACTCACAGTGCCTGTATTTATGATATTAATTTTCTAATATCATGGCAATATGTTTACAGCTGATTTTGATTGTTCAAACAGGTATCAGGTTAGGCTGGGTTAACTTGGAACAGGTCAAAATAGGTTTAAATTTTCTGGTATTCAGCCTAAAAACTATAGCAACAGGCCTAAGACTGATGGTGTTATCAAATGCTACTTCAAGTTTCTCAGACAGGATACCCACAACCCAAGGGAAGTTGACAATACTTCTCACCACAATCTACTCATAATGATCTCTCAAGAGATGAAGCTCTGGAATGCTGTTGTGTTGAATCAGTGTAGAACTGCTTCTATGTTACCAATTGATAGGATAACAATTGACAAATGTTATCTCTCCACATTTGAAAACTGGTGGAAAAATATAAAGAGACAGTGCCAATATATATGCACCATAACTCTATTGATTGATTTTAAAGATATATAGCATGGAAGATAATCTTCTGACGTCTGTCTTGTAGGATCACCATGTGTAGGGCCCA
>NC_134778.1:77024820-77039820 GCF_046742065.1 Oratosquilla oratoria
TGAGAGTAATCTACGAAATTTCACAACTGCCAAGGAAACTATATGTTTTCAGTCTGAAGTAACTACTGTTGCATGTATCTTAAGTTTCTGTTGTATTTTTTGTGCTGCGTAGTGCTGCCCTTGTTTTGCGACTCGACTCTTATGTACTTCCGGCCTTGTCATGTGTTCAAGTCGCGGTTGGATACCGACCATTATGATGAGCCAGTAAATTGTTGTCCCCACTCGTCCATTCAGTTCATAACGTCATTTGATTAATTCATCCTAGCAACAAACGATTTTATTAAATAAAAGTGGAGCCTTAGTTAAATAACATCGCCTGGGTTTAAATACAATGAAATATAAAAAGCCGCGTTGGTCGCGTAGATGCTGGTAATTGTAGATAAAAACACTTATCTTCTTGTAAGCATTTATTGTGTAACAGCAGTTGAAGTTCAAATTTCACCACAAATCATGTACGTTTTTTTCTTCGGTAAAGGAGGCTAGATTTGTGGGTCTCTTGTTAACAAATTTATGAAAAATGCGGTAATATTTAATTTGCTATAAATATATGTTCATGATATTGTAAAAATGGGAAAGCATTCGCACATTTAGATTCTGAAATCCATGTGCTTTTGAAGCTAGGAAGTGTTTACAGTCAATATATAGAGAACACAAGGAAAAACTTAGGGTTCTTTTACAAGTAACGCATACAGTCACAATACATCGTTCATCTTGTGGTGTAAATCTATTTCACTTAACCATCTGTAACATAGCTGTTAACAGCTTGATAAATATATGCATGATGTGTTTAATAACACGCTATTTTTCAATAATTTTGACTACTGTGTCTTTTGTGAGTTCTGTTAGACAAAGTTGGAGGAAAACGCATGAAGGCGACGGTAGTGCACGTGCACTTAGATGCACTGAGGGCTTGGGTCTTGAACCTTGCTGTGTTCGAAGACGCGTGGCCCGAGGTTTGTTTGTTTCTTGTTGTGCAAGGGGGTAACCAACCTTTATTCGTTCACCATCCATTTTCATATATTTCAGAGAAATTTTAACACTCTACCGTCAGTCTAACGCATAATTTGGAAATAATTTTACAGTACAACAATGGCTACAACTATAAAACTTCGGAATGCGGTCTGACACTCCAGGGAACGACAACAACTGGAAAACTAACGTGTATTGACCTTTACAAAGGACAAAAATACTATCATCATTTGATATTACAGGGTATTGAATATAGTATGAAAGAAATATGTCAGCAATTTATCTACACCAGTTCATATCATATTACTATACATAAATTGCGTATGCTCGCGCTGAAGGTCTCTGCCGTTGTACAAGATCAATCTCGCCAAAACACGCGGGCAAACACTGCATACCAACATGATTTTTTTTTCTTCTTTTTATTTTGTAAGCTCTATTTCTTAATTTAACCAGCACTGCAAATGATCGTTTCGGAGAAGAAGGAGAAAAAAAAAAGGAAGAAGAAGAAAAAGATGTAGAAGAAAAAGAAGAAGGAGGAGGAGGAGAGGAGGAAGACGAGGAGGAGGAAAAATAAAAATAAGAAGGAGTAGAAGAAAAAGAGGAAAAGGAGAAGGGAAAAAGAAGCAGAAGAAGAAAAAAGAAATAAAGAAAAAAGAGAAAGAAGAAGAAAGGGAGGAAAAAGGAAAAGAAAGAAAAGAAGAAAAATAATAGGGGAGGAAGAAGAAAAGGAGGAGGGGAAGAGGAGGAAGAAGAAGGAGAGGAAGAAGAAGAAGAAGAAAAAGAAGAAGAAGAAAAAATAAAAGAACAAAACAGGAGGAAGGAAAAGAAGAAGAGGAAGAACAAAAAGGAGGAGATTGAGCAGCAGAAGAAAAACAAGAAGAAGAGGAAGAAGAAGAAGAACAGGGGGAGAAGTAGGAGAAAAGAAGAAGAAGGAAAAGAAGAGGAGAAAGGAAAACAATAAGAAGAAGAACAAGAAGAAGAGGAAGAAAAGGAAGAACAAGAAAAAAAGAGGAAGAAGAAGAAAAAGAAGATTATGATGATCAAGGAGAAGAAAAAAAAAGAAAAAAGAGGAATATGAAAAAGAAGAAGGAAGGAAAAGAGTAAGAAAGAGGCAGGAAAAGAAGAAGATCAACACCAAGAAAGAAATGAAGAAGAGGAGGAACAAGAAGAAGAAAAAAAAATAAGTAAAAGAAGAAGAGAAGAAGAAGGAGAAGGAGGAAAAGAAGAAGATAAAGAAGAAGAGCAAGAACAAGAAGAAAAAGAAGAAAAAGAGAAAGAACAAGAAAGAAAAGAAGGAAAAGAAGAGGAGGAAGAAGAAGGAGGAGGAGATGATGATAATGAAGAAGTAAAAGAAAGAAGAAGAAAAAAGGAAAAGAAAAAGATGAGGAGGAGAAGGAAGAAGAAGAAAAAGAGGAGAAGAAAGAAAAGGAAGAAGAAGATGACAGGAGAAGAAGAAAGAAGAGTAATAATAATGATAATAATAATAATAAAAAGAAAATGCAAAGATGCAATACTTTGTCCGCCTTTGGATACCTGTGATTCCATTCAGTGCAATTTGAGTGACGTCATGTTTTGACGTGATTGTTCATGTATTCCCACTTGTCATGGCGCTTTTGACAGTATGTTAAGAAGGTTAGACTATGTTAGGTTAGGTTAGCGAAGTGGTTTAAAAAATCTAAGGTCGAAGAAAGGATCAGCTGAGAAAGAATTCTATCCTGGTTTCGAAGACTGTATTGCAAATATTACCATTAGAATGACGACACGGATAAGACTTTCACCTCGATCTCTCTGCCTTCATCGAATTAATTATCAACAACGAGATTTTCATACAAAATGTCTGTGAATATTTGTTCACAGCGTTTCTGTGGGAGAATTTTTTTTTTTTTTTGCATTGTACATTTTATTTAGGTTTTAGCATTATGGCTAATGTAGTTATCTCACACATTAAAGATAAACATTTGTTTCCTCAAGTGTGTTAATTGATTAGAAATTAGATCATTTGAGATGTATACAAAGCATAATTATGAGGGAATAAACTTCAAGTGATGACGTAATTGTGTCCATACGGACATACAGAAAAACAAACATTTTACTTTTTTGGTTGCATCCGTGAGGACGCCTTTATAGTCGACTGCATGGCGGTATTAAGACTGAACAGAACACAGTTTAGACAAAAATTATAAAAATACTGAGATAAGAACTACAGTATCAGATAGCATGTGAATTGAAGTGCATTCTTGCATATAATAAACATACCAATTTTACATTTCACATTATTGTACGTTGTAATGTATTATAAAATATTTTTGTAACAGTTTTGATGTATAGTCACAGATAAGAAGTTACCTCAACAGGATGCCTGTTGTACTGAAGTTGGTCTGGAACCTAAATAGGTTTAAAAATGAAATAGGCAAGAATTTGTTTACCGACAGAGTAGTTAACGAATGGAATAAACTTAATGGCCATATAGTTAGCGTTGGAATAATTGATTATTTTAAAATAAGATTAGATAACTATATGGATAGAAATGAAAAGTGGTAAGGGGCATGGAACTGCCTAGTGTAGGCCTTATGGTCTCTTGCAGTCTCTTCTATTATGTTCTTATGTTCTAATCATGGCCGTTAGTGTCGAACTTCTAGAACTGACATGCTACACAAACACACACACACACACACACACACACACACACACGCACGCACACACGCACACACTCACGCACGCACACACACACGCACGCACACACACACACACACACACACACACACACACACATTCACATACACACACTCACACACTCACACACACACACACAAACACACACACACACACACACACACACACACACTCACACACACAAACACACACACACACACACAGTCGACAGACATCATACACTACTAATGAAAATCTAATGAAAAAGCTAACATACAAAAGGCATAAAGAAATAAAACACAAAATGTAGTATGTGTATTATTACCATCACTACTACTACAGGGAACTACTTCAACCTCTTCAGTACAGAGATCCACTTTATTTATCTAATTCATTAATTCGTGTATTTGTTTATTTATCTATATGTTTATTTATCTATTTATTATTATTATTTTTTTTACTTTGCCAGGTCCGTAGCCAGGATTTGGAATTTGGAGTGGACGTTTCTTTTGTCCGCAGAGGGCTTTATTTTATAATTATCCTTCTACGTGTATTTTAACTGGAACGTCTTGTATGAACACATAATGACCTTTTATCAAAGCACGGTAGTTTACTTTTTAATATCAATTAATAAGATAGTTCCATAAATATATTTGTTTTATTGCTTATCAAGGCATTATATCATTATCATTTTGATCTTTAACTCAACAGTTCCGGGAGGCTAAAAATTTCTATATGGGAGCTAAGCCCCCCCCCCCCATAGCCTTTCTGTGACTACAGACCAGCCCTTTGCTGAAACAAAATCTATGAGGAGTTTCACGCCATTAGAAAAAAAGTACAAACACCATTTGGGCGGCGTATACATATGACTGTTTCAATATTGATGAAATTATATTTCCCTTTACTCTAGATATTAAATCTTCGATCTGGATTGGGTGCAAGAAAATCAATAAGATGACCTGGCGACGAAAAAAAAAACCACCCGGAACGGTTTTTTTTTTTTTTTTTTTTTTTTTTTTATGTGACCGAAGCACATGGCGTCTTGCCTCGTTTTGTTTTGCTTTTTTGCCTTCGCTTTTTTTTGCCATATTTGATCCGCCACTTTTGGCTCTCTCGACTGTCAACTGTATTCTAATTTTTGGGGTAATATCTTGAAAACTACGGTAGACATTTTGTGGCACCTAATTAATTTGTCACCGCAAAACGCGACGGTCTTGTGAGCAGCCGCTGCCGCCTTTAATAAACCCCCTGTGAGCTCCGTCAGCTAGTGTGTCTGCCGCCGCTCTATTGCTGTAGCCTCTCTTTTTCACAGCCCCCCACCCCTCCATGCTCCTCTGACAAGCTACACCATCCCCCTTTATCTCTTGCAAGGTGTGTCTTCCATAAACACCACCTCACGGGCTCAAACCAAGCCCGTGGGAGTGACATTTCACTCCCAAATTATATAGAAAAAAATACTGTGACTGTGCTAGCGCGACGGAAGTGCAGCATGTCTGCAATATTGGACCATAGAAGTGGGCCACGTGTATGCGTGACAGGGAGTCCTCGGTTTACGGCGGCCTCGATTTACGTCGCTTCGTGGTTACGACACTGGTTGCCTCGGTTTGAACCGCGGCGGTCCAATTACAATGTAAGTCAATGGAGACGTTCACACACAACCGCGCAGTTTTTCCTTAAGTATGTGGTACCGCCGCTGTTTCCGCGCGGTTCAAACTGCTAGTGTGAACAGGGCCTAAGTTAGGGTTTGGCTTCTGTGCTCACGTGTGTCTTCTGTCACTCTTGTGTGTTGACATATACTGTCTGTGTGTGTGTGCGTGTGTGTGTGTGTGTGTGTGTGTGTGTGTGTGTGTGTGTGTGTGTGTGTGTGTGTGTGTGTGTGTGTGTGTGTGTGTGTGTGTGTGTGTGTGTGTGTGTGTGTGTGTGTGTGTGTGTGTGTGTGTGTGTGTGTGTGTGTGTGTGCGCGCGCGCACGCGATTTTCTTATCAATCAAATGGCAATACAATTTAACCAAACTTTTCGATGAAATCTCACATTATCATCATAAAGGACAACCATGTTTTAGCCGTGTACCCAAGCACACCTACGTTAACTTATAATAAAACTAAATGCCTTTGTTAACAAGATATCACAGGTTCTGAAATTATTATTTTATTTTTACATCTTGCACTTTTTCATAATCTTTCACGCAGCAGGACTACTGAATCTTCTACTGAACCACTTTTCATGATAGCATCAAGCTGTTATTAACATCAAGCAGGGCCGACCTAAGCCATTATGGGTCCCTTGATTACCATCTCCACCGGCGCTTAACTATTAAGTGTGCTTGATCATTTCAGTGCACTATAAATACATCACTAATACACCCACCCAATATGATTTGCGGTATTCAATTACCTTACATCATACTGGTGCCATATTGTGTATATATATATATATATATATATATATATATATATATATATATATATATATATATATATATACATATATGTATATATAATATGTGTATATATATATATATGTATATATACATATATGCATATATATGCATATATATATGTATATATATAATATATATATATATATATATATATATATATATGTATATATATATATATATATATATGCAGCCGCTCAATTCGCTTATACCTTGGGCCAGTACCAGTAATGTGCACAGACATTTCAAGGGGCATGTGCTTTGGACTGGGAATTGGGCATTTCACTCTTGTATTATTCGCGCGCGCGTATGTGTGTAAACTGTGCAACACCATTTTCCACATTATAATTTCTGAATGGTAAGAAAATGAAAAAAAGCATGTGAGAAATAATTTTTCATTCATTTTTATATATTTTTGTGAAGGGCACTTTTGGGGCACAGGGCAAAGGGGCAGGTGATCGGACATCCCTGCAACCCTCCTCTGCAAAGGCCTGGCCAGTACTGACATTAAGCATAGGATTCCTCGGTGACTTGAGAGTACGAAGGCGGCGGTGAAGGAGAACGAGGAACCGAAGTGTTTTGTGTCGTGCCATACGATTGGTCAGAGGTGGGTGACGTCATGATCCTGGATGAAGGCGAGTGGACGGGTGCGCGAGTATGTTCATGCTCCTTGTGAGGGCACTGACTACATGAAGGCAAATACAGGACGACAGGTGATGAAGGTTTCGACTGTAAATGAAAAATAAAGGGATGAATGGTTGTAGGTTTAGTTTCAGACTGTATAGCCTATAAATTTTCATTCATATTTGCATATAACTAAGTGCAGACGTGTTAGAAATGTTCCGTTTTTAAAGACGTATTATGATATTTGGTGTCTCTGAGACATTGAATGACACCGGCGTTTCTTAAGTTATCGATTAGGAATACCTCATGATAACTGATCACAAAATCATTGAGAATATCTAATCATAATGATAAGATGCTGGTAATAAGTAGTGCTTAAATTAATAGTGGTTAGAGATGGCAAGATACTTCTCTCCCATAAGAACGTAAGACTGAAGGAGACTGCAAGAGACCATAAGGCCTACACTAGGCAGTCCAATGTTAATTACAACCTGTCATTCCCATTCATAAAGTTGTCTAACCTCTTAAAACAACCGATAGTTCCCGCACTCGCTAATGGTTACTAAGTCTATTCTATTCGTTGGCCACTACTTAAATCCAAAATTGTCCAATTTAAATCCATTACTCCTAGTCCTGTCCTGTTCTCTTAATGTGATGACCTTATCTGCATCACCATGCTAAAACCCTCAACCCATTTGAACACCTCTATTAGATCACCCCCACACTCTGCGTCTTTTTATAGAGTATAGATTAAAATGTCTAAGCCTGTCCTCGTAAGGTCAATTTCTGAGCCCATATATCATTTTGGCCATTCTCCTCTGTACTGATTCTAGAGAATTTATACCTATTCTATAGAACGGAGACCAAAAATATACAGTATAGTCAAGGATGAGTCTAACTAACGTTAGATAGAGTTTGATAACTACTTTTGCACTTTTATTCGTAACCACTCTAGCAATGAAACCTAATGCCATGTTAGCTTTATTCTTGGTGCTAATGCACTGTTTCCTAGATTTAAGTTCAGGACTCACTAGCACTCCTAATTCTCTTTGGCTCTCAGTTTTCTCTAAAAAGGTGTTATCTAAGATATATTTGTTTTCCGGGTTGTATAAACCTATGTTTAACACACTACACTTTGAGATATTGAAGTCCATTTGCCATTTACCGACCGTGTCAACAATTTGTTAAAACTTTTCTGCAGTATCTAGGCGTCTTCTTCTGATCTAATTTGGTGTCCTGTCTTAGTGTCGTACGCATTTATTAACAATCTCGCTATGCTGGTTTACAAGGCCCTGGACCACCCTTCCAAGCCCACACCCAGACTTGTTAAACTTGGGTCATGGCCTCAGCCCAAGACGGCCAAAGTGTCTACTAATCCCACTTCTACTTATTCTTTGCATTTCCACGTCCGGATTTTACCCACATTAGTAATATCACTACGCTGGGTTACGAGGCACTGGGCCTCTCTTCCAAACCCACACCAAGACTTCTTAAACGTGGGACATGGCCTCGCCCCATTTCGGCCAAAGTGTTTAGCATTCCCTACCCCGCTTGCATTCTTTACATTATCACGTCTGGATTTTACCCGTATTAACAATAAGGGACCTAAAACCGAGCCCTGGGGAACTCCACTAGTAACACTTTCCCATTTGGATTTTACACCGTTAATGGTGATTGCTTTTTCTGACACTAATCGATGCTCTAATCCATTCAAACATTCTTCCTCCTATGCCATAGGATTTGAGTTTATTTAGTAGTCTCTGGTGGGGCACCTTGTCGAACTCTGCTAAAGTCAGGGTAAACATCGTAGCTATCATAGTAACTATCTAAAGAAACTGAAATGAGTAAACTAAGAAATAAAGATATAACACTGAAACGAAAACTTAAATCTACGTTTGAAGATATTTTCTGTATAGAACGACAAGGAAATCGAAACAGAGAAATAAATGACTAAAGATAATAGTAACACCTGCTACTGAAAAAAAAAGAAATGACGAGTTGACAAAATGTGGGCAGCGTGAGGAGAATTGGCTAAGAGGCTTAAAAGATTTTAATCTTTTAAAACGACTCTTGCCATGTTTGGAAAGCACCTATAGTTCGATACTCCATATCAACATTGCGACGGGATTCTATTCCAGATGTAGGTGAAGCAAGGCCAAAATGGAAAGGTTATTTCGAGTTGTTCTTGAAAGTGTATCCACTGGACGTATAATTCACCATAGTGTTGAATCACATGTTGGACTCGTGATCGACAGCTATTACCCTTCCGAATTAGAGCTCAGAGCTTATATATGGCCCGATATATGGGTAATGCTGTAACCTTACATATACACACACACCCAGCACCTTACCCACAAGAGTTGGAGTACCGGCTCGCAATGCAGCGATACTGATATTATTTCAATCTTGGGTTGAACTCGAACTAAGATCGCTAGTTGAGCGGTCGAGAACGGTACCACTCCACCGTCAAGCCATATAGTTAACGACCATTGGTGCCATACTGTCTCCTAACTTTGCTTGACTGATTGAATACACAGTTTCCTTAGTTAAATGCGATAAATACTGTTAGGTTGAAGGTACGTAAATGAGAAGATGCCTGTGACATTGGTAAATCTGTACAAGTTTATGGGGAGAGGGGCCCGGCTTCTGTTAAGTATTTGTAACAATGTGGTGAACTGGTATCGTTCCTACAGATTATTAGTCTGATTTCATAAACACAGGCTGGAAGGTAAAGGTTCATGAACATGACTAGAATGTTTTTTTTTTTTTTTTTTTTTTTTTTTTTTTTTTTTTTTTTTTTTTTTTTTTTTTTTTTTTTTTTTTTTTTTTTTTTTTTTTTTTTGCCGAGGGTTGCTGGTGGGTTATAGCTGATGCGATAATACACGTACATTGTATGTGCATTTGTTCATTGTATGTGTACATTGGACGTCGTACAAACGAACGATTTGCCAGGGCTGCTAACGGAATCACTCTCATCGTGGTAATGCACATACATACAAACGAACATTACGTTTTCTTCTAGTGAGAAAAGCATAGAGAACTTAATATGTTTAAGGAATAACTTAAGTAAATATTAATATTGCAATTGTGTTTTTCTATCGTCATATTCAATTGGAAGTATACGCCAAGGAGGAGTGAGTGAGTGAGTGGGTCGTCTTTCTCTCTCTCTCTCTCTCTCTCTCTCTCTCTCTCTCTCTCTCTCTCTCTCTCTCTCGCTCTCTCTCTCTCTCCTCTCTCTTTCTTCTCTCTCTGTCTCTCTCTCTCTCTATCTCTATCTCAATCTCTATCTTTCTCTCTATCTGTTTCTTTCTCACTCTCTTTATCTTTCTCTCTCTCTCTCTCTCTCTCTATATATATATATATATATATATATATATATAATTATATATAAATATATATATATAAATATATATATACATATATATTATATATCTCCTCTCTCTCCTCTTTCTCTCTCTCTCTCTACTCTCTCTCTCTCTCTCTCTCTCTCTCTCTCTCTCTCTCTCTCTCTCTCTCTCTCTCTCTCTCTCTCTCTCTCTCTCTCTCTCTCTCTCTCTCTCTCTCTCTCTCTCTCTCCCTCTCTCTCTCTCCCTCTCTCTCTCTCTCTCTCTCACACACACACACACACACACACACACACACACACACACACACACACACACACACACACACACACACACACACACACACACACACACACACACACACACACACACACACACACACACACATACACGCACACACACACGCGCGCGCGCGCGTTCTCAACCTTGTGACGGCCTGGAACAATTCACACATGAAAAAGGAGTTGGTGTCCACGTGATCCCACTGTTAGGAGAAGCGGTGCCCAAAAGAGAGATCAGGAAAGGAGGGCACTCCGATAACTCTGTGAACGGGACAAACATCTGGGAAGCGTGTTACGTGTGCATATAGCCAAAGATGACGTTCGCGTATTATACTGCTAACAGACCTAGACTGAGTCTCACGATACAGTATCTCGTATGATATACAGTCTTGTCATTTCAGCGATAACTCATGACTCTCCAAAGGGACTTAGCACCAAAGCCGTCGAGATGCCTCATCAAGTCAGCATACAGTGTCCATGTCTCACAGCCGTAAAACAACACAAGGATCACAAGCGATTTGGATCTTAGTCTTCGTGCATAAATATCGACAAAGCCATATACCTCAGTTGAGCATACCATCACTGTTATGCACTACACTAACAAGGTAACGTTAAACTCTCTAAGACCTCGATGTCCTCATTATATGAATAAACAAACTAAAATATTTCACCCAGTGGGCTTCGAAATGGCTGGACCATGGGCTTGGCTCAGGAGACCTTGAGTTCAAGCGGTGTCGCCTCCCTGTGTAGGGACTCGAGGGCTGCAATCAGGACCTCCCACGACTCCTCAAGACGTACCAGCCAATGGATGCTTCGCAAAAACATTGATCGACAACTCTATGCAATACCTGGTCCATACAAGTGTTGAAAAGTATTGGGGCGAGGGACGACGCACATTTGTTTCGTTCGTGATTTAACAGGAAAGAAGCAGGGTGTACCTCCTTACATACAACCGTTCTGGAACTCACCTGTGATGGACAGGCTGCACGGACCGCCAGCACCAGGCTGATGAGGCAGCTGATAGCACCGACCAGAGCAGGAATGGCAGACAGAAGACCCACCACGTCCACCACGTAGAGTCGCACTACTGAAAAGACGAGCCTACATGTCAGCAGATATGTCTTATCTAAGGACATACAAATGGGGGAGACTGCAAGAGACCATGAAGACTACACTCAGGGCCCTCACATTAGGGAGGGTAGCATATGGCCTGGGGTGGCACATTTAGAGGGTTGACAAAATAATCATAATAAAAAAAAAAGGTGAAATGAGCCCTGAGTTACCGTAATATACGAATTTTGCGTTAGAATCAACAGAATATGAAACATGTTCCCCCCTTATCTTTTCTGCAATAGGGACGTTAAATGAAAAAAATTAAAATATCTTTAATTATTTCGCAAGCCAATAGCTATAATAGGCAGTAAGGGATGGTGGGGAGGGGAAGTGGTGATGGGGGGAGGGGGGCGTCCTTTTTTTTTTTTTTTTTTTTTTTTTTTTTTTTTGAGAACTTTGTCCCCGGGACGGCACTTAGGTATGTAAGGGCTCTGGCTACACTAGGCAGTTCCATGTCCCATACCACTTGTCACCCTATCCATAAAGTTTTCTAATCTCTCAAGATAACCAATTGCTTCAGTGCTCAGTACATGGTTACTAAGTCTATCCCATTCGTTCACCTCTCTGTTGGTAAATCAGTCCGTTGAATGTTCTTTAGCTGAGACCGTTGGGATAAATCCTTTAAAAATCCATTAATTCAATTAATTCAAGATCATCATTCTCTTTAAAGCTTCATAATAAGTAACCTCAGGTTCTCACCTTCTTGTATGTCTCTTTTGTATTTAGAATTTATTTCCTTTTTCTTTAAAAGGTCAGGATGCAAAACGGGAGACACTTTTTTCGAAATTCCAAGCAGAGCAAATAAAAAAGTATTGCCGGCCATTACAACGGAATATTTTTGCTATCAAACTTAAATTTAGGCAATAAAAACGTTATTTTTCAAATCCGAATAAATCGTCTGCACTTCAAAAACAGTGCCTTTACACTTTCGACTATCGTCGGGAATCTTCGGAATTGTGACGTATTAGTAGCCAAACATCGATACGCACACGCCATTGCTAATTACACTGCAGTGTTTGGTACTAGGACAACAACACAGGCCATAGCATAGGCCAGCGTTTCCCAACCTGGGGTGCTGAAATCAGTGATAGAGAGTGCTGGGAAGTGATGCACACAAAAATCGCATTGATGTATGTATCACTGATTACCTAGTTGTACATATTTGACTTTTTCCATGCTATTTAATTTTTCCAGGGTGTTCTTATTTCTTCTACAAACAATATTGTCAATTTGTTTCAGTTCTAAGGAATCAAGAAAATAAATCATCAAGCAGTACACTTCACTTTCTTTTATCCTTCTAATAACAAGATAGGGGTGCCGGACTGTTTAGATATGACAACAGAGGGTGCTATGGTCGGAAAATTTTGGGAAACTTTGGCCTAGGTTATAGGCCTAGGCCTGGCCTTGGTAGCTTACGTAACATACATTTTGTGAATCTGCATAGATTATGAATATTCATAAAATGTGCAACACCAATAATAAATCTATATTTGGATGCACATATAACGAATCCATTTGACATTCACACATTATGAAGATTCATAAAAAGGTTAGGTTAGGTTAGGTAAGGTTAGGCTAGGTTAGGTTCATAAGGTGTGCATGTCTAATGGATTCATTATATCTGCACCAATTATGAATTCATTATTGGTGCTGCACATTTTAATGAATATTCAAAATCAGTGCAGATTCACAAAATGTGCATGATATCCTGCACAATTGACATGCCACATGATAGACCATGGAGCTGAATATGACTGTCCCAACACTTCCAATTTATGGCCTGTGTTGTTGGCCTATGCCTTCGTGACATGAGACTGAGACTGTCATAACTAGCACTAGGCCTAAGCCTATGGCTTCCCCCAGATCCCCCATACACCTACCGACCCACCCTGACCCGCCAGGGTGGGTGGGCGGATGAGCAAAGTCATGGTTATGCCCTTGGCCACAGCACTGATTCATTGATTAAGTTAACACTAAAAAAAATATGATTATCTGATTTCGCCTTAAGCCTAGCCTATCCATAGAGATACCAGTCAGTATTTCCTATTCTTTCTGTCCTGTACCCCTGGTTTTCCTCTACTAGAGCCTGTTCCTCCCCATTTTCTTCACTACTATGGTCGGACTTACCATGTTCATTATCATAATCAAGGAGGTCAAATTCGGCAACCTCATCAATTTCTTGTCATCTTTTGACGTTTGGCGTCGCATTATGGGTTCAAACACATATGGCTGGACATATAACAAACGAACTCCACTGTCGAACTCATCTCCATCAGATTCAATTAAATTCTGCGACATTTTCCAATAGAAACCGCGAGTGTGTACGCAATAATAGATTTTAAAGCGCTATTTTCTAGATACAATGTTTGGCTACTATGACGTCACGCCGATGTTATCTAGTGGGCGAAAATGTAACTGAATGAATATCTGCGCGTGTCTCAGGATCTTCGGAAATCTCATAGAATTCGCTCTTATAGACACGTATTTTAATCAAAATATGACTAATGCGATGGTGAAATCGACTGAGATGGTTTACAAAACTATTTCTAAAAGGGAGTGGGTGGTTTAGAAAAATTATTTCGTCTATTGTATTCTGATCTTTAAATCTGTCAGTATAAGGACGTTTTTGGATTCTTTGTTGTCTCTTGAATATATAAATAAATTCTGTAGAGACTTGATTGTCTGATTATTTTTAATTTTAGATCGTGGAGGGACCTGAAGACCCAAGTCAGCGAGATAGGAAGAAATTATTTGGCACGTACACGGTAACAGCTTATATTATTAGTAAAATGCTTAATGAGAAAATATCGTGCGGTATTATGATATTAACAAATTCACTACCGCGGCACACATTTTTTTCATAAATATTAGGTGATTTAATTCAGTTATAGGGCCAAAGGTCCCAAGCCTGAACTACGTCTTGATCAATCGAAACCACATTCTCCTCTCTTCTCTTCTCTTCTCTTCTCTTTTCCTCTCTTCTCTTCTCTTCTCTTCTCTTCTCTTCTCTTCTCTTCTCTTCTCTTCTCTTCTCTTCTCTTCTCTTCTCTTCTCTTCTCTTCTCTTCTCTCTCTTTTGGGAATCCGCAGAAGGCCGCTTTCGGGGAGCTTAATATGCGAGCGTTGAGCGGGTGAATTAAAGGATAGGGACAGGATCTGGATTAGAAATGGGATTAGGGTAAGGATTAAGGGTGGGATCAGAATTAGAGTCAGGATAAGGATTAAGATTGAGGAGAGGGAGGTATTGATGGCTGATCCTTTTTCTGAGAGTATCAAGAATGGGACTATTGACTAATTGAGATGGAAAATTATTCTACTCTTGGATACTGCAGGGGGGGGAACCATGTTGGTGTCTGTTTAGTATATTTAGTATTTTATGGTGTGACTACATGATTGCCATACCTTAAATGAATTAAATCATCTGACGCTTCTCAGAATCAAATCTATCCAATCTACTACGGTAGTTAGGTAGCCGAGAAAAATAGGACTAAGGTTAAACATAAAAAACGCTGACAAGCATGTAACTGTACCGCTTGTTTTAATGAAAGATATTTTTCAAATGCTTTGTTATTAAACCTATC
>NC_134778.1:77059820-77099820 GCF_046742065.1 Oratosquilla oratoria
TGTGTGTGTGTGTGTGTGTGTGTGTGTGTGTGTGTGTGTGTGTGTGTGTGTGTGTGTGTGTGTGTGTGTGTGTGTGTGTGTGTGTGTGTGTGTGTGTGTGTGTGTGTGTGTGTGTGTGTGACTGTTATTCATGAGGGACGTACCAAATATTTCATTTCAACTGACAGAAAACGGAAACTGTTGTTCAATATGGCTTCCTGCAAAATTGGAGTCCTTGACACCAATATTTGATCTATCATGAAGGACTTGGACTTACAGGAGTTACGGGATACGAACCGGGTCCTATGTTTTGGTTGTTCTTTTAAAAACAAATGGATATTGTTTCCACTATGGGTCATGCTATCGATCTTAAATTCAGTTATGATTTAAAAGTTTCAAAGCATTGATAGAATTTCACCGATAAGAATTCCTTATATAACAACAAAACTAATCTCTAGAATGATTTGTTACATTTTAAGAAGGAGGACATTTGTTGAATTGTTGTATTGTTGAACTCGGGAACAAGAATAGTGACTAAATCTGACACGAGCGTAGGAAATTCTGGATATGATTTACTCGGATCTTGTCTGTTTAGGAGATGCTCCACAGCTGAATGAATTCATTATATGTATATATATATATGTATATATATATATGTATATATTCATATATATATATATATATATATATATAGATATATATATATGTATATATATATATATATATATGTATATGTGTATATATATATATACATATATATACATACATACATACATACATACATATACCAAAGGCTTTTCCCCCCTACATGGGGGGGTAGCCACAAAGAAAAAGGCATAGAAACCACTCCCACCCATTCCATTTCCTATATATTCCACTCCCCTCCGCCCTCCTCCCTCCCTCTTATCTTGGCACCTCCTGGATGACGGGTCATCCCTGTATCCTGTCCACTGCCCTGGGTCAGAAGCAGTGTCGCAAGACACAGCACATCCACAGCAAGGCCGCTTCATAATTTCGGCGACCCCCCCCCCTCTCCGTCCCCTCATGCAGAAAAGGAGAAGACGGGGAGAAATCCCTTCGGGCTGCGTCAATTTTTTTTCTTACACACACACACACACACACACACACACACACACACACACACACACACACACACACACACACACACACACACACACACACACACACACACATATATATATGTATATATATATATATATATATACATACATATATATACATACATATATATACATATATATATATGTGTATATTTTTGCAGAAACCACCGGGAAATTGAAAAAAACAGATACCGAACGTTTTCGTCTATTTAGACATTTTCAAAGGTACCTTTGAAAATGTCTAAATAGACGAAAACGTTCGGTATGTATTTTTTCAATTTCCCGGTGGTTTCTGCAAAAATATTTCATCACGTGTGTTGTGTGATGTCTTTGCATATGTATGTATATATATATACATGTACTGTATATATACATATATATATATGCAGATATATACATACATATATATATATACATATATATATATATACATATATATATATACATATATATATATATATATATATATATATATGTATTGGGATTTTATGGAGTTATTGCCTTAATAAATATATCAAATCATCTCATGCTTGCAAGAATACAAAACGTAGAGTGGTCATCAGGTATTACCGACTAATCTGCAGAAAAAAACAATAACATACACTATTATACCTAGACGATGTAAATGAACACAACAGACTTTTGTGGTACATGAATTTATGTTGTCACAATTGTTGATGTACTCTTTGGCAATGTCCACAGCTTGTCTGCTTTCATGGATTGGATAAGATTGATTTTGTATTAGACAATTCTTTAGTTATTCAACTAAATAATAAATATTTTGATTTACTATGAAACTCATGGTTTGTTGAGAGCCACCTTTCCATTTGGAAATATATTTTTCAGGACACAGGTTCTCAAGAGGAGCGCTTGCCATAGAGACTGCTGACATCCACGTTTATATGTATTCACCTGGTTGTATTTTACGGGAAGGGGAGCTATGCTCCTGGGGTCCCGTCTTCATATCTCGTGTGTGTGTGTGTGTGTGTGTGTGTGTGTGTGTGTGTGTGTGTGTTGGGATTCCAAAGGGTTTATTTTTAGGAAACTAGGTTCTGAAAGAATCCAGTTCTATTTACTGTAGAATATTTTCTCACTCTCTGTAACGAAATTCACATTTGCGTGGAAGTATCTCCCAAATCACAAGACTCTCTTGGAGGGCGAAGAGACTGTGGGAGGATAAAAGACCTGTGAGAGTGAAGGGCTTCCAAGAGACCTTTAGCAGTCTCTGCAGGTCTCTTTTTTAAGAGGAAGAGGTCTAGGCGAGAACTATTTTGTCTATTAATACCTTCGCTACTCATCCTATTTCCTGGGCAAGATCTTCCAGTTCGTAAACAAGTTCTTCGAAGTCGGCGGAAGGATCTTTGAAGTCGGTCGGAGGGTCTTCAAAATTGAAGGAAGTCTCCGAAGTCTTCTTCGGGATCTTCGAACTCGCGAGCGGGACAACGAAATTCCTGTTGACAAAGGAAGCCACTCGGACAGTTTGTCACAGACGCAAAAAGAAAAGGACACTGATCCAACACGTAGTCTAGGTATGGTGGATATCCAAGGCCAACTGGCAGCCACGCTGACGAATGGCATGCAAGGCAACCCCTAACGCAAACGTACTGAGCATGCGCAAATGGGTGGAGGATCCACGCGGATGTGGCACGTTTTGGAAACTCATTGTTCTTCTCTCTCTCATTCTCCCTCTCCCTCTCTCTCTCTGGAAAAAACTATGGTATTCAGAATTTGGAAAACCGTACAGATATATTTATTATTTATTATAATTAAGAATTCATTGTTTTTCTCTCTCTCATTCTCTCTCTTCCTCTCTCTCTGGAAAAACTATGGTATTCAGAAATTGGAAAACCGTACAGATATATTTATTATAATTAAGAATCTACTTAAGAATGATGTCTGTGAGAACAATAGACTGATGATGAAGTTTGAGTGGTGATACGTTCTTTTAAATGCTTAGTTATTGTTTGAATGAGTAATATAGCGTGTTGATGGCGTGATTATCGAGGGTGGTGATGAAGTTGTTGCGTCAGATGTGCGGATGTCCGCTCGCTCTACTCCCCTCAGCTATTGTCAGGATCAGGAACACTGACATCCACGAACTCACAAATGTATGTATATATATATATATATATATATATATATATATATATATATATATATATATATATATATATATATATATACATATATATATATACATATATATATATATATACATATATATATATATATATATATATATATATATATATATATATATGTGTGTGTGTGTGTGTGTGTGTGTGTGTGTGTGTGTGTGTGTGTGTGTGTGTGTGTGTGTGTGTGTGTGTGTGTGTGTGTGTGTGTGTGTGTGTGTGATTCACCATGGTCTTGGATCATGTGTTGGAGACGTGATCGACAGCTATTCCCCTCCCGGAAGAGAGACCAGAGCTTATATAAGTCCGATCTATGGACAATGCTGTGACCTTACAAGCATACACACACCCAACTTCCTTCCCACGAGAGCTGGAGTAACGACTCGCAGTGCAGCGATACTGAAATTATTTCAGCCTTGGGTGGGATTCGAAACCAGACCGCTGTAGTGGCGGCCGGAACTCTAACCACTGCGCCATCGAGTCGTGTGTGTGTGTGTGTGTGTGTGTGTGTGTGTGTGTGTGTGTGTGTGTGTGTGTGTGTGTGTGTGTGTGTGTGTGTGTGTGTGTGTGTGTGTGTGTGTGTGTGTGTGTGTGTGTGTGTGTGTGTGTGTGTGTGTGTGTGTGTGTGTGTGTGTGTGTGTGTGTGTGTGTGTGTGTGTGTGTGTGTGTGTGTGTGTGTGTGTGTGTGTGTGTGTGTGTGTGTGTGTGTGTGTGTGTGTGTGTGTGTGTGTGTGTGTGTGTGTGTGTGTGTGTAGGCCACTCTACAGTCATAAAAGAATGCTGAATAATTTGGTCCAAAAGGGATGCCACTAAAAATCACTAAAACATTGACGGAACACAACTTGCGCGCTCGGTACCCCATAGGATGGATTCCAGGGTAGAAGGTGATGATTCTTCCAGTCGATGGGAATGATTGTGACCAAAGGAAATCATCAATCCTGGAACGGCACAAACGCACGAGAACCGACACTAATATTCGCATCTTCACACCTAGAATTTATTCTTATTGTTGCATTTGTCCACGACTTTAGTGTCGTTACACTGCTCCACTAAAACCCACTAAGGCGTTGTGAGTGCTCTTTGCTGGATTTTTTTTTTCTTTTTTTTCTTTTTTTTATGCTGAAGAATTCCTTGAATGTGTATTTTGGGTTCGTCTAGACTTGCAGAATCTTTCCATAGTAAACTGATATTACGCCTCATATATGGATTTTTTCTTTTCTTTTCTTTGATGATTCCTGGTGTTCCTAATTTACTTGCCAATTCGTCGTTTATCTTTTATGTAATTATTTATCCAAGCATATATTAGTTCCTCACCCTCACTCTGGGTGGTGGGTTGGCACTCGATCATCGGATTGGGCCCAAAGTCTCCTTTTATCAACTTCGTCTGTATTTCCTCCACCTTTAGGCGTAAGATCTGGCAACCCACGACACTACTTAACTAAATTCAAATTTGAATGTAGATATAAATAAAATCAAATAAAAGTAATAAAATAAATAAAGATAAACAAACAAATAAATAAATAGATAAACAACCTGATATATAAACAAATACATATAAATGAATAAGTAAATGAATAACAGAATAGATCAAATAAATTGATGGACAAAAAGAACAAAATCAGGTCGTACAGCGGTGCCACATAAGTTTGGAGCTTCTGCAAGAATCTGGCGACCTCTTCTGTGCTGCCTTGTAATTCGAGAACGAGACAATTTCCTAACTGCTTCTAGATAGTGTGTCTTGATGCTTACGATCCCGTTAAGTATCAAATAGATTAAGTCTAGTAAGCTTGAGGATTTATGGTCTAGATAGTTGCGACACATTGTTTCTGTTCCGAGGTTGCAATCTCCCCAAAAATAAACAAAACAAATAAGCAAATAAACGGAGTCCATTTACGACCTTCTTGACGACCACAGAAACTATTCATGACATTAGTGTCATTTAAAACACTAAAATCGAAGAGTCGTTCCTTGTTGCATTCTTTCCACCAAAGCCAGGTGCTCCTATGACATGTTCTATTCCTTAACGGTCTTTTCCAATGTGTACATTTAAATCACCCGTGATGACTACATTTTCGTCGTATTATAAGTCATTACTAACATTGTGGAGGTCTTCATATAATATTTCTCTTTCTTCTGCCGGCACTTTGGTGGATAGACTTATCTAAACTTGAATTTATTTCACTTGCCAAGAAGCCCCTCTCGTTTTTCTGCTCCACTCTCCTGTTCCATTGCGCTAGTTCGTCGTGTAATAATATTTATACTCCATGTTTGGTATCTACTCCTCCACTATATATATACTGATAGTTATCATGTAAGCCCTTACGTCCTTTTCCTGCAAGTCTTGTCTCACATAAACCAAACATGTCAATTTTCCTCTCCTTCATCAGTAAAATCAGCTCCTTCTCGATTCCTCTACAGGTTCCTACATTCAACGTAGCCATTCGCATGTTGTTGTTTTTTTTTTCTGGGAAAGTTCCTGAAACTATTCCAAAGCCAGGGTCCATTTAAGTGCAGTCGTTGATCAAGGTTGACGTCAGGGTTCCAAAGCAAAACGTTTTTTGAGGACTATTACAAATATTGCCGGCTTGCTAGGACTGGATGTCGCAAAGCTCTCGAGACTGTGAATTGGCACCATTTGACGTCTACTCCCTTTCGGTGACAGGTCTGTTTGCACCAAACCCAAGTAAAGACACCAGTGTGAACAAGCAGCCTCTTATCCATGTGAGTGCAAATCCTTAGACCCCGACGAATATGTATGACTTGCACTTCGAGTCGAGGGGGTTCTTAGAAATCTTCGCCTCCCGACTTTGAGACCGTCACGATCCTGAAGAACCTATACGATTTATCTATTCAATTATATTATTTCATTTTATTATTTTTCCTTTTTCGTTTCCTATTTAAAATTGTTTAATTTCATTTCATTGCATTTCGTTTCGTTACATTCAATTTTGTTTCGTTTCGTTACATTTTTTTCTTTTTTTTCTTTTTTTTTTCTCCAGCGATGGTCACATGCTTGAGCTGTGGCTTTTTTTTCCGAGACTTTTTCGGGCTCCGGGTCTCAGCTCAGGAGAAGATCTTCTGGAAAGCTTTTTCTTCTTTTAGTATTTGTTTTTGTTTCTTATTTTCCTCTTTTGTTTTTTTTTCCTTTATTTCTTGGCACGGAGTTAGAGACTTTCTAGGACCTTGGTCCTCGCAGCCTACCGCCTCTTCGAGGAGAAGAGTCGGTCACGAAAATCTTTCGTAGCGATGATATTCGCTTGGCTCGTTGACTCGGGTCCTGGAAGTCCTCTTCCCGAACTCCCCGAGGTAGGATCCTCTTCGGAGGTCCTGCGAGGGTGCCCACTTCACGCGACACAGATTATGTGTAACGTGCGGGCGATGAATTTGGGCACCGCTCTCGGTGGTATTTTGATTTTTCCCCCGTTGTTTTTACATGATGGTTACACTTGCGCGCACACACACACACATATACATAGAGCACTAGAACACTCTCCCTCCCCTCCCCACCCTCTTTTGTACCTCAAAGGAGGCCATATTTTATCTGTTTATTTTCTTAGCGTGGTGGACTTTTTTTTAGAGTGAATAATAATTATTTGGGCGACGGATTATTTTTATTTATTAGTTTGTTTTTTATTATTTTATATATTATTATTATTATTATTATTATTATTATTATTATTATTATTATTATTATTATTATTATTATTATTATTATTATTATTATTATTATTATTATTATCATCATCATCATCATCATCATCATCATCATCATCATCATCATCATCATCATCATCATCATCATCATCATCATCATCATCATTATTATTATTATTATTATTATTATTATTATTATTATTATTATTATTATTATTATTATATCATTATTATTATTATTATTATTATTGTTAATATTATTATTATTATCATTATTAGCTATGGATTTATTTACTTATTTATTTATTTATCTATTTATTTATTCATTTATTTTTTATTCATTTATTTATATTTTATGAGTGGCGGAGTATTACCCAAGTATCACATTATAGATGTTATATATGACAAAAGTGTGGCATCATGAATGACACCCGTGACTTGGCTGTGACGTCATAGATGTTTCACGTGATTCAAGTGTGACGCGACATACAGTACACGTTCTGTAATTTTATAAAGTCCGGCTAGTACTAAGAGGATTCATGTATGTATGTATGTATGTATGTATGTATGTATGTATGCATGTATGCATGTACGTATGTATGTATGTATGTATGTATGTATGTATGTATGTATGTATGTATGTATGTATGTATGTATGTATGTATGTATTAAGAGGCACATAATTTACCACAAACTTCCTGCTATTCTTGTCCCTGTCCTCTATTCCCATCATAATCATCTCCCCTCTTTCCATATGTAACATTCCTTACATTTATATCCTTCCTAGTCGGGAACATAACTCCACCACCTTGTTTTACTTCTGTTTCTAATCCAATGATTATATGCGCCATGTCCGACACTGTTGGGTGATAATGGACCTTTCAATTTCGTCTCTACAATTCTCATTATGTCATGTTCCTTTTCCATCAAGTAATCATTCAGTTCAATCATGCCTGTGATTAAGTCATCTACATTTGTGAATAACACTTTTAATTTTTTGTTACCTACATCCTGTTTTCTGTTTCCCTTCCGTTTTTCTCTACTATGAACCATTTCCTCACTTTCATGTCCACTACTCTCCAATAGAATTTCTCTTTGTTTGACTCTGTTCTGTTCTCGTTTTTTCTTTCTTAGCTTTGATTTTTTTTCTTGCTCTCTTTCCTCTTTATTCATCTCTCTTTTTATCCATACCTGTCTACACTGATCACTTTTTGCTAGTTTCCCTGTTTTTGATAAAACATTCTCTGCTGTCGTTTGTGACCTGAATTTAACCTTAATTGGTCTGGTCTTGTCTACATTGTATTTCCCAATTCTATATATTTCTACAATTTCTTTCTCTATTTCTTAGTCATCTTCTTGAACTATTATAATACCTTGTTTACCTTTTCCTTCTCATCCTTCACTTCTGTAGTACTATTTGGATTATGCTTCTCTTCCATTTCGAATATAAATACAAATTTCTTTTTATCTGCTAAATCTCTTACTATATTCTCCTTCTCTTTCATCACTTTAATAACTGTGTCCTTAGTTTGTTCTCTCTTCTGTTGTTTCACTATATCTCTAGATTCAATTTTATTATTCTCTTGGACTTTTTTCCAACCACTTACTTCATTTGCTATGGACTTCTTATTCTCTTTATTATTCCTTTTAAATTCCTTATTTTCATCCTTTACTTCTATTAACTGTCTTTTTATTTCCTCTATTTCTTTAGTTAAGTTTTGATTTTCCTTCTTTGGTTCTTCCAGTTTATAAACTCTTTGTATCTAGTGCTAGTTGGCTATACCTAACCTCCCATGCTTCGTTCATTTTTGTTAGTTTCTCCTCTAGACTTGCTAGTCAGGGGAAGTTCTCATCTCCTCCCTCATTAAATCCATTGAAGTAATTATCACCTCTTTCCATTGAGCCGCTCTTATCTATATTCCTACTCTTAATACTTTTGCTCGCCTGTTCGACCTCAGCTGTGTCGTCTGCACACCTTTTGTTTATACCCCTTCTGACTTCCAAGGCCCGTTCCTCACCTTCCTCATTTTCTTCCATTTCCCTCAATAATGCCTCCACTTCTCCTTTTTCTTCACCTGCCCACTACGCCACGAGCTTTCCCCTTCCCTACTAATACAACACAGGTACTCCCTCGTCGCTAAAATCCACGAAAATTGCCGTTTTTTCGGAGTTCCAATCTTCGCCATCAATCCTACGCGTGTGTGTGTGTGTGTGTGTGTGTGTGTGTGTGTGTGTGTGTGTGTGTGTGTGTGTGTGTGTGTGTGTGCGCGCGTGCGTGTGTGTGTGTGTGCGTGCGTGTGTGTGCGCGCGTGCGTGTGTGTGTGTGTGCGTGCGTGCGTGTGTGTGTGTGCGTGCGTGTGTGCGTGCGTGCGTGCGTGCGTGCGTGCGTGCGCGTGTGCGTGTGCGTGTGCGTGTGCGTGTGTGTGTGTGTGTGTGTGTGTGTGTGTGTGTGTGTGTGTGTGTGTGTGTGTGTGTGTGTGTGTGTGTGTGTGTGTGTGTGTGTGTGTGTGTGTGTGTGTAGGCCACTCTACAGTCATAAAAGAATGCAGAATAATTTGGTCCAAAAGGGATGCCACCAAAAATCACTAAAACATTAACTGAACTTAACTTACGTGTTCGGTACCCCGTCGGGCGGATTCCAGGATAGAAGGTGAGGAATCTTCCAGTCGATGGGAATGATTGTGACCAAAGGAAATCCTGGAACGGCACAAACGCACGAGAACCGACACTAATATTCGCATCTTCCTACCTGGAATTTATTCTTATTGTTGCATTTGTCCACGACCTTAGTGTCGTTACACTGCTCCACTAAAACCCACTAAGGCGTTGTGAGTGCTCTTTGCTGGATATTTTTTTAATATGCTGAAGAATTCCTAGAAAGTGTATTTTGGGTTCGTCTAGATTTGCAAGATCTTTCTATAGTGAACTGATATTACGCCCCATATATGGATTTTTTTTTATTTATTTTCTTTGATGATTCCTGGTGTTCCAAATTTACTTGCCAATTCGTCGTTTATCTTTTATGTAATTATTTATCCAAGCATATATTAGTTCCTTACTCTCACTCTGTGCTGCCTTGTAATTCGAGAACGAGACAATTTCCTAACTGCTTCTAGATAGTGTGTCTTGGTGCTTACGATTCCGTTAAGTATGAAATAGATTAAGTCTAGTAAGCTGGGTGATTTATGGTCTAGATAGTTGCGACACATTGTTTCTGTTCCAAGCTTGCAATCTCCCCAAAAAATAAACAAAACAAATAAGCAAAACAAATAAACAGAGTCCATTTACAACCTTCTTGATGATCACAGAAACTATTCATGACATTCGTGTCATTTAAAACACCAAAATCGAGAAGTTATTCCTTGGCGTATTCTTTTCACCAAAACCTTGTGCTCTTACGACATGCTCTGTTCCCTAATAGTCTTTTCCAATGTGTACATTTAAATCACCCACGATGACTACATTTTCGTCGTATCATAAGTCATTACTAACATTCTGGAGGTCTTCATATAATACTTCTCTTTCTTCTGCCGGCACTGTGGTGGATACTTATGTAAACTTGAATTTATTTCACTTGCCAAGAAGCCCCTCTCGTTTTTCTGCTCCACTCTCCTGTTCCTTTGAGCTAGTTCGTCATGTAATAATATTTATACTCCATGTTTGGTATCTACTCTTCCACAATATATAAACTGATAGTTATCATGTAAGCCCTTACGTCCTTTTCCTGCAAGTCTTGTCTCACATAAACCAAACGCGCCAATTTTCCTCTCCTTCATCAGTAAAATCAGCTCCTTCTCGATTCCTCTAAGTGTTCCTACATTCAACGTATCCATTCACAATTTTTTTTCTGGGGAAGTTCCTGAAATTATTCCATAGCCAGGGTCCATTTAAGTGCGGTCATTGATCAAGGTTGACGTCAGGGTTCCAAAGCAAAACGTTTCTTGAGGACTATTACAAATATTGGCGGCTTGCTAGGCCTGGATGTCGCAAAGCTCTCGAGACTGTGAATTGGCACCATCTGGCGTCCACTCCCTTTCGGTGACAGGTCTGTTTGCACCAAACCCAAGTAAAGACGCCAGTGTGAACAAGCAGCCTCTTATCCATGTGAGTAAAAATCCTTAGACCCCGACGAATATGTATAACTTGCACCACGCAACACGAAACTCCTGATGCTTTAACTTCCGAGTCGAGGTGGTTCTTAGAAATCTTCGCCTCCAGACTTTGAGACACTGCCGATCCTGAAGAACCTGTACGATTTTTTCTATTCAATTATATTATTTCATTTTATTATTTTTCCTTTTTCTTTTTCTATTTAAAATTGTTTAATTTCATTTCATTGCATTTCGTTTCGTTTCATTCAATTTTGTTTCGTTTTGTTTCGTTACATTTTTTTTTTTTTTTTTTTTTTTTTTTTTTTTTTTTTTTTTTTTTCTCCAGCGATGGTCACATGCTTGAGCTGTGGCTTTTTTTCCCGAGACCTTTTCGGGCTCCGGGTCTCAGCTCAGGAGAAGATCTTCTGGAAAGCTTTTTCTTCTTTTAGTATTTGATTTTGTTTCTTATTTTCCTCTTTTGTTTTTGTCTTTTATTTCTTGGCCCGGAGTTAGAGACTTTCCAGGACCCTGGTCCTCGCAGCCTACCGCCTCTTCGAGGAGAAGTGTCGGTCACGAAGATCCTTCGTAGCGATGATATTCGCTTGGCTCGTTGACTCGGGTCCTCGAAGTCCTCTTCCCGAGCTCCACGAGGTAGGATCCTCTACGGAGGTCCTGCGCGGCTGCCAATTTCACGCGACACAGATTATGTGTAACGTGCGGGCGATGAGTTTGGGCACCGCGCTCGATGGTATTTTGATTTTTTTTTTCCCGTTGTTTTTACATGATGGTTACACGTGCGCGCACACACACACATATACATAGAACACTTGAACACTCTCCCTCCCCTCCCCCCCCCTTTTTTTGTACCTCTAAGAAGCCCATTGTTTTATTTTATTTTATCTTATTTTTTGTCCTTCTGTCTTATTTTATCTGTTTATTTGCTTCTTTTTTGTTAGAGTGGTGGGCTTTTCTTTTAGAGTGGACGATTTTTTTTTATTTATTTATTTTTTATTTTTAATTTTTTTTGAGCGGCGGATTATTTTTTTTAATTTATTTTTAATTATTTTATATTTTATTATTATTATTATTATTATTATTATTATTATTATTATTATTATTATTATTATTATTATTATTATTATTATTATTATTAGCGGTGGATTTTTTCTTTTTTTATTTGTTTATTTATTTATATTTTTTGAGTGGCGGAGTATGACCCAAGTATCTCATCATAGATATTATATATGACAAAAGTGTGGCATCATGAATGCCACCCGTGACTTGGCAGTGACTTCATAGATGTTTCACGTGATTCAAGTGTGACGCGACATACAGTACACGTTCTGTAATTTTATAAAGTCCGGCTACTACCAAGAGGATTCATGCTCAGAGGAACAACGGATATATGTACGTATGTATGTCTGTATGTGTGTATGTATGTATGTATGTACAGTATGCATGTATGTATGTTTGTATGTATGTATGTATGTATGTATGTGTGTGTGTATGTATGTATGTATGTATGTACAGTATGTATGTATGTATGTATGTACAGTATGTACGTATGTATGTCTGTATGTGTGTATGTATGTATGTATGTACAGTATGCATGTATGCATGTTTGTATGTATGTATGTATGTATGTATGTACAGTATGTATGGAGAAATTTTAGCTGCTATGGTGGAGATCTGAACTTTCCGAATGCTTCTAAAGTTAATAGTTTTACTTTGTCTTACTTTTGTCTGTCTAGTTCCCCAACATTTACCATACTCTAGTTGTTTTGTAAACTATTTTCATAACCAGGGTATCATGATTTGTGCATTATCTCGAACAGACTCGACTTTATATATATTCTTTCTGTCGCCAGACAATTTTATTCAGCTGAGGGTAAACTTATTGACTCCAAAGGGATAAAACTCATCTCCAAGCATCTTTTGAGTAAGTGATTTTATTTACACAAAGGAAAAACTATTGAGGATTTTCATTAGTTAAGAATCTGCTATGGGGCTGAGACATAGGATTATTATGAATAGACACTGTTCATTCTGTCAACAAAAATTCTGTGAAGAGAATTTGGCTAAAACGAAGAACACTGACATCGGGAAGTAAGAGGTCATCAATTCCTCTCTTGTTGATCGTTCACTTTATTAAGTTCGAAACCCGTAACTTTGTTATTATTACCGTTTGGTTTGGATCAGGTATATGTCTTACAGCGTTGTCACGTTTGACATATATATATTCGTATGTAAAATATAGTTTTATTTTGTGCTTTATTTGAGGTTATTTAGTGTTTTTTCTTGTTATTGATGAAACGGTAGTGTCGCCTATCTTCGTGTTATTTTTGGTTTTGGGTCAGTTGGTATTGCTGAATGGCTAAACAGAGAACATTATTTTCTTTTTTTGGAGGGGGCTACTGTATGCGGACTTTTCAGTAATATTGTTTGCACTCATCACACACTGAAAGGTCGTGAACCTTCTCACAATACTTTTATTCTTGAATGAAAAATAAATCATCTCCGTACGAGAAGACGAAGAGGAAGAGGAAGAGAAGGGTATGAAGAGAAATAGAAACATGGGTAAAGGGAAATGAGAGAGGAAAGAGGATTAGGAAAAACGAATAGAGGAATGGACAAGAGGAGGGGGAGAATATGAAAAGAAGAAGGATAGGAGTAGGAAGAAGAGGATGAAAAGAGGATGATTAAATTAAACGTGAATATGTGGAGTCAGTAAACCAGTTCTTGTCTGTTTCTTTCTTAAACCTGAATTTGTTCAGTGAATGAAATCGTCCATAGATAGACGTAATTCGAGGAAAAGTCCCAACGGGTACGCAAGGGGTGACTTCAGACTCTCCCAGAAGGATTGCCATCTCTCATATATATATATATATATATATATATATACATATATATATATATATATATATATATATATATATATATATATATATATATATTTTTTTTTTTTTTTTTTTTTTTTTTTTTTTTTTTTTTTTTTTTTTTTGAGCGTCAGATTGAATTTTTACCTCCATGATTTTTGTCTATCCGGTCTTCTATTTCTCTCCTAAGCCACTTCTCTTTCAACATTAATTTGTTTTGTTTTTCTTTTATTTGTCTACTTCTTCAAAGGTCGATAAGCTTCATTATCTTCATATTTCTCACAAACAACGGACTGTCTAAGATTTACAATCTATATTTCTCTTGTTTACATTTCCAGAACCCAGTCTACATATTTCTGTTCAGTCTTTATTAGCATTATATTCCCTATAGAAAACGGACTTGCATTTGACCCATCCCTTTGATCTCATTCTACTTGTTATTACCTTGTTTTATTCCCTTAGTAGGAAATTGGTCACAGGACATTAAAGTGTTCGGAAGAATGATAATTGTGTGTGTGTATACATTCATATACCAAGGGCCTTTTCCCTTTTACAAGGGAGGTAGCCAAAGTCAAAGGCATAAATTCACTCCCACCCATTTCGTCCCCACATACTCCACTCCCATTCACCACCCTCCCTCACTCTCATCTTGGCTCCTCTTGGATGACGGGTCATCCCTGCATCTAGCCCACTGCCCTAAGTTAGAAGCAATGCAGCAATACATAGCACATCCACAGTAAGGCCGCTTCATATATATATATATATATATATATATATATATATATATATATATATATATATATATATATATATATGTTGTATATAATACCATGATGACAACTCACAATTTTCTTGTTAACTTGTTCAATACTGCGAACAAGGCAACGTATTTCAAGAGGCAATCTATGTAGAAGGTCAGCAAAGGACATTTCAACACTGAGGCAGGATAGTCAAACTAGTAGATATTTCGGTACCAACGTTTCGAAGTTGCACAACTTCATTTTCAAGGCAGAATGATACATACAAAAGTCAAATCGTAAATATACAGAAATAGTGTTACATAAATGAGCTAAGGAGAGGTTACAAACAAACAAATAATATGAAATAAGTATGAACATAGGAGAGGTGGACAAAAGGACAAAAACCCCAGCAATGACAATTGATCACCCACGCCGTGGGGCGGTCAATTGTTCACCGTGCTGTGAGGTGGAAGAATGGACATCATCAACATAGAAATGTGCGATCATGGCTTTTAAGAAGGGAGAATTTGGAGATCTTGAAACTGCTTATTCATGTCGGGGTTGCTGTGTTTGATATGCAACGCTTCGATAATCGCAAGTCTTTTGTGGTCTTTTTCCGTGGCAATAATGGAAGTACCCTTTACGAGGTCTTCTCTTGTGAATCGTAGTTGGTGGTGGTTACTATTATGATTTTTGATGGCGCCTGCAGATAAATGAAGAGTAAGCCTTCTCGATACTTTAGTAGTAGTCATACCAATATACGACGCATGAGGCCCACAGTCCTCATCTTGGCATACAAATTTGTTGAAGGAGAGGGCGTTCAGGAGTGGTGTTATTTCTCATGATCAGGTTACTAATCCTTTTGTTTTTATAGAAAATTACCAGATTTAACCTGTCGCTCTCGTTAATAGGTTTGACATTTCTTTTAATTATGTCCTTGATAATTCGTTCCTCGGTCTTATACGAGGTTGACATCTGAGACTTATAATATAAATTAATTTTATTGCTAGGCGGGATGATCTGTAAGGAGTTGTTTTTCTGGGTATACCACTTGTTTAGTTTATAGTGCGTTTGACCACACTGGAAACGACGTGGTGTGGGTATCCATTGTCTACAAGCATTTGGGATACCCGGTCTATTTCTCTGTGGACGTTTTTCCACTCACTGCAGTGGGACAGCGCTCTCCTGACGAAAGCTGCGATAGTAGTCTCTTTAAATCGGTCAGGGCATTCGCTTTGACCATTCAAACAATGGCCAGCGTTAGTGGATTTGACATAGACCGAAGTGGAAATTGTGTCCTCCTCGACTTTTAGGAGGACATCCAAGAAGTGGAGGGCACCATCTGTACTTTTTTCCATGGTGTAGTGTAGACCGGATTTCTCTTCGAATGTTTGACGTAAGACCTGCAGCTCGGACTCATTTTCTACACAAATGAATGTGTCGTCGATGTATCGGCAATACGTGCTAGGTCTCTGGATGTCACCGAAGACTTGTTCCTCGACAGTACCCATAAAGAAGTTTGCGAAGAGAACTCCCAATGGAGATCCCATGGCAACGCCATCTCTTTGGACATACATTCTTCCTCTTGGGCATCTGAAAGGAGCTTCTTTTGTACAGATTTCAAGCAGGGACTTCAGCGCTGGTTCAGGGATTTTCAACTTTGGGGTAGACACGTCACGATATACTCTGTCCAAAATAAAACTAATAGTTAGATTTATGGGAACGTTCGTAAAGAGACTCTCCACATCGAGCGAGGCAATATGCTTGCTTGAGTATAAACCTTTTACAAGCTCCAGAAAGTCAGACGAAGAAGCCACACTGTACCTATCTGGAACGTATGGGGTCAAAAGGGTTGCGAGTCTTTTGGCCAAGTAATACGTGGGGGTGGGAATCTGGCTGATGATAGGACGTAATGGGTTACCTGGCTTATGGTTTTTAACATTACCATACATGTATCCAAGGTCATAATCTCCACTTAATAGCGGCAGTTTGATATCGTCAGTTACTGGATTCACGGATTTAATAACCTTATTTACCTTTCTTTTGATGTCTTTAATCGGATTCCGTGTAATGCGTGTAAATTTGGACTCGTCTTGGAGAATATGATCAATTTTGGCTAGGTATTCTTCCGTAGGTAAAATAACAAATGAGGCACACTTATCAGCACGCCTAATCATGATGTCCGGGTTGTTTCTTAAGTCTTTTGCAGCATTCATTAATTCTTTAGATAGTAGCTTACTGCAGTATGAGCCACGGCGTTTGCTAGATTCAGCTAAGAGCTCAGCTTGTAAAGAAGGTCCAGAGGTGACAACAGTTCCTTTCTTTTCTAGCTCTTGAATGTTGTCGAGGAGGACTTCGAGCTCTAGTCTCTTCTGGAAAGGTTTAGGTCGGGAGAGCACATGACAATTAAGTCTTAGGTTCAATAGTTCTACTTGGTTAGCTGTAAGCTTAACGTTACTGAGGTTAACGAATCCTTCTTTGGGCTGTGGTACTAACAGGTTCCCATGGTTGAGAGCAACAAGTTTACGCAGGGTACGCCTGCGTACAGCGGAGGAATGCTGCTGTACAACGTTGGCAAGGGTCTCGTTAATTGAATGGCGTAGGCAGCCCTCAACTTCATGACTGATCCAAAGAGAGTCAAGGCGGTCAGCTTCATGACGAAGGCGTTCAAGTTCCTCTTTCTTATTCTTCAATTGAAGATCCACTAACTTCCGGCGGTACTCCTTGGTGAAGCGTGAATTCTGTGCTGCCACATCATGAATGCGAAAATGCGTATACTTAGGCAGGAGGTTCTCCCTCTGGCAAGAAATGTTGTATATAATAGCATGATGACAACTCACAATTTTCTTGTTAACTTGTTCAATACTGCGAACAAGGCAACGTATTTCAAGAGGCAATCTATGTAGAAGGTCAGCAAAGGACATTTCAACACTGAGGCAGGATAGTCAAACTAGTAGATATTTCGGTACCAACGTTTCGAAGTTGCACAACTTCATTTTCAAGGCAGAATAATACATACAATAGTCAAATCAAGGACATAATTAAAAGAAATGTCAAACCTATTAACGAGAGCGACAGGTTAAATCTAGTCATTTTCTATAAAAACAAAAGGATTAGTAACCTGATCATGAGAAATAACACCACTCCTGAACGCCCTCTCCTTCAACGTAGTCATGCCGTATACAAATTTGTATGCCAAGATGAGGACTGTGGGCCTCATGCGTCGTATATTGGTATGACTACTACATGATCAGGTTACTAATCCTTTTGTTTTTATAGAAAATGACCAGATTTAACCTGTCACTTTCGTTAATAGGTTTGACATTTCTTTTAATTATGTCCTTGATTTGACTATTGTATGTATTATTCTGCTTAAAAGTGGCAGTTTGCCGACAAGATTGACGAGATAAACACCAAATGAGGACGGAGCCTTTATTTGTACGACGTTTCGCTTATTTGGTACTTGAAAAAGCTGTAATAAGCGAAACGTCGTACAAATAAAGGCTCCGTCCTCATATGGTGTTTATCTCGTCAATGTATTATTCTGCCTTGAAAATGAAGTTGTGCAACTTCGAAACGTTGATACCGAAATATCTACTAGTTTGACTATCCTGCCTCAGTGTTGAAATGTCCTCTGCTGACCTTCTACATAGATTGCCTCTTGAAATACGTCGCCTTGTTCGCAGTATTGAACAAGTTAACAAGAAAATTGTGAGTTGTCATCATGCTATTATATATAAAATTTCTTGCTAGAGAGAGAACGTCCTGCCTAAGTATACGCATATGCATATATAAATATATATATATATATATATATATATATATATATATATATATATATAATATATATATATATATATATATATATATATATATATATATACATATATATATGGAAAGAATACCAATAAGAAAAAGAAACTAACTAAGCAGAGCGCTTTCTTATATTACAAATTAAGTGCAACAAGTACATAGTGATAGGAATACATAGACAATATATACATGATACAAAGGAACAAGGACAGTTTGCATTCGCGTAGCGACCAATTACCCCCTGGAGAGCATAAGGTCATTGTAACATATCTTACGATGGTCGGGCGACATCATGTCACAGTCGCAAAGGGTCACTGTTTCTACTAATCATATAGTGAGACATTAAGTCAATCCGTTGGATTACATTTTATATGTTATTATCTTACTAATTTCTTGACAAATGAAATGATCAAGTTTGTACAAGCCTTTATGTAGGTTGGTATTTTGATTACTGGTGGTATGAATCAAACTGCACTCTATTAAATTTCTTGCCATTATGTTGTTGGTATAATAGATTGCCTGGGCAGTTAATAGTTATTACAATAAGAAATTAAAAGAACTGCTTCATAAGAATAGAGACCTCTTACAGAAATTCATTTCAATTAGTCCCCCTTTGCCACATATGTATGGTCTCATTAAGACTCATAAATGTAACAACCCCGCTAGACCTATTGTTTCGTCAATTGGTTCCGCTTCTTACAAGCTTTCCAAATGGCTAGTTACTATTCTTAGCCCTTTAGTAGGTACAATCTCTTCTTCTCATGTTACAAACACTTCTGATTTAATAGACAAACTCCATAATATTAAACCTAATTATAAGTTTACATTGGTTAGTTTTGATATAGTCAGTTTATTCACAAAAGTTCCCATAAATGATTTATTATTTTACCTTCAAGATGAACTTAATAAACATGTTCTTCCATTGCCATCATCTACATTGATTGAACTAATTAAATTATGTGTCAAAGATTGTAAGTTTCAATTCAATGGTAATTTCTATTCCCAAAAATTCGGCATGAGTATGGGAAACCCTTTATCCCCAGTTTTAAGTAATTTATACATGGAATTTTTTTAAACTAAAATATTACGCACAATCTTCCCCCCTAACATCCCTTGGCTTAGGTATATTGATGACATTTTATGTCTTTGGCCAGAAGAAAAAAAATTCCATAATTTTTTAACTAAGTTGAATACCCTTGTTGATTCTATTAAATTTACTTTAGAAATTGAGAAAAATTGTACCTTACCTTTCTTAGATTGCACTATCCTACGTCATGACAATAGCCTTAAATTTAAAGTATATCGTAAACCAACCAATGTAAGTTCATATATTCATTATTATTATTCTCATCCAAATAATATTAAACGTACAGTATTTGCCTCAATGTATTTAAGAGCTTTTCGTATTTGTAGTCCTGAATTTATTGATGAAGAAATCAAAAATGTTTTTAACATTGGGCTAGAATTAAAATACCCTAAGCAATTCCTTGATATTGCTTACAATTTTGCAAGGAAATCATTTTTAACTCCTCAGCCTAAATCACCTTTCAATTATCATAATGTTTTAATTTTACCATTTCAAGAAAATTTGTTAAGTATCAAAGAATTATTAAAAAGATTTAACGTAAAGGTAGTTTTTAAACATGATAGTACAGTAAAACATAAACTTATCAACAATAGTATTGAAATTAAAAAAGGATGCATTTATAAAATTCCTTGCAAAATGTGTAATCAATTTTACATAGGTCAAACTGCCAAACCCTTAAACATTAGAATTGAACAACACAAGAAAAATGTTAGGGATGGCAATCATTCTAGTGGTATATTCAAGCATATTGAATTAAATAATCATCCAGTTGATTGGAGTAATGCCCAGGCAATCTATTATACCAACAACATAATAGCAAAAAATTTAATAGAGTGCAGTTTGATTCATACCACCAGTAATCAAAATACCAACCTACATAAAGGCTTGTACAAACTTGATAATTTCATTTGTCAAGAAATTAGTAAGATAATATCAGGTAAAATGTAATCCAACGAATTGACTTAATGTCGCCCTATATAATTAGTAGAAACAGTGACCCTTGGCGACTGTGACCTGATGTCGCCCGACCATCGTAAGATAATTGACAATGACCTTCTGCTCTCCAGGGGGTAATTGGTCGCTACGCTTATTCAAACTGTCCTTGTTCCTTTGTATCATGTATATATTGTCTATGTATTCCTATCACTATGTACTTGTTGCACTGAAGATGTAATATACGAAAGCGCTCTGCTTCGTTAGTTTCTTTTTCCAAGTGGTCTACTTTGCATAAGTGAACACACGTACCCGTGTTCTTATTAGCACATATATATGTGTGTTTATATATATATATATATATAAATATATATATATATTTATATATATATGTGTATATATATATGTATATATATATATATATATATTCATATATATATATATGTATACATATATGGAGGTGAGGTGGCAAAATTAAATGTTAAGGCTAGAGTATGGAGCTTTATTCAGAACCGGACGTGTCGACTTCTTGTCACAAGAGGTCAAAACGTCTGGTTCTGAATAAAGCTCCATACTCTAGCCTTAACGTTTCATTTTGCTATCTCACCTCCATATTTCTCTGTCTGTACATATATATATATATATATATATATATATATATATATATATATATATATATATATATATATATATATATATATATAAGATTGAAGGTGAAAGAAGTTGACGAGGAGAAATGGGGGAATTTTACGCCTTAACGTTTCGACCTGCAGGGTCGAAACGTTAAGGCGTAAAATTCCCCCATTTTTCCTCGTCAACTTCTTTCACCTTCAATCTTATTTGTCATAATATAGTCAACATATATATATATACATATATATATATATATATACATATATATATAATATATATATACACATATATATACATATATATACATATACATATACATATATATGCATATATATATATATATACATATATATACAATATATATATGTATATATTTATATATATATTATATATATACATATATATATATATATATAATATACATATAAATAATATATATATATACATACATATATATATATATGTGTGTGTGTGTGTGTGTGTGTGTGTGTGTGTGTGTGTGTGTGTGTGTGTGTGTGTGTGTGTGTGTGTGTGTGTGTTTGTGTGTGTTTGTGTATGTGTGTGTGTGTGCACGCGTGCGTGTATGTATATATGTACATACTGCTTTACTCAAATATATGTTTATTCACACTAACTCAAGCACTAACCCTAGCACTAATACGTATGACTAACACAAATAAAGCTGGCAAAACAATCATTTAATGGCACCATTGACCAGGTAGTCCTTTGTTTTTTCAACGCCCAATTTCCGGCGACGAGGTCAAACGACGAGGCTACACCACGCTTGGGACATCACAAAACACAAATCCTTTCTCTCTCTCTCTCTCTCTCTCACGCGCCCTCTCTTTTACTTTCTTTTCAAATCTCCCTGACTCCATCTATAACCTCATCTTCACTCTTTTCTTCTTCCATCTCTTTCTGTTAGTTCTTTTTTCTTCCTCTTCTTCCTCTAATTCATCTACTTAACTTTCTTTTACTCAGACTCTAACTCCAATTCCAATTTTCCTCTCCTGTTGCCAATTTCTTTTTCCCTTCTTCTTTTGCCCTGTTTTGCTATACGGCTATGAAATATGGGTACTGAATACCGACTTGAAAAAGTCGTCCCGACGTCTTTGGTGCAAGTGCCTTCGGAGAATCATGTCATATTTTTGATACGACATTACTCTATCAAATCAGCGACTACTTCGTGAAACTCAGTCAAGGTCTGTTATCGGAATAATTAATCATCGTCAACTTGGGCTACTTGGGCATGTGGAACAATTACCTGGTGTTCTAGTTGCAAGACAATCACCACAAGAGACGGGAAAGGGACGACAACAGAACTCGTGGCTGGAACAAGTTGGCCCATGCCGAGAGCTGTTTGGAATGAGAAGGGTGGCTGCATGGGAGCTTGCTTGAGGACAGAGTGGAAGTACCTAGGTTTAATAGTTTGTTAGGGAAAAGTTCGTTCAAATACACTGGTGCTATTGCTTGGAACTCTTTACCGATCAGCATACAATCGTTTCTAAAAGTAGTTTTAAAAAATCAGTTAAGTGTTATCTTTTAGACACTGTTTTTTTCTGAAGAAAATAGTTTATATGTTTAATTTACACCTTTAATGCTAGTCATTTTTCTAAGTCATTTATTTTTCTAGTCTGTACAGTCATATTCTTCATGTATGTCAATTCTGACTTTTTTTTCTAATCAACCTAGCTTTTATTATGACAATCTTTTCCTAGTTAATATGTCATTTTTTATGAGGACCACAGTGGAAATAAGTCTTTTGACTTTCTGTGCCATCCTCGGATGTACAATTATATTTACTATGTATGATACGAGTCTTACCTGTATTGTATTTTATTGTATGTATGATTGAATCCGAATAAAATCAAATAAAATGAAATCAAATGTGATTAAAGCGAAGCGTCGTCCGGCGTACTGTTCCAATTGATGATGAACGCTAGACCACATTTTATTCACCCGTTGTCCATGTCCGACCACAAAGAAGGCACTATACTCGGTGCATCGAAAACTGGCCGTTAGGGCGGAGCACGGGGATTCCCTCTGTGTTGCCACATATAATTATTCTATAATTCTATTTTATTTTAAAGTTTATTTTATAATTTTATAATGTTGCCACATATAATTATATTATAATTTTTTGTCACACACCACCACTGAGGTAAAAATCAAAGCAATGTTTTCTATACAAAGGTCTCGTTTCCTCGAGTCGTGAACATGGCATGTGTGCGGGAGAGAGCGACGTTGCCACTTCATCCCTTCTCTGGCCACGCCCCCACACTGCATTCAGAAAGCATTGCATCCACACGCACGTTCTCGCCATGGATAAATACATTATATATATATATATATATATATATATATATATATATATATATATATATAGAGAGAGAGAGAGAGAGAGAGAGAGAGAGAGAGAGAGAGAGAGAGAGAGAGAGCGGGTGGGTGGGCGAGCCGTGCGGGCCGTGTTATCTGTGGAGATGTGGCAACACCGGGAAATTCCCTAACCCCGCCTTAGCGGCCAGTTCTCGTTGCGTCTACTATAGTACAGTGTCTTTGGTACAACAGAAAACGCCACTGGGTGTTGCAGATATATCTATTTCCTCATATCCTTCATGATTTATACCAGAGCAACGAACAATGCAGGTTTGTATTGATATTTGCATGAAATGTAATAAATTGCACAATTCAAGTCATAACAATCGTAATCTAATATCATTTCATATATCTATTTACATCATCCATGAATAACTTAGATTCTGAATCCAAACTGCATATCGGGCCGTCGATGTGATAAGTAAAATCGGCTACACCACATACTTGAAATACTGTACTCCATCTCTGGTAGGCAACTTGTCTGAATAAGTTCACTTAATCAAGAACGCAATGGCAATAAAAGTATTAAAACAGAGGCACAAAATATAAGATAAATCTATTCCTATCATTCATAAGATTTTTAAACAAATAACATATTGAAAATAATGTAGAGTATTAGCTCGTGTTTACATTACGTCATATTGGGAAACAAAACAAAACATACGATGTCCCAGCTGGTCGAACTAGCGTGAGAAGTTGCGAACACGTGCGGAAAGTAGCATCCAGAACTTGAGAACTGCGTCACCGAAGCAGTAAAATACATTAAAGGTGATTTGTTAGAACCTGAGTAAATTTAAACATTGTATTTTCATATCTGCGCATACGAATGCAAAATAAAAACAAACAATAATAGAATGCTATGACAGGAATTGTAATAATCTATTAGTGGTTAACACAAGCAATCCCAAATTGTTGTAATATCTCTTATTACAACGTAGTAATACTGCAAGGTTGGACACTGTTGAACGAACTCCCGTGAATAATTACTTCCGTTTTGTGTCAGAACACAACCAGAATAGTGGTGCGTTTACATATTATATTAATCCCCCCCCCTCCTAACTAGTAATGAAAAATCTGTCACATGGCGAATAAAGCGGAATTATTGTTACTATTTAAGTGTTTTTCAAAATTGTATACTGTGTTTTAGTTGTCAGTTCTTAGCATTCTGTGTCAAAAGAGGTGTTTGCATTAAGTATATCGTAATATTAACATGACACTTTGTTGTCCAATAGCTCCAAACTTATCCTATCCTAACTTGGTTCTATATCAGTATCACACAAACACACGTCACTTTTAATTGCATATGAAAGGTCTGATTTTTTTTCTATTGAATTATTATGTTAGGTACTTAGGAGCTACGGGTCCACAGAAATTTCATGTTAATTATCTGTGTGTGATTCTAGAATTTTAACCCCAACTTAACCATTCCATAGAAAAAAAAATAGATCTTTCTAATACAAAAACAAAAAAAGAAAAGTGTGAAATGTAATATATTTTTCATTGTTGTTGCATGGTAGTGGAATAAAACCAAAATGGCAAGGTATCTATTTCCGTTAGTCATTTTTTAGCAGGCAATCTAAACATACAGAGTGGATTTACAGTATCATGTAGTGTATGTCATTGTATTTTTTTGCAGGTATTGTGCTTTAGATATACCCAAGATAAAAGTACTTTATGGGCAGGGGTTAATTGAGATAGAAATAACCTTATATTTCAGTTAAGATACTAAATTTTAAAGGTTTAGATTTATTGATAGTATAGTAACTCTGTCTGTATCTTAAAATTTGGATCTTCTCCAAGCTTTTGGCCATACCCAACTCTTGTCTAACTAATTTGCGTATAAACAAAGCATGTCACACTAGCTCATCACCACCATATTTTTATGTATTGTTGGCATAAATCATACTAAGATTGACCTATATTGTCACATTATCAGTGTATTAAATGCAGTATGTAAACACCTTTGTATTGTGGAACCCCCTTCCCCATCCATATGAGAAATTTATGGAGTAAGCAAGAAAAACACTCCTTTAAGATGCATCATTTACTCATTTTAGAATAACTCTCCATTTGTTAGCTTTATTTTATGCTCAACAGACATTCCTCATGCATCCAGTGTGTCCTCCTTGTCCATTCACCTTATTCTTGGTTCTAGAGCTCCTGCCATCTACTTTTGCATTCCACAGTCTTTTAGCTTGAATCTGTTGACTTGTTTTTTCTGTATGCCCAAACTAACTTAGCATTCTGTGATCAACTCTACCTGTTACCTCATTCCTTATTATTCATCCATGCGACCCCAACCATACTTCTTAGACACTTCATCCTAAAAAAATTTAGCTCTTCATTTCTATCGCCCAAAATTTCAAAATCTGCTCCATACACTGGCATGGGTGCAATCACTCTATACAATCTTCTCTGTCCATTCATCTCCAGAGACCTCTTTTTCATAATACTTTTCACTTCCCTAAGACAAACTTGCTTTCCTTACTCTGTAATTTCCCTCCACTTCCATTTCTCTATTCATCTGTTCCCTGCTATATGTATCTCCAAATACTTAGTTTTTTGTCCAGTTTGTCTAATACAGATTTTACTGTTTCGAGGTGAATTGTTTGTTGTTTAGTCATAACTCCTATTGCAAACAGACCAAAATATAGATACTGCCTAGCAGCAGTTATTTTAGAATAGTTTAACCACTTCAGTACAGTGACACCTACGTAGACATCATGAGGCGTGAGTGGGTACATGAGGATGGGTCAGCGTCTTGATTATACAGTATATATATATTTTTATTTAGTTATACATGAGTTACCCCCAGATTCTGTGAACTGATTGATCACATTTTCTATTTTTGTTATTACTCAAAGTAAAAGAGAATGAGTAATACAGCAGTGACTTTATAATTTATAATGCAAATAGTTCGATACAAATAACAAATGGCAGCCGATGCTGCACACGAGAATTTGATTCTTACTGAATTGCTTTGCTAAGATGAAGGTCATATGGTGTGATGTTCTAAATGAATACCTTCTGCCCCACAGTAGTAATAAGTATTATCATTAATATTGTTGTTGTTACTACATCAATTTCACTAAGTGGAAAACCTGCAGCCCCACAGTGGCTGGCAATGGTCCTCAGGCATCCCCACAGATCTCTCTGGAATTGAACTTTGGACAGTTGTCTGTGTTGTACTGGTGTTGGAGAGTTTCTTTGTTATGGGCTGAAAGTAGTAGGAGAGGAGTAGGCAGCAGTTGTCAGCACTCCATATGTTAAAAGGTGTAAGAAATACATTTGATGTTGATAGGGAGATATCTTTGGCCTATTCTGAAGACTGAGTACCCCCCAAGATTGTGTCTTTTTATGGAGGTGAGAGGGTAGAGAAATTTTGAAAATGGGTAGCTACACTGTCCATCTTGCAGGACCACATGCAGGATGTTATTGGTCTCTCAATATGTGTTTGTGTGTACACTGTGTATGTTCTTTGCAGAAGGTTATCAGATAAAGAGACTTGGATCAACCAAAATGGCAGACGATTGGAAAGAGAAAATTATTCAAGAAAAGCTAGGAGGGAAGAGAGACTGGACTGATGAGGAAAGAATGGAACTTTGCAACAAACTTGATAAGGAAATGGAAGAAAGATTAGAAAGTATGGAGAAGGGAACAGCAAACATCAAGGACAGGTGGACTGAGGATAATTGGGAAGAGGTAAGTGTTAGCATTAAGTGAAGTTGTTTACATTGAGTCATCATGGTACATAGATGGAGTAGAGCTAAAAATACTCTTTTACTTGAGAATAAAGATTACAAGAGTACCACTCAACAAACATGAAAATTTAGATTTCAACCTCACAATTCCCTATTGGTGGTGGATAGTTAGAGTTATGATATAGTTATAATTGAAATTTTGCCTATTTTAGCCTTCAGGTTTTCTTAATTTGGGTTTTATGTATTTCCTTCTCTTTACTGACCTTTCCATGAGGGAGAAATATAGTGCCATTCTGTGTTACAGAAAATGGGGGAACATCCATTGTTTGCGCCATACCTACAGAAAGGAAAGACAGATGGTGAAGCACCACTAAATTCATTAAGTGAAGGCTTGGCACAACTGAAATATGCACCTGACCATAACACTCCTCAAGGTGAGGTTGTTTATAAATAGTTAGAATTTACATACATGCATATACCAAAAGGTCTTTTCTCCATTTTAAGAGGGGGGTACATGTGAAGGCATACCCTACCAATCACCTATTTATTTCCTGGATGCCATTGATACATATGTATGTGTGTATATATATATATATATATATATAATATATATATATATATGTACACGAGATCTTGAGCAACATACTGATTGATGTAGTGATATTACAGAATTGGCGCAAAATTACAAAGAGGAAGGAATCAATCACTTCAAATATAAGAAATATCGGCTATCCATTGGAAGTTTCACCGAAGCAATAAAACAGAAATGTGAAGATGTTGATCTGAATGCTACTTTGTACAATAATAGGGCTGCTGCACATTGGCACTTAGGTAAAGTACAAGGAATGCTGGAACTTAAGTTACAGCTAAATAAGAACCAATCTTAAATTAATAAATATGTATTTATGGATGGAAATTAAGATTAATTTGTATGATAGATTGTAGTGTCCAGTATGATATTCCCTTTGTTATTAAGAAACTGTTGTTGACATTCTTGATTTTCAACAGGAAATTATAGGTCTGCCATAAAGGATTGTGAGAAAGCCGTTGAGTTGAAGCCTGACTACTCAAAAGCCTTGATGAGGGCTGTGCAGTGTACACTGAAACTCAAAACTTGGGATGAATGCATTTCCTGGTGTGATAGAGGACTCAAGTTAAATGGCACTGATCAAGACTTGCTGAATTATAGAACAACTGCAGTAAAAGAAAAGGTTATACTTCCCATTCAGTATACAGTGATGAGATAATAATGATGATGATGAAATAATAATAATTGTTGCCTTGAGTTTCACTAAGTGAAATTCTGCAAATCAAAAGTGGCTGGCCATAGTCCCTGGATTTCTCCATGGATCTCTCTGAGAAGAAACTTTGAACTGATGTCAAAATTGTATTAGTGTGGGACAGCTGTATTACCAGATTAGAGTAGTAGGTTATCAGCTCCCTTTGTGATAAAGTGGAGGAAATATTGCTGAAGTTGATAGATATCTAGGGCATAGTTCAGAGCATGAGTGTCAGCTCCATGGGGCAGTATCACCAAATAGAGGTGAGGGTGTGAATGAGTTTAGAAGACGGGTAGCAGAGGGCTGATTATTTAATGTACATCATGCAGGATCATCATTTGCAAGTGCTGGTCATTTATTCATTGTCATGCAGTGATAATGGAATGTGTATTTTTGTTTAGTAGGTAATGTATATGATCATTCATTCCTTGTTAAGGTATATAACTCACTCAGTTAATTATACAGGATATTAATATTACTTATAATGAGTCATCAGTTGTCATGGAAATTAAAATAGTTTAGCACTTCACTCTCATAGTATTTATTATGATTTTGCAGAGTAACAGGTAGGTGTGCTGCTTTCTCATATGGTCTTTTATATTAACATTGGTAACTTTCAACAGAAAAAGATTGAAAGAGACATTCGGAAGAAACAAATAGAAGAGAAGAAAAAAACAAAAGAGGAACAGACTTTGCTAAGTGCTATCGAGACGAGGGGCACCAGACTCAGGAACAAAAACCAAACAGTTTCAGTCCTTAGCCTCTCAGACCTGGAGCCGTGCCATCCTTCAGCCATGGTTTGTAATCCTGAGTTTTGTAAATGGGAGCATTGAGGATGTATTTACCTAGTTGTATATGTGGCTGAGTCAAAGCACACAATCATTACATGCATATCTAAACCCATTTAGTGACCATCTACATTTTTCACTCCAAACACTCTTGGAATATCTCATATTTTCTAAAAGATGATAAACTAAAGAGGCAAGGCATGCTTTGACTTGGCTAACCTTATAAGGGGGGGAAAGGTCATTGGTATATGTTGTGTTTTTTGTGTATGCTTATACTTCATAGATCTTATCTGTGGGAAGGATAGACTGTTACATTTGTCTACTTTGTAGATCCCATCTCATTGCCAATTTGTGGTGGTTCTTAAGAGCATCGCATGGGTTTCTTTACTTCTTTATTGAACATTTACTATGAGTGAATTGGTACAAGAATATAAACAAATATAATAAGTGTTACAAAGTGAACATCTTGACCTTCCTATTCAATCCTATATGAGCATATAAAGGACCACATACATAACAGTGTATGCATATAGATTTATGTTATCATGTAAATTTATGCAAAACTATATTTTTCCTCATATTTTAACATAATTTGGAAATATAATGTTTATTTATGCCCAGAACCTGGTTGACATTAATACTTGTCCTTGCTATAATTCAGCCATATCACTTATTTTGTTATGAATATTGTACTTTGCCCAGATTACAGTTCATCTCTGTCTATAATCCAGGAAATAATTTTATCAGTATTTTCCAATACATGTAAGTTAATTCATGTAATTTGAAGTTTGTGTGTGTACAGATTTTGTGTCATTAACTTGATAGAGGAAGTACATACATATACTAAAGGCTTTTTTCCCCCCGTATACAGGAGGTAGCCAAAAAGAAAAAGGTATAGAAACCACATCCACCCATTCCATCCCCTACCTACTCCACTACCCTCCACCCTCTTCCCTCCCTCACATCTTGGCACCTCCTGGATGACAGGTCATCCCTGCATCCTGTCCACTGCCCTGGGTCAGAAGCAGTGTCGCAAGACACAGCACATCCACAGCAAGGCCACTTCATTAATTCGGCGACTCCCCCCCTCTCCGTCCCCTCATGCAGAAAAGAAGATGGGGAGAAATCCCTTTGGGCTGCGTCAATTAATTTCTCATACATACTCCCTCACCCCCCATCCCCCACCCCCACATGCATCACAGCATCATCCAAACACAACCCTTCTCAAAGTAACATGCAGTTGATACTTTAGGGTCTATATAGGGCGCCCCTACGGACCAGAGCCACACATCATTTTGTCTGTGATAGAGGAAGACTCTGTTCATAGAGAAATTATGACACTTTTATTATACTACGACTGTCACTCCGTTATGCTCTCCCCTAACCCCTTGTTACTGTCCTGTACCATTTCTCTGAATATTCATTTCCTTTTTTTGCCTACCCTGTGGTGGGGGAAAAGAATGCTGCCACCAAGTCTTCCCACTTGAGTTGTAAACGGCAAGAAAAAACAGGATGGGGGTTAGGACTAGAAAAAAAAAAGTAAAGTAAAGGTATAAGAGGTATACAGGAAGTACCATGTCTATTTTTTTCTTACACTATGTTTGCATATATTAATAACCTTATCCTTTTTGTAAGGGAGGTGACAGAATCAGTGGATCCCTAAACTCTTTCTGGGATAAAAACACAGAAATGGGGCATCTCACTCATCACTTTGCTCATTTCAGTTATTTTTTGTGACATATGGGACTATGGTGGTAACATTCTTATCCTCCTGCCACAGGAGCATAGTGAAAAAAAAGGTGGTGTCCTCAGAGTGGTATAGGAGAGGTAAACAGCAGAAATAATGGATAGTGAAAATGAAAAAGTGCCCCAGCATTCAAGTAAATGAAGTGGGCTAACTGTGGATATGCTGTGGCTTGCTGCATTGTTTCTGATCCAGGGCAGTGGGCGAGATGCAGGGATGATGACCCGTCATCCAGAAGGAGCCAGGAAAAGAGGGAGGGAGGGGTGGTGAATGGGAGTGGAGTACATGGGGATGAAATGAGTGTGAGTAGATTTATGCCTTTGACTTTGGCTACCTCCCTTGTAAAGGGGGAAAAACACTTTATATGGTATATATCTATCTACCTGTCTATATACCAGGGGACATCTTCCCCCTTGTAAGGGAGGTTGCCAGCTAAGGCATGCGCTCACTCCCACCCATTGCATGACCATAAAGGAATGCCGCATGGCTGGTCTGTAGGGAGTGGTGTTCATAAAGCCTTTTAAGTATTGACTGCATATAAATGCAGCCAATACACTATTATAGGGATTATTGCATACACTAATGTCATCTTTCCTTGCTTTGTATACAGGGCTCAAAGGTTCATCTGAATGAGGAAGGGCAGTTGATATGGCCAGTCTTGTTTTTGTATCCCGAGTACCACGAAACGGATTTCATTCAGGAATTTAATGAGACACAATGGTAAAGCTGTCTTTATGCATGAAGCCATATGTTTTTGTACCTTAGCTTCCAATTTGTTATTACATCATCTTGCTACAATTTTAGATATTTTTTACTAATGTAGGTATTCTTTTTATTTCTTAAGTACTGTAAAATGTACTTCTTTTTTTATGTGCAAATAGAAGTGAAGTGCTGATTTTTTTTTTTAATTACTATTTCAGTTTCGAAGATCATTTGTCCGCAATGTTTGGGAATCATGTTCCTCCACCACCATGGGATACTGAAGAGAAATACAAAGTAGAAAATTTGCTAATATATTTTGAAGATTATAAAGCAAATAAATTGATTCCAATAGATCCAGCAGAACAGCTATATAAAGTTTTGATGGATTCAAGGTATGCTTGAATATGCTTATGGTATGGTAGCATGGGAAATGATTATTGGATTGGCCAAATACTAGGGAGTGAATAGCAGAAAAGGGGCAGAAGAAATTAACTTAAAAGATAATGTCTTTACCTTGTTTATATAACCAGTGTAAGGAAAGGGGCAACATTAGTAGGGTCTTGGGATATGTATGTATGATTACCTTAAGTGCATTGATTTTGACCTAAGCAGTGCACAGGGGACAGGGTGCTGAGATGGGAAGGATGATTGAATGGGTCTTATCTCTGATGTGGGTGTGTACTTTGAGTCAGCTATCCCTTTAATAAGAGGAAGAAAGGGCCTTTGGTATGTATTGTTATGGACAGGTGTGATGGAGAAGTGTGTGGGCAAGAATGAAAATTAATGGATTCAAGGTGAAGTTGACCAAAAAGAAAACTATACATGCATAACAAAGGACCTTTTTCCCATCCCACACCCATCTAAGATCCATCTATCACCTTTCCCATTGTAGCACCTCATGGATGAAGGGTCATCCATGTCCCCTCCTCAGGTCAAAGCCAATACAGCGAGATAGTGCCTCCACAGGAGAGCCTGACAGCTAGAGCTGGTTTACCCCCACTGCTTCATTATGTAGTGACATTATTCCCTTATTCACTCACAAAATTTTATATAGCAGACATACATACATATACCAATGGCTTTTTACCCCCTTACAAGGGAGGAAGCCAAAGTCAAAGGCACAAATCCACTCCCACCCATTTCATCCTCATATACTTCACTCCCAATCACCACCCCTCCCTTCCTCTTTTCTTGGCTCGTGGATGATGGGTCATCCCTACATTTTGCCACCTGCCCTGGGTCAGAAGCAATATAGCAGGACACAGCACATCCACAGAAAGGCTTCTTCATTTAATCTGCACCCCTCCCCTCTTTCTCTGTCTCATCATGCAGAAAAAGAGAAGAGAGGGAGAAATCCCTTTGGGCTGCATCAAAATATCATTCACACATACTCCCTCACCCCAGAAGTATGATAGGGGTTACTAGGCTGGATAGAGTGAGAAATGAGGAGGTGAGGAGGAGAACGGGTGGAAAGGGAGCTGGGAGATAGGGTGGATGAAAGAGTGTTGGGATGTTTTGGACACATGGAAAGAATGAGTGAAGAAAGACTAGTAAAAGAGGTGTGTAAGGCAGAAGTGGCGGGAGTGAACATGAGGGGGCGACCTAGGATGAGATGGATGGATGGGGTAAAAGGAGCTTTGGGGAAGAGGGGAATGTCTGTGGAAGAAGAATGAGAAAGGACAGAAGACAGGGATGAATGGAGAATGGTTGTATATGTATGAGGTTGTGATGCATGAGGTGGAATGGGTGGGGGATGGTGGGTGAGCTAGAATGTGTGAGAAAAATTTGACACAGCCCAAAGGGATTTCTCCCCATCTTCTCCTTTTCTGCATGGGGGGATGGAGAGGTGGGGGGGGGGGTCGCCGGTTTTATGAAGTGGCATTGCTGTGGATGTGCTGTGTCTTGTGACACTGCTTCTGACCCAGGGCAGTGGATGGACAGTTCTAGACTGACGTGGGGGAAACGTCGTATTCCATGTGCTGAAGGAAAACTCTCTTGTGCTCAAAGAGTCCTTGTAACCCTATGGTGCCCTGCTTGTGTCGAACGTCAGGGCCCCTTATAACACTATACCACCTCTCCCCACCCTCCGCGCTTGCACAACCACGGCGAGGGGAATGCTTACCTGCAAGCCAGGGCGAGCGGCGGAGGCGGAAGTAGGGAGATCCAAGCATGAGGATGGCAGGTGCTCCACCGAAGGATAGGAGGCGATGGGGCGGCGTTTCCGGAGGCCGGTGATCGCTTCTGTAGACGGCAGAGCGGCAAGGCGCTGGTTGGACAGCGCCAATCCTCATCAGCGGGAAGGGCGTTTCAGAGCTTCCAATACAGAGGGATGGAGTTGGGTAGGGTGCGGTGGTCAGACAGAAGCCTGGAGGTCACGCAGGTCAGCGTGTGACCATAGGCGGGGCTTATCCTTGCTGTGGCCTGTAGTCTTCAGAGCGTGTCGGCGGCTGGCGACAGGTCGTCACCGTAAAGCACAGGTATTGCCGGTGATGGCACTCCTGACGTGAGTAGGAGGATGAGCGAATAATAGTCCATCATCCATGAGAAGTGGGGCCATCCAAACGGGTATGGCTTGCATTTGGATGCAGCCAAGATGGTAGCAAGCATCTCCAGTGATAGCGGCGTGTCGGTATTCGGTGTCCATCAGAAACCATGGGCCACACTGGACGAGTGGCAGCCGGTGAGCTGTCCATGGGCAATGTCAGTTCGGCGCACCTGTTAGCGTATGTCATCGCCAGGACAGGCTCCGGGAAGTTGAGTGGGACTAGCCAAGCTGAAGGAGAGGAGGGGCATTCGAACCTCCCCGTGAATCTGTATGGTGGCGTTGCAATCCCTGTCTCCGACGTCGAGGTGGTCTGGAAGCGTTTGTTGCGGGGGGGGAGGGGCAGGTGAGATATGTTGGCGTCGTCTTTTCTGAGAGTGGCGGCTGCCTAAGTACTGAGGGCCTATCCCCGTGATTTACACACCTGCGAAGGGCAGCGCATCGCGGGCGCTGACAGGTGTTGGAGGGCAAAGGCCCAGAAGGCATTAGGACGGCAGGTGCCAGTCCTTCCGGGAGAAGGGGCGGAGAGTGCGTGTGTCTGGCGGGGGACCCCTTGCATGGTGACACGGTGTATGCGTGCAGGTCCTATTGGATGTCCAAGACGGTCCCCTTCAATGCCTTCAGTGGGCAGCAGTGGTGTCGCCTCCTCCTGCGGTGATGTAATTGCCATGGGGGAGCAGTGGCAGTTCCTAAGCTGGGTGGGTGTGGCCTGTGCGAATCAGCTAGGCCCCATGCGGGTGGCACTCGCGGTGAGCAAGGCGAAGCAGGACAAAGGCCTCCTTGTTTGCACGGCCTGCTTTGGCCTGGGCCCCATGCATGTTGACGTCCACAGCTAGCAGGGTGGAGCAGTGGGACAAAGGCCTCTTTGTTTGCCCCACTACATGCACGAAGGCACGCCACTATCACTATCACACGATTTTGCACGGCCCCGTGCATGTTCATTATATCAGCACTGCACTCGCGGTCCAGCGTGTTCACTGTCGCCTATCGGTCTAGTTCCGTCAGTACGCGCCACTGATTCATGTATCGTCCCATGTTTCACTGATGCACATTGCAAGGACTTGCAAGCACAATCCTATTCACTGCACCATGTGTGCAACAGAAATGCGGGGGGGGACGTTTGAAGTCTTTATTAATCAGTGGGTTATGGTTGTGTACAGAGGTGAGTCACAATAGGAGAGCTACATGCTCACAGTAAGACGGACAGTTCTAGACTGACTCCAGGATAACATCATTCCCTGCGCAGAAGGAAAACTATGCCATGTCCTACATATCTATCAATGAGGGCCTTGTGCCCAAAGAGTCCTTGTAACCCTATGGTGCCCTGCTCGTGTCGAACGCCAGGGCCCCTTATAACAGTATACCACAGGTACCTCCCTTGTACATACATACATATACCAAGGCTTTTTCCCCCTTACAAGGGAGGTAGCCAAAAAGAAAAAGGCATAAAATCATTCCCACCCATTCCATCCCTGAATACACTCCACTCCCCTCCACCCTCCCTCTTATCTTAAGTACCTCCCTTGTAAGAGGGAAAAAGCCCTTGGTATATGTATATATGTACTAACAACCTCAGCACTTTTATATACCCTATCTGACCATATTCTCTTTACTTGTATTTACTACCTTACCACCACATTTCTCAATATATTTCCTCATATTACCTACCATACTTTTCAAACATTTCAATTCAGATGCATAGTCTTTCTGTAGATTCTTTCTGCTCCCTTCAAATTCCATGTCTTTACTCCATAATTCCAGAGGCACAGTCTCTCCTTCATATCCTTTTGTTGCATTCATCCCCAAATACCTATGTCTCATAACAAGTGAAACACTACTACAAAATTTGGGATGACCTTTGTGAATAACATAACTCAAGTAATTAATCATTTTTCAATTTTACAGATACCAAGTTGTTGCTGGGACACCATCATTTATTGTGCTTGTGGAAGGCAGTGAAGCAAAATCAGAATTCTTGAGAAGATATGAATAGAACATATAAGATAACCGTTAATTTGTATTGAGCTTGTGCTATCAGGGTCACAATTTACATCTGTACCCTGTGAATGCCAGGTGATGGGTACCTGTATGTAGTGGTCATCCTTGTGTGGTCAGAAGGAAATAATATCTGTGAAGTCATTCAGGCCAATAATTTTGACATACCTCCAGGACCCCATTTTTACAGGGGAAAAAATATGACTTCAGCACATCTATTTAGGGGAAAAAATAAAAACAAAAAAATCTGGCATGTGTGAACAAGCATTAGAAATGGCCTGCTTCTGATCAATTACTTTTCCTGCATGCAAATTGGTATTTAACCCATTAAACTCCGATGACAAGATGTCTTGTCATTTGGTCAAATAAAACAAAAAATCATAAAACACCAAAATGTTTGATCAAACACCAGAAAAATATGACGTCAGTCCTCGCTTCGCTCGCGAGCGAAGCGAGGACTGACGTCATATTTTTCTGGTGTTTGATCAAACATTTTGGTGTTTTATGATTTTTTGTTTTATTTGACCAAATGACAAGACGTCTTGTCATCGGAGTTTAATGGGTTAAGCTTTCATGAGATGATCATAATTACAATCCATCAATCATTTCATTACCTCAGTTATTGTTCTCTATTGTTATTAGTAATCCTGCTTCTGAATTTCATTCATTCTCATCACATGCAATCCATCAGTCCTTTCATGAAAAGTGTGGTTTTACAAATAAATTTCGAATATGTATCATACTTGTTGTTTTTCTTCAAACCCTAAAGGCTTATTTTCAAGTGTGATTTCTTAATTAGAGGCCAATGAGAAATCTGAAAAATATGGAAATTTCTGGAAAAAATCATATGACAATAGACTATATATATATTTATACATATATCTATATACCAAGGGCTTTTTCCCCCTTGTAAGGAAGGTATCCAAATCAAAGGGACACCCATTGCACTCCCATCCACCACATTTGTTTCCTACTTATCTTAGCTCCTCAGGGATAAAGGCTCATCCCTGACTCGTGCCTGGGTCAGAAACAAATGCAGCAAGACACAGTACATTCGCAACAAGGCCACTTCACTTAATTGGCAGCCCTCCATCCCCTTATGTGGAAAGTAGAGAAAATTGGGGAAAATCCCTTCAGGCTGCATCAAAATATCATCCACATCCAACCATTCACCATCCCCTGCCCCCTCCCTCCCTTGCTGACCATAGAAAAGAGAGAAGACAGGGAGAAAATCCCTTCATGCTGCATCAAAATATCCATATACTGTATAGCCATTCTCCACTTGCCCTGATCTGCTGCCTTCTCCTCTATTCATATATTTGTTGAGGTATTCTGACAGGATGTGAATGGAAATAGGAAACACAGGAGTCCTAGCCTGAGTTTGTTCTTGACTAGTTTTACAGATAGGCATTTTCATTCCTTTGAATAACCTTATTTGCAAAACTAGTCAGGAATAAAGCATACTAAGATTTATGTGTTTTCTATTTCCACTTGCCACACATGTATATATATATGAGTGTATAAAAAAGTGTAATAAGAAATAGACATTTGGGAATGGATGTTAAGAAGAGATTGTACATACATATACCAAGGCTTTTTCCCCCTTCCAAGGGAGGTAGCCAAAAAGGGAAAGGCATAAAAACACTCCCACCCATTTCATCCCTAAATACCCTCCACACCCCTCCCACCCTTCCTCTCATCTGAGCACCACCTGGATGACGGGTCATCCCTGCACCCTGCCCACCGCCCTGGGTCAGAAGCAGTGTCGCAAGACACAGTACATCCACAGCAAGGCCGCTTCATTTAATCGGCGACCCCCCCCTCTCCGTCCCCCTTTGCATATAAGGCGAGGACGGGGAGAAATCCCTTCGGGCTGCGTCAAAATTTACTCACACATACTACCCCACCCCCCACCCCCCCGCCCATTCCTCCTCATGCAGTCACAACATCATCCATATACAACCATTCTCCACTCACCTCTGTCTTCCGTCCTCTCTCCCTTCCTTCCTCAACAGACATTCCCCACTTCCCAAAGCCCCCTTCACCCCATCCATCCACCTCATCCTAGGACGTCCCCTCATGTTCACTCCCTCCACATCTGCCTTCCATACCTCTTTTACTAGTCTTTCTTCACTCATTCTTTCCATGTCCAAACCATCCTAATATTCTTTCATCAACCCTATCTCCCAAATCCTTTTTCACCCCTGTTCTCCTCCTCACCTCCTCATTTCTCACTCTATCCAGCCTAGTAACCCCCACCATACTTCTCAGACACCTCATCTCAAACACATTCAAACTCCTTCTCTCTTCTTCTCTTATGTTCCACGTTTCTGCCCCATACAGTGCAGAGATTGTATGGAGTGATTTTGCTGACAGCACTATATGGGGTAAGGGAGTTGGGAGATAGGGTTGATGAAAGAGTATTGGAATGGTTTGAACACTTGGAAAGAATGACTTAAGAAAGATTAGTAAAAGAGGTGTGGAAGGAGTGAACATGAGGGGGTGACCAAGGATGAGATGGATGGATGGCGTAAAAGGGGACATTGGGAAAGAGGGGAATTTCTGTTGAGGAAGGAAGGGAAATAACAGAAGATAGGGGTGAATGGAGAATAGTTGTGTATGGATGATGCTGTGATGCATGGGAGTGGGTGGGGGAAGGGGGGGGTTAGGGAGTATGTGTGAATGATATTTTGATGCAGCCTGAAGGGATTTCTTCCTGTCTTCTCTTTTTCTGCACGAGGAGATGGAGAAGGGGGTCACCAATTAAATGAAGCAACTTTACTGTGGATGTGCTGTGTCTTGCTACATTGCTTCTGACCCAAGGCAGTGGGTGAGATGCAGGGATGACCCATCATCCAGGAGGAGCCAAGATAGGAGGGAGAGGGGTGGATGGGAGTGGAGTATATGGGGATAGAATGGGAGTAGATTTTATGCTTTTGTTTTTTGGCTACCTCCCTTGTAAGGGGGAAAAGCCATTGGTATATGTATGTATATATATGTGATATGCTTTAATGTCACAAACTCCCCTCTATCGGAAGGCTAGGGTGGTGCCCCTCACAGAGGACTTTTTGCTTAAAAGTGGCAGTTTGCCGACAAGATTGACGAGATAAACACCATATGAGGACGGAGCCTTTATTTGTACGACGTTTCGCTTATTACAGCTTTTTCAAGTACAAGTTGAGATACAAATGCTTGAGAAGGGGGGCGGGGGATTGGACACTGGGAAAGGATGAGAATGCTGGCCCAAACGTCCGTGGGCGAAATGTCCACAAAGGGTGGTTTAGATATCTAATATTTTGCTGGCCATGGGTATTAGGGGAATAATGTGATACGGGAACCAGACAAAATCCGCAGGAAGTGTTTAGAAGCAGCAATCATTCAAGGAACGAACACTATTGAACAAAACAGGGGCATGTTTAACATATCTCCTCACATTATTCCCCTAATACCCATGGCCAGCAAAATATTAAATATTTAAATCCACCCTTTGTGGACATTTCGCCCACGGACGTTTGGGCCAGCATTCTCATCCTTTCCCAGTGTCCAATCCCCCCCCTTTCTCCTCCTCCTCCTCTTCCTCTTCCTTCCCCCCCTTTTCTCCCCCCCGTTCCCTCCTTTTCCATTATTTAATCTCAAGCATTTGTATCTCAACTTGTACTTGAAAAAGCTGTAGTAAGCCAAACGTCGTACAAATAAAGGCTCCGTCCTTATATGGTGTTTACCTCGTCAAGAGGACTTTTTAGCATGGAAGTTAATGAACCATGCCCTTGGTTCAACTTCACTGGTGGCAGGATTCGAACCATCATCCCC
>NC_134778.1:77104820-77112320 GCF_046742065.1 Oratosquilla oratoria
ACCCATCTATTTTTGATAATTCTTTCACAAATTTTTGCTATTGTACTTGTTAGAGAGACTGGTCTATAGTTGGTAGGTTCTTCTTTATTTCCTCCTTTATATATAGGTACTATATTTGCTTTTTTCCAATCTTCTGGAACTTTTCCTTCTTTCAAGGAACTGCTTATTATGCTATGTATTTTGTCTGCCAGTTCATTCCTGCATTCTTTCAGAATCCAGTTTGCTATTTCATCTGGTCCATGCGATTTTCTGACATCAAGATTACTCAAGTGTATCAATATTTCATTCTTTGATACTTCTATTTCTTCTATAGGGGGGACTTTCTCTTTCCATTCAATCTCTTCAGGTTGTATGTTCTCCCTTGTAAACACTGATTTAAAATGTTTGTTCATAATTTCCGTCATTTCCATTTCCTCAGTGTATTCAACTCCCCCTTGTCTTAATTTCTCCAAGTCCTGTTTGTTTTTTCAGTTTATTGTTTACAAATCTGTAGAATAGTTTTGGTTGATCTTTACATTTTTCTATGACGTCTTTTTCATATTTTCTCTTTTCCTCTCTGCACGTTTGTACATATTCATTTCTATAACCGGTATATATTTTCCATTTTTCAGGTCTTCTGTCTTTTTTCCATCTGGTCCAGGCTTTGTCTCTTTTGTCTTTTAACTCCCTACAACTTTTGTTGTACCAGCATTTTACATATTCTTTTTCTTGTTTTTGTCTTGGGACATACTTCTCCACTCCTTTTTTGTAAATTTTTGTCAAAATATTCCATTTCTATTCCACTGATGTTTCTTCTTTGTATATTTCTTCCCAGTTTTCTTGTTGAAAGAATTCTCTTATTTTATCAAAGTTTGTTTTTTCATACATCATTCTTCATTTTCTATATTGTTCATTTCTTTTCATATATTTTTCTTCATTAAGTTCCAGTTCAATCAATATGTGGTCACTTTTACCTATTGGTGTTTTATATTCAATCTTGTCCACTATTCTAGGTTCAGATGTAATTAATAAGTCTAGTCTCGATGGTTCTTCTTCATTTCTATACCTAGTGTTCTCCTGTATCCATTGTGTCATTGTGTGGTCAATAATCATCTCAAGTAGAGCGTTTCCCCATGAGTCGTCTCCACCCTTTACTGTCATCTCTTCCCAGCAGATTTCTTTGCAATTAAAGTCGCCCATCATAACTATTCTTCCTCCATCTTCCATTATTTTATTTAATGTTATCTTTGTGTCCTCTAACATACTTTTATGTTCACTCTCCTCCCATGAGGCTGTTTTTGGAGGCACATAATTTATCACAAATTTTCTGCTCTTCTTATCTCTGTCTTCCACTTCTATCATAATCATCTCTACTGTATTCTTTCCATATATGACACCTTTCACGTTTATATCCTTCTTAGTCAGGAACATAACTCCACCCCCTTGCTTTTTCTCTCTGTTTCTAATCCAATAATTGTATGCATCATGTCCTACACTGTTGGGTGGTAGTGGGCCTTTTAATTTTGTTTCTACAATTCCCATTATGTCCGGTTCTTTTTCCTTCAAATAATCATTCAGCTCATTCAATCCTGTTATTAATCCATCTATATTTGTGTAAGACACTCTTAGTTTTCTGCCACTTCCATTGTGTTCTCTGTTTCCCTTATGTTTTTCTTTTGTATGTCGAACTTCCTTAGTTTCATGTTCACTACTCTCCAATAGAATCTCTCTTTCTCTGACTCCGTTCTGTTCTCGTTTTTTGCCTTAGCTTCCAGTCTTTTCTGCTTTTCTTCCTCTCTTTCCTCTTTATTCATTTCCCTTTTTATCCATATCTTTTTATATTGTTCACTTGTTGCTAGTTTCCCTGTTTTGGATAAGATATTCTCTGCCGTTGTTTGTGACTTGAATTTAATCTTAATTGGTCTGGTCTTGTCTGTGCTATACTTTCCGAGTCTAAATTTCTCTTCGATTTGTTTCATAATTTCTGGTTCATCTTCCTGAACTGATTCTAGTAATTGGTTTACTTTTTCATTTTCCTCTTTGATTCTTGTGGTTCTATCTGTGTTGTGTTTCTCTTCCATTCCTAATATAATTATACATTTCTTCTTGTCTGCTAAATCTCTTACTATAATCTCTATTTGTCTCATCACTTTAATAACTGAGTCTTCAGTATGTTCTTTCAATTGCTGTTTGACTATGTCAGTGAATGAAACCTTATTTCCTTCTTGGGTTGTTTTCCAATTCTTAGTTTCTTCAATTCCTCATTCTCCACCTTTACTTCTCTTAACTGTCTTTTTAGGTCTTCTATTTCATCAGTTAAGTTTTTATTCGCCTTTTCTAGTTCTTCCAATCTTTCAACCCTTTGTAAAATGGTGTTCATATGACCTAACCTACTCTCCAAGTCCTCGATCACCTTATCAACCTTCTCCTCTAGTCTTGTCAGTCGGGGGGGGTTTGTGTCCCCCCCACCCTCTTTAAATCCCTTGAAAATATTCTCATCACTTTCTACTGTATTGCTCTTATCTATGCTTCTAATCTTTACATTTTTATTAGACATTTCATCATCGCTCAGCTGATCGGGGGGTCTTTTGTTTACCTTTCGCCTGTCTGCCTGGGCCAAGTCTACTCCCTCCTCATTTCCTTCCATTTCCCTCAGTAATCCCTCCCCTTTTCCTCTTTCCCTACTTTCCCACTACTCCACGAGCAATTTCCCCCCCCACCCTGTAAAAACACTAGGCACTTCTCTTTGCGTTGGGATCCACAGACTTCAGTTTTCTTCAGAACGTCTTCTAAGCCGTCCATTCGTTGAAGTGTGTGTGTATTTACCTAGTTGTATTTACCTAGTTGTATTTTACGGGAAGGGGAGCTATGCTCGTGAGGTCCCGTCTTCATATCTCATTTTATCTAAACTATTTTTAAATTCATGTATTGTTTTTGCACACACCACTTTCTCATCTAACTTGTTCCAACTGTCTATTGCTCTGTGAGGAAAGCTGTTCTTTTTCAAATCTCTTCTATAGTTGTCTTTTTTTATTTTCTTTCCGTGTCCTCTTGTATTTCTGTCATCCCATTTTATCAGATTCTCTCTATCAGTAATTTCTATGCCTTTCATGATTCTGTAAATAGCTATCAAATCTCCTCTCTCTCTTCTTTGCTCTAGTGTCTGTAGTTTAAGTTTTTGTAGTCTCTCTTCATATGATAGTTTTGAGAGTGTTGGTGCCAGTTTAGTAATTGCTCTTTGTATTCTTTCAAGTTTTTTTATACATTTTTTTGTACTTGGTGACCATATCGTTGCTGCATATTCCAATCTTGGTCTTATCAGGGTGACTAGGATTTTCCTCACCATTTCTTCATCCAGGTATGTAAATGCCACTTTGATTGTTCTTATTAAATTATAAGTTTCTCCAAAAATCTTATTTATATGTTTCTCAGGTGACATATTATTCATAACAATGACTCCCAGGTCCCTCTCATTTTCTACTCTTTTTATTCCTTCTTCTCCCAAATTATATGATCCTGTTATTCTGTTTTTGCTTTTTCCAAATTCCATTATACTACACTTTTTTGTATTGAACTCCATCTCCCACTTCCTACTCCATTCTTGTACTTTATTTAGATCTCTCTGTAGTGATTCACAATCTTCTTCAGTTTTCACTCTTTTCAGTAATTTTGCATCATCTGCAAAGAAGCTCATATAGCTTTCAATTCCTTCATCCATATCATTAATATATATAGCAAACATTATTGGGGCCAGAACTGTTCCCTGCGGGACACCGCTTATTACTTCATTCCATTTTGAGTGCTGATCTCTTATCACTACTCGCATTTTTCTTTCTTGCAAAAAGTCTTCCATCCAATTTAGCAATTTACCTTGTATTCCTCCTTCATATTCTAATTTCTTAAGCAACTTCTTATGTGGTACTTTGTCAAAAGCTTTTTTTAGGTCTAGAAATGCACAATCAGCCCATCCATCTCTTTCTTGTATTATATCTATTAGCCTTGAATAGAAACATATTAAATTGGTGACGCATGATCGTCCTTGTCTGAATCCAAATTGCCTTGGATTTAGTACGTTGTTTTTTTCCAAGTATTTTACCCATCTACTTTTGATAATTCTTTCACATATTTTTGCTATTGTACTTGTTAGAGAGACTGGTCTATAGTTGGTAGGTTCTTCTTTATTTCCTCCTTTATATATAGGTACTATATTTGCTTTTTTCCAATCTTCTGGAACTTTTCCTTCTTTTAAGGAACTGCTTATTATGCTATGTATTTTGTCTGCCAGTTCATTCCTACATTCTTTCAGAATCCAGTTTGCTATTTCATCTGGCCCATGCGATTTTCTGACATCAAAATTACCCAAGTGTGTCAATATTTCATTCTTCGTTACTTCTATTTCTTCCATGGGGGGGACTTTTTCCTTCCACTCAATCTCTTCAGGTTGTATATTTTCCCTTGTAAACACTGATTTAAAATGTTTGTTCATAATTTCTGCCATTTCCATTTCCTCAGTGTATTCAACTCCCCCTTGTCTTAATTTCTCCAAGTCTTGTTTGTTTTTCAGTTTATTGTTTACAAATCTGTAGAATAGTTTTGGTTGATCTTTACACTTTTCTATAACATCTTTTTCATATTTTCTTTTTTCCTCTCTGCACTTTTGTACATATTCATTTCTATAACCAGTATATATTTTCCATTTTTCAGGTCTTCTGTCTTTTTTCCATCCGGTCCAGGCTTTGTCTCTTTTGTCTTTTAACTCCCTACAACTTTTGTTGTACCAGCATTTTACATATTCTTTTTCTTGTTTTTGTCTTGGGACATACTTTTCCACTCCTTCTTTGTAAATTTTTGTCAAAATATTCCATTTCTCTTCCACTGATGTTTCTTCTTTGTATATTTCTTCCCAGTTTTCTTGTTGGAAGAATTCTCTTATTTTATCAAAGTTTGTTTTTTCATACATCATTCTTCCTTTTCTATATTGTTCATTTCTTTTCATATATTTTTCTTCATTAAGTTCCAGTTCAATCAATATGTGGTCACTTTTACCTATTGGTGTTTTATATTCAATCTTGTCCACTATTCTAGGTTCAGATGTAATTATTAAGTCTAGCCTCGATGGTTCTTCTTCATTTCTATACCTAGTGTTCTCTTGTATCCATTGTGTCATTGAATGGTCAGTAATCATCTCAAGTAGAGCATTTCCCCATGAGTCATCACCACTCTTTACTGTCATTTCTTCCCAGCAGATTTCTTTGCAATTAAAGTCGCCCATCATAACTATTCTTCCTCCGTCTTCCATTATTTTAGTTAATGCTATCTTTGTGTCCTCTAACATACTTTTATGTTCATTCTCCTCCCATGAGGCTGTTTTCGGAGGCACATAGTTGATCACAAATTTTCTGCTCTTCTTATCTCGGTCTTCCACTTCTATCATAATCATCTCTACTGTATTCTTTCCATATATGACACCTTTCACGTTTATATCCTTCTTTGTCAGGAACATAACTCCACCCCCTTGTTTTTTCTCTCTGTTTCTAATCCAATAATTGTATGTATCATGTCCTACACTGTTGGGTGGTAGTGGGCCTTTTAATTTTGTTTCTACAATTCCCATTATGTCCGGTTCTTTTTCTTTCAAATAATCATTCAGTTCAATCCTGTTATCAATCCATCTATATTTGTGTAAGACACTCTTAGTTTTCTGCCACTTCCATTGTGTTCTCTGTTTCCCTTATGTTTTTCTTTAGTATGTCGAACTGCTTTATTTTCATGTTCACTACTCTCCAATAGAATCTCTCTTTCTCTGACTCCGTTCTTTCCTCGTTTTTTGCCTTAGCTTCAATTCTTTTCTGCTTTTCTGCCTCTCTTTCCTCCTTATTCATTTCTCTTTTTATCCATACCTTTTTATATTGATCATTTGTTGCTAGTTTCCCTGTCTTGGATAGAATTTTCTCTGCCGTTGTTTGTGACCTGAATTTAATCTTAATTGGTCTGGTCTTATCTGTACTATATTTTCCGAGTCTGAATTTTTCCTCAATTTCCTTTATAATTTCTGGTTCATCTTCCTGGACTAATTTTAATAAACTGCTTACCCTTTCATTTTCCTCCTTGATTCTTGCGGTTCTATCTGGGTTATGTTTCTCTTCCATTCCTAATATAATTATACATTTCTTTTTGTCAGCTAATTCTCTTACTATATTCTCCTTCTGTCTCATCACTTTAATAACTGAGTCTTCATTATGTTCTTTCAATTGCTGTTTGACTATGTCAGTGAATGAAACCTTATTCCCTTCTTGAGTTATTCTCCAATTTTTAGCTTCTGTAGCTATTTTCTCACTGTTTTCATTACTATTCTTCTTCAATTTCTCATTCTCCTCCTTTACATTTCCTGTCTTTTTAGGTCCTCTACTTCTTCAGTTAAGTTTCTGTTAGCCTTCTCTAGTTGTTCCAATCTTTCAATTCTTTGGAGAATGGAGCCTACATTACCTAACTTACGTTCCAAGTCCTCGATCACCTTATCAACTCTCTCCTCTAGTCTTATCAGTCTGGGGGGGGTTGTGTCCCCCCCACCCTCTTTAAATCCCTGGAACATATTCTCGTCACTTTCTACTGTATTTCTCCTCTCTATACTTCTAATCTTTACATTTTTATTTGCCATTTCGTCATCCGGTGGTCGTTTCATGTTGACCTTCCGCCCGTCTGCCTGGGCCAAGTCCTCCACATCCTCATTACCTTCCATTTCCCCAGTAATCCCTCCCCCTCTCCTCTTTCCTTACTTTCCCACTACCTCACGAGCAATTCCCCCCCCCCTGCAAATACAAAAAGGCACTTCTCTTTGCGTTGGTATCCTCAATCTGCACTTTTCTTCAGAGCGTTCGTCAAGCCGTCCGTTCGTTGAAAGTGTGTGTGTGTGTGTGTGTGTGTGTGTGTATATATATATATATATATATATATATATATATATATATATATATATATATATATATGTATGTATATGTATGTATATATATATATATATATATATATATATATAATAATAGTAATAATAATAATAATAATAATAATAATAATGATAATAAACTGAAAGTGAATATTTTCCACTTCTAATGAAACCGACAAAAAACAAATACCTGTATTTCTCACCAAGTTGCAACACAAACAAAACCTAGTTGTATCTTCACATTGATGGCCTGGAGGTTTGTTTCTTTTTGTATTTCTGCCCTCTACTTTTGTATTTCTGTCCTCTTTCTCTTCGGCATTTCCAGACTCCTCAACCTCATAAATTAATTGCCAAACCACACTGCACCGTGGCCACATCAGGACTGCAGCCCAATGTATGAGATGTGAACCATGCAATTACACGTTTACAGCATTGGTCCTGTGCAGTTCCTGTCTACGGCTGCCAAGTTCCGACGTTGACCTTGGCCTGGGTACTCCCACATAATTTAATTGTACAGCATTATTGTATACCTAGGGTTATTTATTTATTGATTTATCTATTTATTCTTTATTCATTTATTT
>NC_134778.1:77117320-77119820 GCF_046742065.1 Oratosquilla oratoria
GGTTGGAAGGCAATTCAAGAAACAGTAAAGTTGCATTTACTGACATAATTAACCAGCAAATGAGAGAACAAACTGAAGACTCAGTTATTAAAGTGATGAGACAGAAGGAGAATATAGTAAGAGACTTAGTAGATAAAAAGAAATGTATAATTATATTAGGAATGGAAGAGAAACATAACCCAGACAGAACCTCAAGAACCAATGAGGAAGATGAAAAAGTAAGCAGTTTACTAAAATTAGTTCAGGAAGATGAACCAGAAATTATGAAACAAATCGAGGAAAAATTTAGACTCGGAAAGTATAGCACAGATAAGACCAGACCAATTAAGATTAAATTCAGGTCACAAACGACGGCAGAGAATATCTTATCCAAAACAGGGAAACTAGCAACAAGTGAACAATATAAAAAGGTATGGATAAAAAGGGAAATGAATAAAGAGGAAAGAGAGGAAGAAAAAAAGAAAAGACTTCAAGCTAAGGAAAAAAACGAGAACAGAACGGAGACAGAAAAAGAGAGATTCTATTGGAGAGTAGTGAATATGAAACTAAAGAGATTCGACATACAAGAGAAAAACAAAAGGGAAACAGAGAACACAATGGAAGTGGCAGAAAACTAAGAGTGTCTTACACAAATATAGATGGATTAATTACAGGATTGAATGAGCTGAATGATTATCTGAAGGAAAAAGAACCGGACATAATGGGGATTGTAGAAACGAAATTAAAAGGGCCACTACCACCCAACAGTGTAGGGCATGACGCATATAATTATTGGATTGGAAACAGAGAGACAAAACAAGGGGGTGGAGTTATGTTTCTGACTAAGAAGGATATAAACGTGAAGAGAGTCACATATGGAAAGAATACAGTAGAGATGATTATGATCGAAGTGGAAGACAGAGATAAGAAGAACAGGAAGTTGGTGATAAATTATGTGCCTCCGAAAACAGCCTCGTGGGAAGAGAGTGAACATAAAAATATGTTAGAGGACACAAAGATAACATTAGATAAGATAATGGAAGATGGAGGAAGAATAGTTATGATGGGCGACTTTAATTGCAAAGAAATCTGCTGGGAAAAGATGACAGTAAAGAGTGGAGACGGCTCATGGGGAAACGCTCTACTCGAGATGATTATTGACCATACAATGACACAATGGATACAGGAGAACACTAGATATAGAAATGAAGAAGAACCATCGAGACTAGACCTAATAATTACATCTGAACCTAGAATAGTGGACAAGATTGAATATAAAACACCAATAAGTAAAAGTGACCACATATTGATTGAACTGGAACTAAATGAAGAAAAATACATGAAAAGAAATTAACAATATAGAAAAGGAAGAATGATGTATGAAAAAACAAACTTTGATAAAATAAGAGAATTCTTTCAAAAAGAAAACTGGGAAGAAATATACAAAGAGGAAACAACAGTGGAAGAGAAATGGAATATTTTGAAGATTTTTTTTTACAAAAAAGGAGTGAAGTATGTCCCAAGACAAAAACAAGAAAAAGAATATGTAAAATGCTGGTACAACAAAAGTTGTAGGGAGTTAAAAGACAAAAGAGACAAAGCTTGGACCAGATGGAAAAAAGACAGAAGGCCTGAAAATGGAAAATATATACTTGTTATAGAAATGAATATGTACAAACGTGCAGAGAGGAAAAGAGAAAATATGAAAAAGATGTCATAGAAAAGTGTAAAGATCAACCAAAACTATTTTACAGATTTGTAAACAACAAACTGAAAAACAAACAAGACTTGGAGAAATTAAGACAAGGAGGAGTTGAATACACAGAGGAAACTGAAATGGCGGAAATTATGAACAAACATTTTAAATCAGTGTTTACAAGGGAGAACATACAACCGGAAGAGATCGAATGGAAAGAGAGAGTCCCCCCTATGAAAGAAATAGAAGTAACAAAGAATGAAATATTGAAACACTTGAGTAATCTTGATGTCAGAAAATCGCATGGACCAGATGAAATAGCAAACTGGATTTTGAAAGAATGCAGGAATGAACTGGCAGACAAAATACATAGCATAATAAGCAGTTCCTTGAAAGAAGGAAAAGTTCCAGAAGATTGGAAAAAAGCAAATATAGTACCTATATATAAAGGAGGAAATAAAGAAGAACCTACCAACTATAGACCAGTCTCTCTAACAAGTACAATAGCAAAAATTTGTGAAAGAATTATCAAAAATAGATGGGTAAAATATTTAGAAAAAAAAACGTGCTAGATCCAAGACAATTTGGATTCAGACAAGGACGATCATGCGTCACCAATTTAATATGCTTCTATTCAAGGCTAATAGATATAATACAAGAAAGAGATGGATGGGCGGATTGTGCATTTCTAGACCTAAAAAAAGCTTTTGACAAAGTACCACATAAGAAGTTGCTTAAGAAATTAGAAACTGAAGGAGGAATACAGGGCAAAATGCTTAATTGGATGGAAGATTTTTTGCAAGAAAGAAAAATGAGAGTAGTGAT
>NC_134778.1:77122320-77147320 GCF_046742065.1 Oratosquilla oratoria
ATATGACTTGGCGGTAAAATTTAATCATTCGAATTGATTCTCTATATGTCAGCAATCGTCGATTTGGTGCCGGAGCCTGTCCCTTGTTGTCTTACATAGTTGGAGTTACATTCACAAAGGCAAAGAATACAAGTAAAACGGACAAAAATATAATGTTGATTTTTTTCATATATTCATGTTTCAGAAATTCAGACCCAATATAGATGTGCAGCGTGAATAGAACAACTTTCTGTTTGAACGGGTATGTGTATATGCTTCCTTTAACTCTTTTGCTGAAACGATGGGTTATGAAATTTTCAAATATGAATTAGTTTCTTGTTTTCCATGTTTTTCTATTGTCTCTTTCATCCTAATGTAATAATTTTGCAAAAAAGTATAACCTCAACTGCTAATATAACTTTTGGTCTCTGGTGAATCTCTGCCAAAATAGAATTAACAAAATACATCATATCCTTCCCTGTCACTGTCACATAGGCCCCTTTAGCACTCAGACGTACTGATGATAATAAACGCATCACAACAATAATAGATTTTCTTTAAATATGAGCAAAATCTATTCCTTGAAACGCAGCGAGGAATTCATGGTCACAAGGTTTCCTTTGTATCTACATACAAGTAGATAACAGTTATAGCCATTTAGAGCGTCTCTACTTGCGGCGGAGATCGAGGTGACGGGAATTTGAACCCTGCCGCCAGCGAGTTGGACCAAGGTCATGGTTCATTCAATTCCACGCTGCAAAGTCCTCCGTAAGGGGCTCTGTCCTAGCCTACTGATAGGGGAGAGTTCGAGACGTTAAACTGAATCGTCATCATGTAATTTACAAGACATCATGGACGCCTCGACTTGTCGTCCATGTAACGACATATATACATATATACGCATATACATACATACATATATACGCATTTTACGCATTTATGCATATACGTATTTTACGCATTTACGCATATACGCACATACGCATTACGCATATAAACACATACGCATACACACATACGCATACACACAAATACACACACGCATATACACACGCATACATATATACATATATGCGCACATACATAATACGCATATACATGATACATATATACGCATATACTGTACATATATATACTTATACGCATGTACGCATTTATGCAATTACGCATGTACGCATTTACACATACGTATTTGCGCATATACTCATTTACGCATATTCATACATACACACATACGCATACACACATGCGCATACACACACGCATACACACGCATATACACACACATACATATATACGCATATACATATATACGCATATATATGCATATATACGCATATACATATATACATGTATACGCATATACATATATACGCGTTTACGCATTTATACATACGCATTTATGCATATGCGCATTTGCGCATTTACGTATATACGCATTTACACATACGTATACACACATAAGCATACGCATACACACGCATACACACACATACACACACATATACGCACACGCATATACACACACGCATATACATATATACATACATACGCATATACATACATACGCATATACATATATACGCATTTACGCATATACACACAGACGCATATACACAGACGCATAAACACACATACGCATATACACACATATGCATATACACACGCATATACACACACGAACATACACGCACATACACACACGCACACACACACGCATATACACACGCATATACGCACATACGCATATACACACATACGCATATACGCACACACGCGTATACACACACGCATATACACACACGCATATACACACGCATACACAAACACACGCATATACACCCACACGCATACACACGCATATACGCATGTACGCATATACACATACACATACGCATATGCACATACGCATATATACATATACGCATATACATATACGCATATACATATATACGCATATACACATACGCATGTACACATACGCATATACACATACGCATATACACACATACGCATATACACATACTCATACACATATATACGCATATACACATACGCATATACACATGCATATACACATATACGCATATACACATACGCATATACACATACGCATATACACATATACGCATATACACATACGCATATACACATACGCATATACACATATACGCTGAATCACATATGTGAGAAGGACTGAAGAGGCAGATTTTAGTTTTTCAATACATGTGTATGTATAATTTTATATGTATATGTATATATATATATATATATATATGTATATGTATATGTATATGCATATGTATATGTAAATGTATATACATATGTATATTGTTACATGTGTGATGTATACATCCCAGGTATGTAATTGTTATCATTTTCGAGGAAATATTATGTCATGTTACGTATATTCGTAGTATGTTACTTTGGTTATGACCGAATTCTGTCACCGTAAGGTATTGTTTTCTTTACTCTGTATTATATGTATGTATTAATGTATCTATGGCTTTCGTTTGTAACAATATTGTGATTGTCCAAGTGTCCATTGCGCATGCGCCTCTGCTTACGTCACAGGCCGTGACGTAAGAATATTTCATTTGTATTTCCCGCGTAAACATACCAAGGACCGGATTCAATCAGGAAAGTAGCCAGGTAACAATGTAGGCTCGTCAGGCTAGGTAAATCCCGCCCCCCCTTGTATTATCCAATGAGCTACGAGCGTATTGCCTCGCCACGTGAAGGTGAACGAGTCTATACTGGCTCTGTCTGGAATGATTCCACCGGATCAGATTAAAAAATGACTGCCTTGAGGTTGCGTATATATTTATATGCGTATATGTGTATATGCGTATATGTGTATATGCGTATGTGTATAGGCGTATATGTGTATATGCATATATGTGTATACGCGTATGTATATATGCGTATGTGTGTATATGCGTATGTGTATATGCGTATTTGTATATGCGTGTGTATATGCGTATGTGTGTATGTGCGTATATGCGTATGTATATGCGTGTGTTTGTATATGCGTATGTGTATATGCGTATGTGTGTATGCGTATATGTATATGCGTATGTGTATATGTGTTTATATGCGTATGTATATGCGTATGTGTATGTGCGTATATGCGTATGTATATGCGTATGTGTGCATGTGCGTATATGCGTGTGTATATGCGTGTATGTATATGCGTGTGTGTATATGCGTGTATATATGCGTATGTGTGTATATGCGTATGTGTGTATATGCGTATATGTGTATATGCGTATATGTATATATGCGTATATGTATGCGTATATGTGTATGTGTATATGTGTATGCGTATATGCGTATGTGTATATGCGTATATGTGTATATGCGTATGTGTATATGCGTATATGCTTGTGTATATGCGCGTATATATGCTAGTGTGTATATGCTAGTGTGTATATGCGCGTGTGTATATGCGCGTGTGTATATGCGTATGTGTTTATATGCGTATGTGTTTATATGCTTATGTGTTTAAATGTGTATGTGTTTATATGCATATGTAATAATAATAATATTAATAATTATAGTAATAATAATAATAATAATAATAATAATATAATAATAATAATAATAATAATAATAATAATAAAAATAATAAAAGGTTTATTTCAATTGCAGTAGTACACTGACAATAATACATTACAAAAGCTGATTAAGAATATAAAACTTAGAGTATATACACGGTACAAGTTTACATAGAGTTGATTATGTGCACAATGGATGGGATGACACTGTTTTTGTAACGGTCAGTCCTTGGCGCTTTGATTGGTACGAGCCTATTTCTGTGTCTAGTGGCGTGGCGAGTTGCTGGAGCGTCGGGAGGGAGGAAGTGACGGTGTCTAGGGTGGGAAAGCAGGCTTTCCCCAATTTTTTTTAGTGCCTCACCGTGCCGCTGGGGCACCCTAGATAGAGTAAGGGTGTTAAGAGCGTAGTCGTAACCGCTGTACTCCACGCCCAGGATGATCCTGCACGCTCTCTTTTGTACCCTCTCCAACTTTTGTCTCTGTGTGAGGGTGAGTGTATATGCCTATATGTATGTATGTATATGCGTATATGCATATATGCGTAAATGCGTATATACGTAAAAGCGTAGATATGTATATGCCTATATATATATGTATATATGTATATGCGTATATATAATATACATATATACGCATATACATATACATATACATATATACGCATATACATATATACGCATATATATATATACGCATATACATGTATATAGGCATTTACGTAAATGCATTTGCGCAAACGCGTAAATGCGTATATGTGTAAATGCGTAAATATGTATATGCATATATATGTATATATGTATATGCGTATATATATGTATACATATATACGCATATACATATATACGCATATACATATATACGCACATACACATATACATATGTACGAATATACATATATACGCATATACATATATACATATATACGCATACACATACATATATACGCATATACATATATACATATATACGCATATACATATATACGTATATGTATATATAGGCATATACATATTTACGCATTTGCGCATATACACACGCGCATATTCGCATGTACGCATATGCGCACATACACACATGCGCATACACACACACACGCATATACATACACATATACGCATATACACATAGGCATATACACATAGGCATATACACATACGCATATACATATATACGCATATATACATGTATATGCGTATAAATGTATATATGTATATGCGTATATATGTATTTATTGTATATATGTATGTGCGTATATATGTATATGCGAATATATGTATATACGAATATATGTATCTATGTATATGCGTATATATGTATATGCGTATATATGTGTATATGTATATGCGTATATATGTGTATATGTATATGCGTATATATGTATATATGTATATGCGTATATATGTATATATTGTATATATATATATGTATATATATATATATATGTATATATATATATATATGTATATACAGTATACATATATATATATATATATCCGTTGAAGTTTAAAACGTCATATGTATATATATATATATATATATATATATATATATATATGTATGTATGTATGTATATCCGTATACATGTATTTAAAAATAATAATAATACATACATATATACGCATATACATACATATATATATATATATATATATATACATATATACGCATATACATACATATATATATATATATATATATATATATATATACGCATATACATACGGGGAGCACCTAACCTGGGCTACAAGGACCAGCTGAAGCGCACCCTGGCAATGACCAGCATCGACCCTTCCTCGTGGGAACAAACTGCCAGGGATCGGACAGTATGGAGGAGTACAACACGCCAAGGCACCGAGGACTTTGAGGAGAGGAGGAGGGAAAATGATGAAGCAAGAAGGAGAAGAAGAGAGCGACGAGAACAACCCCGTCCTCCCCCCCACACTCCCCTGCGAACACTGCCCGCGACTCTTCCACCACAGACTAGGCCTCGCAAGTCAAACTAAACACAAACATCAACGAAGATAGGAGACGAATGACTAGAACCCGATACTCAGACACGAGTGGGTGCCGACGACAACGACGACGATATATGTATAAGCGTATATATGTATATATGTATATGCGTACTGGTCTCGCATTCTATTTGTAGGTTCGTTTCCTACACTTCTGTCCGATTCCCAGCAGTGACCGTTGGTCATATATACGCATATACATATATATACATATATATATATATATATATATATATATATATATATTATACGTATATACATATACAGGTATATACATATTTACGCATATACGCTTTTATGTGTTTACGCGTTTACGCATTTACGGATATATGTTTACGCATTTACACACATACGCATTTACACACATACGCATATACACATATACGCATATAAACACATACGCATATACACACATACGCATATACACACATACGCATATACACATGCGCATATACAGACGCGTATATACACGCGCATATACGCATATAAGCGTATGCGCATATACACACATACGCATATAAACACACACGCCTATACGCACATACACATACGCATATACACATACGCATATAGACATACACATACAGTATACACATACACATATACGCATATGCACATACGCATATACACATGCGTATATATGTATATGCGTATATATGTATATATGTATATGCGTATATATGTATATATGTATATGCGTATATATGTATATATGTATATATGTATATATGTATATATGTATATATGTATATATGCATATATGTATATGCGTATATATGTATATTACAATAGTAGGGTAGCAGGTCCTCTTTCAGGCAGATATGATTAAACTTTGCAGCAGCTTCTGCATTCACGAGTTTCTTGCTGACATGTTCAACTTTTCTAATACTTGAACGTTGAATATCGTTGAGTTGTCTTATTATGTGTCCAAACTTCATTTGGAATGAATATAAAGACAATACTAACTTCTTAATTTTAGTAGTAGAGCTTTTGCCTAACTTTAGGCATCTTCAGTACAAATTGAATACAAATAGTAAAGGTGACAATATATACAATGAATATATGTAACATTAGAAAAAACGGGAAATCGGACAGTCACTAGGAGAGACGGGAAATCGGATAGGCACTAGGAGAGACGGGAAAACGAACAGGCACTAGGAGAGACGGGAAATCGAACAGGCACTAGGAGAGACGGGAAATCGAACAGTCACAAGGTGGCTACGTTGGAATACCGGGGTTCGCTGGCTAGGGCTATTCTTATGGAGGAGGTGGGACGTTTTCCTCTTCTGGTACCAAATGTTTAGGTGGATTTTGTCGTCACTGTTGGAGGGTCTGACGTTTTTTCTGATGATCTTCCTGATGGCGCCCTCGTCTGCTCTATAATGGGAGGACATAATGTTCTTGTAAAGTATAGTGATCTTATGTCCTGTTTGAATGTTCTCGGTCGGGGGTCTGTACCATCTGTCCAGGTGTGTATTGTTGACATATTGTACCTCTTTGTTTGAGAAACCGTTGTTGACCAGGACTTGTGTGATCCTGTCTAGCTCGGCGTGGGTACGGTTCCAATTACTGCAGTGCGACAGGGCTCTTCTGACGTAAGCATATATGGTGGACTTACGGTATCGCGATGGGCATTCACTGTTCCCGTTTAGGCAAAAAAATCTCCTCCTTAAGAATAGCCCTAGCCAGCGAACCCCGGTATTCCAACGTAGCCACCTTGTGTACGAATACTCATGTAAAAAGGGAACTGTGAAACCCTTAATGAAAAGTACATAGGGTCGACTACAACAAAACTATCAAGACGCCTCACCCTTCACCTCTCTAATGGAGCCATAAAACAACATCACATTGACACACATCAATCCCCAGTCACAAGGAAGGATCTGGAAGAAGGAACCATCATTCTACAAAAGGAATCAAACTACAGACGCCTTCTCATCTTAGAAGCACTTCACATTAAAAGACAAAACCCCACCATGAACAAACAAAATCCCGACCAATTTATCATTCCTACTTCTAAGTATATAGATCACAGGCATAGGTTCACCGTTGACCCAGTGGGCGGAACATCAGATCCTGTCTCCTGAGTGACTGTCCGATTTCCCGTCTCTCCTAGTGACTGTCCGATTTCCCGTCTCTCCTAGTGACTGTCCGATTTCCCGTCTCTCCTAGTGACTGTCCGATTTCCCGTCTCTCCTAGTGACTGTCCGATTTCCCGTCTCTCCTAGTGACTGTCCGATTTCCCGTCTCTCCTAATGTTCCATATGTTCTTTGTATATATTGTCACCTTTACTGTTTGTATTCAATTTGCACTGAAGATACCTAAAGTTAGGCGAAAGCTCTACTAGTAAAATTAAGAAGTTAGTATTGTCTTTACATTCATTCCAAATGAAGTTTGGACACATAATAAGACAACTCAACGTTCAAGTATTAGAAAAGTTGAACATGTCAGCAAGAAACTCGTGAATGCAGAAGCTGCTGCAAAGTTGAATCATATATGTATATGCGTATATATGTATAGGCGTATACATGTATATGCGTATATATGTATATGCATATATATGTATATGCGTATATATATATATATTTTTTTTTTGCTAGTAACCACGAGGAAATTAAAGATCGGAATACTGAACGTTTTCGTCTATTAAGACATTTTCAAAGTACATAGTGTCACAACAAAGTATAACTTAAATACAATAGTATAGAAAACAGGAGAGGTCACTCAACGTAAATACGTAAGGATTATCTTACAAAGAAACAAAAATAAAATGGGTGAAAATTGAAACAGAAAAGAAAGGTACTTCAGGTTTGATGTTTTTCGTAAACCAACTAACGTTTTATCATATGTTCACTATTATTCTGCTCACCACCTTAACACAAAAATCTCAGTTTTTACCTCCATGTTTCTTAGAGCTTTTAGAGTTTGTAGTCCTGAATTTTTAGATGAAGAAATAAAAAAGATTTATGAAATAGCATCAAACTTGAGATACCCAAATCATGTGATAGTTAGATCACAACATAAGGCCAGGAAGTCCTATGTTGATTCTTCCCCAAAAGATCCTTTTAATAAAAATAATCTTTTGGTTCTTCCCTTTCATCCTAATTTGGTAAAACTCCCTCGTGTCCTTAAGATTTTTAATGTTTATGTTGTGTTTAAGAACCATACAATCAAAGAACTTCCTATCAAGAATTCACCGGATAATTCGGCGGGTTGTGTCTACTCTATCCCTTCAAGAATTCCAATTCTTGTTATATTGGTCAAACTGGCAAGGAATTAAAACTTAGATTGAACCAGCATAAGTATAGTGTCCGTACTGGCCAATCTTCAAGTGGGATTTTTGCTTACATTAGAGACTACAATCACTGTATTGATTGGGACAATTCCCAAGAAATTGTTTCAAGTAATTCTTATTTGATAAGGAATATAATTGAATCGTGTCTCATTAAAAAAACTTTTAATGAAAATCTCAATTTAAGCACTGGTCTTTTTAAACTAGATAATCTTGTTATTAACCAAATTGTAGGACAATGTCCCAAAGCTCCGCCTTAGCCATCTTGTGTGACCTTTGTTCACCTGTGTCAACTGTCACCCATTTTTATTTATTTATTCTTGTTATTATTATTTTTCTATTATATATATGTATGCGTGTGCATGCGTGCACATATATATGTATGTATGTATATGTATATATTTATTATTATTATTTCTATTTTTGTTTCTTTGTAAGACAATCCTTATGTTTTTATGTTGAATCACATGTGTCAATTGTCACCATTCTTATTTCTTGTTATTATCATTTATATTTTGTTTCTTTGTAGGATATTTCTTATGTATTTATGTTGAATGTCCTTTTATCACCTTGTCAATTGTCATCCTTATGTATTTATGTTGAGTGACATTTTATCACCTGTTTCAATTTAGGTTATTTAAGATAAATTTAATATCTAGGTGAATCATCCTCAAATGTAGCTGATGTTGCTCTGAACTCGCTGCTGTGTGTTCAAGGATTTTCATTGCTGTTGAACATGAAAACTGAACAACAAACACTGCTTAATGTGGAGCATGCCCTTCGAGTACGCCTCTCCAATACTGCTCCTAGAATTGTGAAAGTTGTCTGCACAAAAACTGGCGCAGCCGTAACATTGAAATTTAATTGGTTGGTAGTAAAGTAATTATCACTGTACCACTGAAATTATAGTACCACTCTATATTCTTTATGTTAATGAATAACTGATGAATAATTTCATTAGAATTTGAACCATTTGATATCCATCGCGTACCATTGTATATCTGATCAATTTTAATGTATTACCAATCTCTATTCTGTGTCAGGTTAATGGCTGTACGGGTCAATGGTCTGATGACTCGGGGTACGTGACGGGAAAATGTTTGAGAATATATACTTCAAGTATCAAGTATTTTGGCCTAGAAAGACCAGATAAGATGCATGAGACAAGGCGACTTGGCAGCTCTGCCGTATCCACTTCACTCCATACCCATTTCCTCTCTTATCACCCTCCCGGTAGTGTGTCGGTGACCAGCAATCTCAATTCCACCCCTCTCCCCCAGCGAGCACGACGAGTCTGTGGGCAAGCGGCTGGCAGCTACTTCGTGCAGCGGTGGTGGCGAGAGAGGACTGTGACACGTGTCAGATTGTTGGAGAGCAAAACTCATCTTCGAACAAGGAGGAGTAGACGTATAGGTAAAGAAGTAAGTCGTTTCAACAACAGGGGGAAAACCAGCAGTGACAAGTGACAGCGTAACAAAGTAAATGAATTCCTGGGTGGTTTATAAGAGTTTGAGTAACACAACTAGGTAAATACACACACACACACACACACACACACACACACACACACACACACACACACACACACACACTCACTCACTCACTCACTCACTCACTCACTCACTCACTCACTTACTCACTCACTCACTCACTCTCACTCTCTCTCTCTCTCTCTCTCTCTCTCTCTCTCTCTCTCTCTCTCTCTCTCTCTCTCTCTCTCTCTCTCTCTCTCTCTCTCTCTCTCTCTCTCTCTCTCTCTCTAAACATTAGAGAGTAGGAGAGGGGACCCAACGAGCGTTGCTCCTTTCTCGTATACTGCCATTGGGCAAATACAATTAGGTATATACTTCCCATAGGTCGGCTTGTTTGTGAATTGTGGGTGTCTTTTCAGGTTGCGAGACAAAGAGGGGTGCGAACTTAAATTCATAAGATTAGTGGGGGTATGAATTATTATGTGCTTTTCAATGTCTTTTATATATATAACTGTGTAAGTATTTGGGAGTATTCAAGATAAAACCCACCATTTTTTTTTTTTTTTTTTTTTTTTTTTTTTTTTTTTTTTTTTTTTTTTTTTTTTTTAGCTTTAGTTGCTAGTTTACAAAGGATTACAAAAGCGGAGCATGCCGACAGGAGACCTTTTGGTCTATATCTAGGTCGGATGCAAAAAAATCATAACAATAATTAATTTATAAATAAAAATATGATAATATAAATAACAAATAAAATACACAAATAAATGCATAGGTATAGTTAAATAAAAAAACAAACAGGTAAATAGTAAATTATAGTTAATTAAAACATATAACCAATAACAAATTAAAATCAAACAGACAAATGATGGCAAAACAAAAACAAATAATATAAAATAAATCTTAATCACTACAGCATCTTGCTTAGGTGTTTATCTACATCATTCTTAAAGCTTCGAACTGGACTACATTGCACTACCTCTGCAGGAAGTTTATTCTATTCATTAACTACACGGTTGGCGAAGTTGTTTCTACCTATTTCCAAATTGAATCTAATTCCGGACAGTTTGAGACCATTATTTCTTGTCTGATTCTCATTCAGTGTGAAAATTTTGTCACATCTGATGTTGTCAATTCCCTTTAAAATTTTGAAAACCTGTATCAAGTCACCTCTGAGTCTACGCTTTTTTAGGGAAAACAGATTCATGTTTTATTCGATTTTCGTATGATTTATTATTGATATTTGGAATCAGTTTGTGGCTCGCCGTTGTATTTTTTCCAGTCTGTCAATGTCTTTAATGAGATTCGGTGACCATACGGAAACAGCATATTCCAAATGTGGACGACCTAACGATTAATATAGCTTGTTAATGAGTGATGGACTTTTGAAATCAAAAGATCGCGCAATCAGTCCTAGAATCTTATTTGCTTTCTCAGAGGCTGAAATACACTGCTTGGTTGATTTGAGATCGTTACTGATAATTACGCCGAGATCTTTTTCACTATCCACTTTTGTTAACGAATTTCCAAATAACTTGTAATCGCACTTACTGTTATTTTTACCTATGTGCATTACCTTGCATTTACTTGTGTTAAATTTCATTGACCACTTTTCAGACCATTGCTGTAATTTATCTAAATCTTCTTGAATATCTAATTGGTTTGAGTGATCATTTGCCATTCCGCACAGTTTTGTATCATCGGCAAATTTGGAAATAGTAGATTTTAGTCCATGGTCTATATGATTTATATTTACTGTGAATAGAAGTGGCCCAAGAACGAAAGCCTGAGGAACTCCACTTATAACATTTTTCCATCTAGAAGTTTTTCCATTTAAAACAACTCTCTGTTTTCGATCATTCAACCAATTACTCACCTTAATAGGCTACCACTTACTCCGTGTGAAGCTAATTTAGTAAGTAGTCTTTCGTGTGGGACGGTATCAAAAGCTTTTGCAAAGTCTAGATATATTAAATCTATATTGTTTCTTTTGTCATAATTCGAGATAACTGTGTTGTAGAATTCGAGTAAGTTAGTCACGCAAGAACGTTTCCGTCTGAAACCATGCTGGGTATCATTTATCAAACGGTTACTTTCTAATTGATGTTCGATAGCATCTCTAATGATAGTTTCTATTATTTTTCCTACGATTGAAGTCAAACTTATAGGCCTATAGTTATTTGGTTTCTTTTTGTCACCTTTTTTGAATATGGGAGTAACGTTAGCTAACTTCCATTCTCTTGGGACATCTCCGGATATGATAGATTTCTTGAAAATGATTTCTAAAGGACCAACAATCTCATTTTTCATTTCCTTTAAGATTCTTAGATGCCAATCGTCAGGTCCTGGTGTTTTATTAACTTTGAGTGTCTCTATACACCTTTTAATTTTTTCTTTTGTTATATTTACCATAGTAAGTTTACCCTAGACTTTTCACAGGTTTCAGTTTGGAGTTCACTTTGAGGTATTTCGTTTACGAATACCGAGCTAAAATGATTGTTTAAAATATTACACATTCCTTCATTTGAATATTCAAGTTGATCGTCAGCAGATAATAGTGGACCGATGTGATTCCTTACAACCTTTTTATCTCTAATGTAACTATAGAATTCTTTGGGATTCTCTTTGGATTTATCAGCGATATTCATTTCGTATTGTCGTTTTCTTTTTCTTATTGTCTTTTTTAAATCTCTCTGTATTGATACATAACTTTCATAGTCATTAGATGCACTCGAGCACTTATATTTCTTATAAGCCTGTCTCTTTTTAGCAATACTTTTTCAGTTTCTTTGTAGAGCCATTTTGGGCGAGCCTGATTTGGGGGACGTCTGTATTGATGCATAACTTTCATATTCATTAGATGCACCCGAGCACTTATATTTCTTATAAGCCTCTCTTTTTACCAATTCTTTTTCAGTTTGTCGAGCCACTTTGGGCGAGCCTGATTTAGGGGACGTCTGTCCTTAAAAGGAATGTAAGTTTGAATCATCTTAGTGAGCGTATTTTGAAATATTTCCCACATCTGATCTACAGGACTTTCGCTTAATTTTGCCTCCCAACCTGTAAGCTGAAGCTCCTCGCGTAGTCCTATTTTCTCTCCCCTAACCTTAGGGATATTTTGGTAATACTATAGGCCCTTCCTTTAAGGCTGTATTTATAGTACTTGAGGTCATTAATTGATCCTTGGTGAGTTTCTAACCATTTTCTTAATTAATAGCCAGAGTCTTTAAATATTTAGGGAAAAAATACGTTGGCGATATTTTTTAATTTTAAATTTCGGTGCTCACTGTAAAAAAAAAATGTGTTTAATTGGTGTCTACCTCTTGGGAGTTCTTCTCGACATGAGCTCTCAAATGAAAGAGAAGAAGGGGAAGTGAGTCATGTAGAGAAGAAAAAGTAGAAGGCGCAGATGGACAGATCTTAACTGAAGAGGAGGTGGTAAAGAGAAGAAGGAGGGAGTATTTTGGAGAGCTGTTGAATGTGGAGGAGGATAGGGAAAGTTTGGTGGTATCAGTGGGAGACGCTAAGAAAATGACGGCGATGGGAGAGGAAAACGGAGAAATAAGAAAAGATGAGGTGCAAGTACCTCTGAAAATTATAAATGTGACGCACCTGGGTTAGATGGATGCCATGCGGTGTGTCTGAAAAAGGGAGGCTCAGTAATAGTGGACTGGCTAGTGAGGTTATTTGATATGTGTCTCAGGGAAGGTAAAGTGCCGGAGGATAGGAGGAGCACCTGTATAGTCCCACTTTATAAGGGGAAAGGGGACAAATATGAGTGTAATAGTTTCAGAGGGATAAGTTTGTTGAGTGTAGTTGGAAAGGATTATGGGAGTGTTTTAATTGAAAGGATTAGGAGATGAACAGAAGGACTAACTGGTGAAAAACAATGTGGTTTTAGGAAAGGTGGCGGTTACGTGGATCAGATTTTTGTGGTAAATTTGAGCAAAAGGCAAGAATGTTTTTTGAGCTTACCTCTACAGATTTGGAAAAGGCTTATGGCAAGATAGACAGGAAGGCGCTGTGGAAAGTTTTACAGATATATGGGATCGGGGAAAGTTGTTAAGGGCAGTCAAGATTTTTACGGGAGTACTAGAGCCTATATTAGAATGAGAATTGGAGAGAGTGAGTGGTTTGAGGTAAAGGTGGGACTGCACCAAGGATGTGTCGTGTCACCATAGCTATTCAATGTGTACATGGAAGAAGGGGTGCGAGAGGTGAAGGCGAAGGTAAGTGGCATGGTAGGCGACTGGAGATTGTTAAAGAAAAAGTGGAGAAAAGTGAGGGTGAGCCAGTTGTTGTATACTCACGACACTGCACTTGTGGCAGGGTCAGAGGAAGGATTAAGGGAGTTAGTAACAGAGTCTGTGAAGGTATATGATAGGAAAAAGTTGAAGGTAAACTTAGGTAAAAGCAAGGTGATGAGATGTACAAGGGCAGTGAGTTGGAACTAAGTCTAAAATGAGAGAGGCTGGAGGAAGTGGATAGTTTTAGGTATTTGGGGTTGCGTGTGACAGAAAAGGGAAGTGCAAAGGTGGAGGTAGATTGTTGAATGAAAGAAGCAAGTCAATGCCTTGGGGAATTAAGAAGTGTTATGAGAAGTAGACATTTGAGAATGGATGCAAAGAGGAAATTGTATGTAGGAGTATTTGTGCCATTGGTATTGTATGGGACAGAGAAAAGTTTAGATATGTTTGAGATTAAATGTCTGAGAAGTATGGTAGGAGTTACTAGGATGGATAGAGTGAAAAACGAGGTGAGGAGGAGAGCGAGAGTGGAAAATGAGATGCAGATGGGGTTAATTAAAGATTATTGGGATGGTTTGGAAACTTGGAAAGAATGAGTGATGAAATATTAGTAAAAGTTGTGTAGAAGGCAGAGGTGGAGGGAGTAAACTTGAGGGGAGAACTGAGGATAAATGGATGGAGGGGGTGAAGGGGACGTTGAGTTGGAGAGGAATGTCTATTGAGCAAAGAAGGGAGAGGGCATTATATAGGGATGAGTGGAGAGTAATCGTGTATAGATGATAATGCTATGCAAAGAAGGAAGGGTGGGGGGCAGGGGTTGCATATGTGTGAATGATATTTTGACGCAGACCGAAAGGATTTCTCTCCGTCTTCTCTTTTCCGTCATGAAGGGCCGGAGAGAAAGGGTTCGCTGATTAAGTGAAGCGGCTTTGCTGTGGATGTACTGTGTCTTGCTACACTGTTTCTGACCCAGAACAGTGAGTGGGATGCAGGGATGACCTGTCATCCATGGGGAACTAAGATGAGAAGGAGGAAAGTGTGGTGGATGGGAGAGGAATGGGCGGGGGGTAGTTACGTGCCTCTTGGCTACCTCCTTTAGAAAGGGGGAAAAGCCCTTGGTATATAGATAAGTAGGTGTGTAGGAAGGTCATGCCTTGAGGCTTCGTTCTCTTTAGAATTCATATACCATAAGAACTTGGATTATGGAAATATAACATTATTAGTACTGTTACGTCTCTCATAATTATGTGCAAATGTCTGTAAATATTAGTACTATTATTCTATAAGGTTTAAATTGTAATATATAAGCCTAATTGTTAATCAAGACCTCGAAACCTGCACACACGTGTTAATCAGAATTGACGCCGTGAAAAAAACACTACAACAACCTTACCAAGGCCCCTTCAAGCTAATACGCAGAACTAAGAAATGAATTACCGCAGAGAAGAATAGTATGCCGGAATCCGTCAACATCGATCGTGCCAAGCCGGCCTATCTTCTCCTTGAGGACACGAACACACCTCACACCAATGTAGCAGATACTTCACTTGCCACTAAGACTCGCGTCCGGAAAGTTTCGTTACTCCTACCTCGTCACTATGGAGAGGGGGGGGGGATAATGTAGCAAAGTCATGCCTTGAATATACGTTCTCTCTAGAATTCACATTCCATAAGTGATTATCTTTATTAATATTATCACCCCCTAGAACTTGGATTATGGAAATGTAACATTATCAATACTGTTACGTCTCTCATATCTATGTGTAAATGTCTGTAAATATTAGTACTATTATTCTATAGAGTTTGAACTGTAATATATCAGCCTAATTAATGTTAATGCTATCAAGCCCTGTATTCTGTCCTACTTGCATAGAAATTTTTGTTTTACCGCCAGGACAGCGGATTTAATCGTGTATACATCGCATTATATTTTTAGTATACAGTTCCGAGAGAATTGGAATCTAAATAATTCCATTCTCTCACTGAAGTGTACCTTTACCATTGTGTAGTAACCTAACACTGCAGATGTACTCATTGACTTGTTTATTCGTGTATTCATGTAATATTTTCAGAGATCATGTCCACGATCCGGATAGAGCCGGTGGTAGGTCCACTGAATTTGGGCGAAGGACCACACTGGGTGGAGGAAGACCAGGCGCTAGTCTTCGTCGACGCCTACGTAGGTGACGTGCACCGCTACTTCCCATCTACTCAACGACACCAGGTGTTGCACGTGGGTAAGTTTCTATAGTTAACGTACGCTGGACTAACTATTATTTATCCGTGATATTCCACTACTCGAATGGTGGCTAATGAGCTCATGGAATCCGAAGATTGAAACAGTTTTACTGGTTAAACAACTATCAACAACATGCAAAGCCTGATAATGATATGAAAATCTGCTCAGTTTCGTCACTTATGCCCCTGTATAAACTTGAGAAAATAATAAGTCATCTGTTTTGATTGAGTATATATGGCATTATTACAAGCGATCATACAAATATCATATCCTTTTCGTTTCTACGCAATTATGTTTTAATGTGACATAATGAACTATTTCGTTTCAATAAGATTGACGTATCATCCGATGGTCAACTATATTTACATGCTGTTCATTACAAGTATATGTGCAACGGAGGTCATACGCATACCAGTGGTGTTTTAATATTGAGTCAGGTTTGGTTCAGTGAAATAAAGCAAACCTAATTAATAGATGTATTGTGGAAATCTAAAAGCACTGTAACCAACATCAACGGTGACAGCGAGAAGTTAAGGAAAAAAAGGTTTTATTCTAGTTGTGCACACCTACGCAATATAGCATTAGAAAATTAAATATTAAATTTGTAAATTATAATATATGAACGTAATATGCAATTTTCTTGGTGGACATAGATAACAAACAACCTTGCTACAAGCAAATCTACTAAAGAACGAAGCCACTAGAATACGGCCCAGACGCCATGTCTGTAGAGTCTAGTCACTGTCAGTTAAACAATGGCTTTCATGTTATGGATCGGGTGTTATTCAAATCGGGTGACGTTAATGTGCGCTGTTATAAAGACAATAGGGTTTCCTTGGACTTTATGAAAGAACATGCTGTCTGTTAATTGCCGTTGTCTGTTAATTGCCCGAGGTACAATAATAATCAAGCCGTCAGCATCCGTGACGACGACGACGACCCGGATGATCTTTAGAATTTGAGGTACCGAATTACCAGATATACGATAGGTAGGTTAGGTTAGGTAGGTTAGGTTAGGTTAAGTTAGGTAGGTTAGGTTAGATTAAAATAGACGAATTTATCATCCTTTCATTTCTTCGATCTTGGCATCTATCAAAACAAACATGGCGCATCATTCAACCACCGCGACTTCGTTCGTTAGTAAATCTGTTTTATCAACTTTTTTGTTATTAATTTCCGCCAAAGATATCGCATATTACGTTGATGTATTATAATTTACAAAATCAATAATCAATTTTCTATTGCTATATTGCGTAGGCGTTCTTTGGTCTTCTGTAAAATCACTCTTTCACTTTTGATACACGATAGACATACATACATATACCAAGGCTTTTTCCCCCTTACAAGGGAGGTAGCCAAAGAGGAAATGGCATATAATCATTCCCACCCATTCCATCCCTGAATACACTCCACACCCCTCCACCCTCCCTCCCATCTTAGCACCTCCTGGATGACGGGTCATCCCTGCACCTTGTCCACTGCCCTGGGTCAGAAGCAGTGTCGCAAGACACAGCACATCCACAGCAAGGCCGCTTCATTAAATCGGCGACCCCCCTCTCCGTCCCTCCATTGCATAAAAGGAGAAGACGGGGTGAAATCCCTTCGGGCTGCGTCAAATTTTGCTCACACATACTACCTCACCCCCCATACCCCCGTCCACTCCACCCCATGCATCACAACATCATCCACACACAACCATTCTCCATCCACCCCTGTCTTCTGTCCTCTCCCGTCCTTCCGCAACAGACATTCCCCTCCTCCCCAAAGCCCCCTTAACCCCATCCATCCACCTCATCCTAGGACGTCCCCTCATGTTCACTCCCTCCACATCTGCCTTCCATACCTCTTTTACTAGTCTTTCTTCACTCATTCTTTCCATGTGTCCAAACCATCCTAATACTCTTTCATCAACCCTATCTCCCAACTCCCTTTCCACCCCCGTTCTTCTCCTCACCTCCTCATTTCTCACTCTATCTAGCCTAGTAACCCCCATCATACTTCTCAGACACCTCATCTCAAACACATTCAAGCTCCTTCTCTCTTCCTCTCTTATGTTCCATGTTTCTGCCCCATACAGTGCTGTTGGCACAATCACTCCTTCATACAGTCTCCTCTTAGCATCCATTCCCAAATGTCTATTCCTCATTACACTCTTCAATCCACCAAGGCATTTACTCGCTTCTCTCAATCTACATTCTACCTCCACCTTTACTCCACCCTTTCCTACCACATTTGCACCCAAGTATCTAAAACTATCCACTTCCTCCAGTCGCTCTCCCTTAATGCATAACTGAAACATTCTCATACCAATTTGTAGATACGGTAATTCAAACTTTATTTCCTTAACTTAATACTTACCATTCATTCTAACAAGAGTGCTGGCACTTTTCCGAAAACCACTGCAAGTGAATTTACAGTGTTCCAATTTGTACCACTCCACAGAAAACAAAAGTGTAACTACTGTGTAAAAGTGTAACTATTGATGCCGAGAACGAATTGTTCAGTCCAGGGGTTCTGTAGTGTTCTATAGCCAAAACGTGTAGTTACCCCACGTGACCGCCAAGTACAGGACAAAAATGTGGTCAGCCCTTAGGATGACATGCGTTCGATCATTTTATATTGATATAAATAATGATAGTCACTCCAGGGTCACCAAATGTAGGTGTCACCAAATGTAGTGGAACCAACATTGGTGATACTACATTTGGTGACACCTACAGTTCTCAATCTTTTTCCCGATACGCATCCCGAGAATCATCAGATCATCGTCACATTGTATGAACCCAAGTTACATGTCCAGTATACTGTGATAAGAGGACTTATATCACCAAGGAAACGGCTAATTTATCATAATTTTGATACTAGAGTAACTAAAGAACTATTGTTTACTTTGGTAGTGAGAGTAGAGGCAGCTGGTTTGTCTGTTGTTGCCATGGCTACAACTATGAGCCTCTGGAAAATCATTGGTGTCGGGACTAACAATTCCTCCCTCTGAAATCCAGCAGCACCCGACAGAGAAACCCATGTGTATGACTGCACCGTATCTGGTCAAACTTATATAATCCCTTGATTCAGGGAGGAGAGCGTATTTACAGTTAATGGGTCAGAGAAGTCATTCAGGGTGGTTTAAAGCTGACACGCCGTTTGACAAAAAAAACATTTTTGTGCAAGTGGTGAGTAACGCATGAATGTGAGATTAGCTTTAGAATTCCTTGTGACGAGAAAAAAAAATGCTCACGGGATTAGATCAGAGGAACAGAATGAGGAACTGGACACAATGTTAATGGCTACTAAATCAATGAAAGTCTGTGCTAGTAAAAGAGACCTTTACCAGTTTCAGAAAGGGTTTAATGTTTCTTGCCGTCTTTGCTCAGGTTGTGCGGCATGATAAAACAGAAATACCCTGTGTTATACATACTGACTTATGGGATGCATCTTCGCAACACTGTACTGTATTACATCACGTACTCATATTGTTCTTGCAGTCTCAAGATAATAATGAAAACTCAAATAGCTACTTTTCAGCTGATCTATATTTCCTGGTGCTTTTAATGGGTTGAGAAAAGCTCTTGTAAGTTTGTTCGTATCTCTGGTATTGAATTTTGGTGTGTGGCTGGCTAGCCTCTGGTGCACGTTGGGTGACGCCACGGCTGCGCAGCCATTGTTAGGTTGGCGATGCCTGGATGTTGGATTCTAAGATGATCAACATAAATGAACCCGGAGTTGAAATAGATACGTGAACTTTGTTGGTGACATATGTGAGGGCTAAAATAATTGATAATGATTGTAATTATAGTGATAATAGTGATATTATAGTAACTACAGTGAATTATATCGAAATAGAAAATCTAATTGATGCTAATTCATAATGAAAACGATGTCGTCGTGGAATATCTTAAGAAATCAAACAATAACGATTCTTTATATACAATTGAGAATGTAGGTGGCATAGCTGTGCAAAAAGTTAACATCATTAGAACTAACTGCCAATAAATTCAAGTAATGATATACGTAAGTTGATTACTTCCATATGCAACTAGATTTATTTATAGAATAGGACATTTACGTTTGAAAATACCCGTGCCTATATGAAAAGAAAATTTAGACTATCTTTTAAATATCTACTTTAAATAAAGATAACGCAAATATGAGGATATTTGATAAGCCCAGTGTGAAGTTAAATTGGACCCATTGGTAGGTGAATGTATTAGAATAAAGATTTTCAGCGGCTGGCTTTTGTCAAACGCGTAGAAAACACTTCAATTGTCTGCATGGATGGAATTGCTTGGCTTGAATTTGACTCAAACGCATAAAAGTACGCTTCTCGCTCACCCCTCGTCCTCATTTCCATATTCCTTTTGGGTTCTCTCTTTTGTAATCGGGAAACTAATGGCAACTTTGATGCCAGTTTATTTAATCTTTTTCCTATTTTCTCCAGAGGACGTTGGAACTGGGCCCAGTACGACTGTCATTGTGCCCGTGGAAGGGCTTACTGATCATTACGTCATCACCATTGGCAGGTAAGAACTGAGGTTGTACGTAATACCTGCACACTTGTCTAATTTTTTTAAAGGTAGCTCCTTTCCCGGATTCTCGCACCAGTGTTTTAGGTAGGTTTTTGTATTCACTAACAATTAAACTTACCTGTAGTACCACTGAGAGTTGGTGGTTGGTTAAACACTTCACTTTGCTTATGGACGTATATTGGTATGATTAAATACACTTCGTAGATCTTAGTGGATCTACGTTAACCTACTGGCTGACTGTCTCCTCTCTCGGTTCTGATCCTATACCGGTTGAAATGCTGACACAACATATCTGCTGGGGGGGGATTGACAGTCTAACAATGACTTTCATTAAAACTTAATGTTAGGGAGGTCAGGCATTTGTACATGGTATAGTATATTAGTGTTTCTGTTATGTAGTTGTTTCTTGTGATTTAATTTGTGTCCGTATTCATTTGGATACGGAGTATAACGAGTGTGTTGGAATAAATGTTGTCTGGTCTCTTAGATCTCTCAGGCTCTGGACACGTGATGGTACGAGCCTAGGGGCGTGCGGATGTATGTTTGTTCGTGTGTGTGTGCTTGATGTGTTTTTCCATGGATGATATTCAATAAGGTTATACTACAAGAAGAATGACAATTCTGAAGTGTATTTTTCTATCTTAGTAATGCTTCTAACTTGATGTTTGAATTATATACCCGGTATAGAGTAGACCTAGTACCTGCAAATTTTTATGTAGAGAAGAAATATTATCGGTTTTACAGTACTGTAGGTATGGTAATGCAAAGCATAATCGTTTACATGCTGTAAAGGAATAGATATTCTATTGGCGAAATAAAATCTGTATGCCTTAGCTGTCGTGATGAGCAGGTCTTATTGAACTTCTTAAAAAAAGAATGCGAGCGGTTTCCAACCTCCATCGATATACTGCTGCAGGACTACTCCAGTACCAATGCCGGAAGCGTCTGTGGCGATGATAAGGATTGCATCTGGGTTAGGGAAGCAGAGCGGAGAGGCGCCCCTGAGGGCTTGTTTACCTGTAATAAAAGCTCCCTCAGTTTCAGGAGTCCAAGCTAAGGTGACACATGTACCTCTTTCACCAAGATACTTGAAAGTCAATTCCTCCATATGGGGAGTAACAGAAATAAGGACTCTTTGTAATCCAGTTCTTGTGTTTCCAGGTCCATCGGCGTAATAGAGTGGAAGCCCAGTGACCCTGACCAGCACTCGGTGAAACCAAAAGCTATCCTCCACTTTGATGCCCACTGCCCAACCAACACTTTCAACGACGGCAAGTGTGACTCGAAAGGACGCTTGTGGGTAGGTGAGTTGTACGGAACAAGAAAGGGGTAATGTCGGCGGGGAGGGCCATTTGGATTGTCGGGTACCATAAAGGAAGTGAGAACATGAATAAGGGCAGAAGGACGAATGGAGAGAAACGCGAAGCAGGTGAGGGGAATGAGGAACAGCCTGTTTTTATGTCATGTATGATTTATTCTCTCTATTTTTCAGGCACTTGTGGATGTGAAGTCGAGCCTGGCGTCTTCCTTCCTCACAACGGCACACTATACCGAGTCGACGCTGACCTGACGACAACGGCCTGTATAAACAAGGTACTTGTATGGGTGAACGAGTGCTGGCATGCAACGACAATGAAACGCTAGTATTGGACCTGAGTTCTTAACGTCTTTCTCCTTATCTTATTTAGCTTACACTCTCGAATGGGATGACTTGGTCGAAAGACCTCACGTTCTTTTACTTCATCGACTCTGATGTCGGTTCGGTTGATGTCTTTGATTATACCCAAGAAACCGGGGAGATAAGTGAGTACAGAATTGTATTTTATGGTCACAATGTTATTCTAGATATGATGGCTACATACAGTATATTTTTACATTTTCCTCTATTAGTAATTCTCCTACCTTGCTTCATGCTGGGTTGATTAATCATTCGTGTGAGCTAGAATGGAAATAGGAATTAACCCTTCCAGTACTCTTAACACCCAGAACCGATGGGATCTAATCTTTGCTGACAAATCTTTCAGATGGTTAAACGTATTCTAGAACAAAAGAAAAGAAAACTGTCAGTAAACCTCATGAGATTCAATGATTTAAAATGTTATTCGACTGCCTTTAGAATCCTTTACTATTGATTAAAAAGAGAATTCACACAAAAAAAAATATGGAATATCAAATTAAAACTAGTTAAAAAAAAGCAATACCTGTCCCATTATTCTGTAGCGATGCTATGAGAAGATAGAGGTTTGGTGAATTCGTCTCCTTGTAAGGTAAGGCTGAACTGACTATACATGCGGCCAGGAGCCGATATATACATATATATATATATATATATATATATATATATATATATATATATATATATATATACATATATACGGTTCGGGTAATTACGCACCCGTGGTGCGTAATTACATAATTGCACTGGCCGTGCAATCTCAAACTAAAGGGCAGCATTCGTTATTCCTTGTTATCAAGGAATAACTATAGGCCTATAAGTTTGACTTCAATTATAGGAAAAATGATGGAAACTATCACCAGAGGTGCTATCGAACATCAGTTAGAAAGTAACCGTTTGATAAATGATAGCCAGCATGGTTTCAGACGGAAACGTTCTTGCGTGACTAACTTACTCGAATTCTACAACACAGTTATCTCGAATTATGACAAAAGAAACAATATAGATTTAATATATCTAGACTTTGCAAAAGCTTTTGTTACCGTTTCCCACGAAAGACTACTTACTAAATTAGCTTCACACGGAATAAATTGTAGCCTATTAAGTTGAATTAGTAATTGGTTGAATGATCGAAAACAGAGAGTTGTTTTAAATGGAAAACTTCTAGATCTAAAAATGCTACAAGTGGAGTTACTCAGGGTTCCGTTCTTGGGCCACTTCTATTCATAGTATATATAAATGATATAGACCATGGACTGTTTCCAAATTTGCTGATGATACAAAACTGTGCGGATTGGCAAATGATCACTTAAACCAATTAGATATTCAAGAAGATTTAGATAGATTACAGCAATGGTCTGAGAAGTGGCCAATGAAATTTAACACAAGTAAATGCAAGGTAATGCACATAGGTAAAAATAACAGCAAGTACGATTACAAGTTATTTGGAAATTCGTTAACAAAAGTGAATAGTGAAAAAGATCTCGGCGTAATCATCAGTAACGATCTCAAATCATCCAAGCAGTGTATTTCAGCCTCTGAGAAAGCAAATAAGATTCAAGGACTGATGCGCGATCTTTTGATTTCAAAAGTCCATCACTCATTGACAAGCTATATAAATCGTTAGTTCGTCCACATTTGGAATATGCTGTTTCCGTATGGTCACCGAATCTCATTAAAGACATTGACAGACTGGAAAAAATACAACGGCGAGCCACAAAACTGATTTCAAATATCAAAAATGAATCACACGAAAATCGACTAAAACACATGAATCTATTTTCCCTAAAAAAGCGTAGAATCAGAGGTGACTTGATACAGGTCTTTAGAATTCTGAAGGGAATTGACAGCATCAAAAGTGACAAAATTTTCACATTGAATGAGAATCAGACAAGAAACAATGGTCTCAAACTGTCCGGAAACAGATTCAATTTGGAAGTGGGTAGAAACAACTTTGCCAACCGTGTAGTTAATGAATGGAATAAACTTCCTGCAGAGACAGT
>NC_134778.1:77154820-77157320 GCF_046742065.1 Oratosquilla oratoria
TATGCCTGTACTACATGCATTTGTATCATCTTGAAAGCACAACCTAAGCCCTACCGAGCCATGTTTCGGTCAGGATGGGTCGTGTGCTACTTTAACGTACGCATGAGGCCTATATAAAGATGCCAGGTTTTGGTGTCCCCGTCCAGTTCCTTTCAGTACTTGTACCTAGCAGTGCCTGACCCGAGGCTCGCGGTCATTTTTTGTGGTTTAGGGCAGGGCTCCGTGCCCTGCCCGCGTCGACCCAGCCTAGGTCAACACTTGCGCTAACCAGAATAAAGCCACCAAACTCACCAGAGTCTCCTTCACTCCCTCGGCACCTAAGCGTAACATTCACGTAATGTTACACACACACACACGCATTCATTGATCCCCAACAGTTTGGTAACGTGAAAACATCCTCCACTACTCACTATCTTATTAGTTTCCTTGACTTTATCTATAAAAATCTCGAGCAGCGCAAGACTTCACTTGCAGTGTCGTTCATTGACTTCAAGAAAGCCCTCGACCTTGTTGATCACACCACTATCATCACCAAAGCCATCCACCTTGCCCTTCCTACCTCCTTGGTTGCTTGGCTATCTGACTTCCTGACGGACCGATGTCAAACTGTCAGATATCAGGGACACGTCTTTGCAGTCAAGCATCTGTCCTGTGGGTACCACAGGGAACAAGAATGGGGACATTGTGTTTCCTAATATTCATCAAAGATGCCCTGGTAGGCACATCGCACAGGTGGAAATATGTTGATGACTGCATGGTGGGGATCCCTGTGTCCAACACTGACCTGGAATATAACCCCCTGCATGACGCGCTGGACAGGCTATACAAATGGACAGTGCACAACAGTCACCATCAACCACAAGAAAACTGTGGTAATGCACTTCTACACCTCCAATGACGTTCTCCCCCCCTCCCCTACTGACAATTGACGGACAACCCCCACAGGTGGTCCAGTAAACTAAGCTGCAGGGGATCACCGTCGACAATAAGTTGACTTGGAAGGATAACATTGCTAACACCGTCAGGACAGCCTCCTAGAAGCTGTATATGCTGCGTTGCCTGAAATTATTAGGGGCACAGGCTGAGGATCTCAAAACCATCTGCACTTCCTTCATTTTGCCCAAGTTGATGTATGCGTCACCTTCCTGGGCCTCCTCACTTGCAGTCACACAGCACCGACAGTTGAAGAAAGTGCAGAAACGAACTTGTCGCACAATCCTTGGCAACGAATATACCGCCTATCAGCACGCTCTCACCACACTCGATCTTCCAACCCTTGCTGACCGTTACCTTCAGCGTCTGAGGTCGTTTGTGATCACCCTAGTAAAATATCCTGGGCACCGGGACCTGCTATCCCCACCAGCACCAATACCACGGCGACAGGTGCGTCACCACAATTCCAGGCACCGACCGTTATAAGAGCCCTATACCGACATTTGTTGATTTAATCAACAACAAGAAAAAACAATGTTATGCAACATAGCTACTCCTTAACTCTGTTTTGTTTTATTCTTAATGCTTGTAACAACATCTTTTTACTGTCATATTTTTATAAATCTATAATTCTGTAAGCTGTATATTTTCAGTAGTAATGCTGCTATACCCAATAAACCGTATATTATCATTTATTATTGCATTGTTCTTGAATTTCTGAATCTGAGTTGTTGCCGTAACGGTAGTGGAAGTAGTTGAAAGTAAAAACAGCAACACTGTAGGTGAGTCGTTTACGGTAGACGCTTGGTAAGTACTTTTGTGTTTGAACCCATCGCTTTTGCCATATGTTCCAGGGCAACTCGAAGTCACGGCAATTACTGAAAGCTCATATGCAAAATTGCAATATCAATAGTATTGCAGCACCAACAGTAGTGCAAGGAGGAGGAGGAGGAGGAGGAGGAGGAGGAGGAGGAGGAGGAGGAGGACTGGGAGTAGTTTGAGAAGTCGAGAAGGAAATGAAAAGTAGCTTGGTCAGCTGGGGGTGCAGTGATGTACAGTGCGTCTCCCTGAGGCAGCTGAAGGCGAGGCCAGCCGGCTCCTCAGTCGCAGGAAATGACGAACTCAGCACAGCGATTCGTTACAACGTTTTTGCCACAAGGGAGGCTTGGCTTTCGTCTCTCACAGCGATATCGTGTGAAGGGAAACGAGTGAAGCAGTTCAGGGGTCGAGGAGAGAAAGATGGTCTTAGAATGTATGGGAGGTTAGCGTGGTGAAGGCGGAAGGAACGCAACAGGCTATGGGTATACGGGTTATCACACTAGGCTGTTTTTCCTCCCACATCCTACCTTCGACCTCCATTTGAAAACTAGAATATTATATCGCTTGCAGACGTCTAGATGATGGAAAGATGTTTTGATATTTGGAGACATGAGAAACAGAATATCATAAGCCAAGTCGTCTTTATTCAAACGAACTTTCAACGGTCGGCGGTGGTGATGCCCGTGGAAGCCCAGTGTGATAACCCCTTTAGATGTTTTCAGGAATGTCGACAAAGGGGACGCGATCA
>NC_134778.1:77164820-77182320 GCF_046742065.1 Oratosquilla oratoria
ACAGGTTGATTGAAAAAAAATGTTCGAGATACCACAAAAAACACTATATTTTCCAAACGTAGATACATAAAAGTTTCTTTTTACATTAGGTTTTATAAATCATATCGTCCAAATCGTGGCCTTGACGGGTAATACACTGTTGGAGCCATTCTTGAAAGTTTTCAATCATTCTCACTAGCATATTGGGCGAGATTCCTTTAATTTCTTCTTGACTGGTGTCCTTCATTTGGTCCAAAGACCGAGGACGTTGTTTGAAAACCTTCACCTTGACGCCTTGAGGTACCCCCCACAGAAAAAAAAAAGTCACAGGGAATTAGATCTGGTGATCGCGGTGGCCACGGAACTGCCTATAGTCAGCGCAACGAGAAATGACCGGGTGTTGCCACACATGGGTATCCATGGCGAGAACGTGCGTGTGGATGTAATGTTTTCTGAATGCAGTGTGAGGGGGACGGGGCCAGAGATTAGATGTAACGGCAACGTCGCTCTCTCTTACCCATATGCCATGTCTAGACTCGAGGAAACGAAACCTTTGTATAGAAAACATTGCTTTGATTTTTACTTCAGTGGTGGTGTGTGACAAAAAATCATAATATAATTATATGTGGCAACATTATATAATCATAAAATAAAATTATAAAATAAAATAAAATTATGAAATAATTATATGTGGCACCACAGGGGGACTCCCAGTGCTCCGCCCTAACGGCCATTTCTCAATGCAACGGGTATAGTGTAGGGAGACCACTCGACCCGGGAACATCTGGAAAATTCCGCGAGGGCGACGTAACAGAAATCCTCTGGGTTGTGTTCCTCCCTATACTCTTCGATTTTCGGCTGCAGAAAATTCTCCAACATGTCGCAGTACCGGTCGGAATTGACAGTAACTGTGACTCCACCTTCTTCAAGAAAGTAAGGCCCAATGATGCCTATAGACGACACAGCACACCAAACGGTTACCTTTGGGCTGTGAAGAGGTCGTGCATGGAGTTTTCGACATGCTAGTGAGAGTGATGGAAAACTTCGAGAACGACTACAAATGTGTATCGCCCGTCAAGACCGCCATTTGGACAATATAATTTATAAACTCTAATGTAGAAAAAATATATATATTTACATTTGAAAAATATAATGTTTTTGGTGATACCTTGAACCTTTTTTCAATCGCCCTTTGAAATGTGCCGTATCCTGCATAAATGAAACAAAACTGAAAAGAAATTGTCATAGCCTTCTAAAAGCTTTGTATGAATAAGTTGTTGTTTTTTGTTGTTGTTGTTTTTCGTACTCCGACCTAAGGGGAAGGCTCCATTGTGCCCGTTACCAAATAAATGATAATAATAGATAATAATAATAATAATAATGATAATAATAATGATAATAATAACAAAATTATAATAAAATAATAACAATAGAATAATAATAATAATAAAATAATGAAATAATAAAATGATGATAATAATAATAATAATAATAATAATAATAATAATAATAATAATAATAATAATAATAATAATAATAATAATAATAATAATAATAATAATAATAATAATGATAACAATAATAATAATAGTAATAATGATAACAATAATAATAACAATGATAATAATAATAATAAAAATGATAATAATTATAATAATGATAATAATAATTATAATGATAAGATAATAATAATAATAATAAGATAATAATAATAATAATAATAATAATAATAATAAAATAATAATAATAAAACAATAACAATAACAACAACAATAAGAATTATAAAACAATAACAACGACAAAACAATAACAATAATAAAACAATAACAATGATAAAATAATGACAATGGTAAAATGATAACAATGATGAAATAATAATAATAACAATAATAAAGATAACAATAACAATAGCAATAACAATAACAATAACAATAATGATACTAATAATAATTATACTAATAATAATGATACTAATAATAATTATACTAATACTAATAATAATAATAATACTAATAATAATACTGATACTAATACTAATACTACTAATAATAATACTTATGATAATACTAATACTAATAATAACACTAATAATAATACTAGTAATAATACTAATAATAATAATAATGATAATACAATACTAATAATACTACTAATAATACAATACTAATAATAATACTAATACTAATACAATACTAATAATAATACTTGTAATGATACTAATACTAATACTAATTCTAATGATAATAATACTAATGATAACAATTATAATAATGATAATGATAATAATAATAATGATAATAATAGCCTTACCTATTTCAAGAACCGTAGAGAGAAACAGGAAGGTAATGGCTTGATAGTCCAAGATTAACTCCAATTAAGTTTATACATGATAACCAACTCAAAACACATCTAGCCTCCAGAAGGATGGTAATCTAACAGAGGTGAAAAGACATATTCTTTTAGTTGCCTCTTACCGAATAGTCATATTTCATAAAGAGCAGTCGCTCAACTGAGCCTCATACAGGTGCTTCGTGAGTAAACAAATGTTTTGCATCCCAATCATATAAGTAAGAGTAATTAGCATACCAAATGTCAGCATTAAGATTTTTCTTATAGTCTAACGACGGTATCTAAGGCTGAGAAGGAGTGACCTCATTTCCCACCCTCCGCCATCTTTGCTTTGAGGACGTTCAAGTCTGCTCTAAATTTTGGGGAAGGTTGACCCCTGACTCCAAGGCCTGTGATGGCGAAGGTAGCTCCTGCCTCAGGCTGCGCTTTCAGTTCCTCAGCAGTAAGTTCACTTTGCCCTGATGTGACGTAGAGGACATCATAGTTAGGTCCTCCCCAGCACACGGATGTGATGTTCTTGCAAGGCATGGCCACAGTGCGTACCACTCGGCCTTCCTTTGGGTCGATGCAGACCACCTTTTGGGGGAAGGCGTCATATCAAACTTGGCCACACAAGGCTAGTAGTGTTGCGCTGCGTTTTGCGATGCAAAAATTTCCTATACTGAAACTAGCGGCCATACTTTTAGTCAATTCCTTACATGATTACAATAAAACCACTTATCCCAAAACAACACATTTCAAAACTAGCTGCTACATTCATCAATAATTTGTAATAGGAGTACAAACATACGATCAGAATCATGGCTGCAAGAATAAAGATATAGCACAAGTCTCCATCATGTATGCTTGATCATGTTGTTGTTAGTATCTTTACCTTTCGTCCATAGAAGTTGGCTACCCACAGGTTCCCATCGGTGTCAACTGTCATGCCGTCGGGAATATCCTTGCCCCAGCCCTGAATCTTGTAGTCGAGGATCACACGTCGATTTTCTGGGTGCAAAATCAAAATCATCGTGAATGAAGACATTGCGACAATAACCGTTCTGCGTCATTAGTATGTGATTACAAAGGCGGAGCATACCGATGGAGACCTCTTGGTCCATATCTAGGTCGGATGCGAAAAAAAATCATAATAATAATAAATGAATAAATAAAAACTATGATATCGTGAACGATAGATAAGATACATAAATAAATGCATAGGTATAGTTAAGTAATAAACAAACAGGTAAATAGTGAATAATAATAGATTGATATATAACTAATAATAAATGAAAATCAGACAAATTATAACAAAAATAATAATAATAATAATAATAATATAAAATAAATGATAATCATTACAGCATCTTGCTTAGGTGTTTATCTAAATGATTCTTAAAGCTTCGAATTGAACTACATTGCACTGCCTCTGCAGGAAGTTTATTCCATTCACTAACTACACGGTTGGCAAAGTTGTTTCTACCCACTTCCAAATTGAATCTGTTTCCGGACAGTTTGAGACCATTGTTTCTTGTTTGATTCTCATTCAATGTGAAAATTTTGTCACTTTTGATGCTGTCAATTCCCTTCAGAATTCTAAAGATCTGTATCAAGTCACCTCTGAGTCTACGTTTTTTTAGGGAAAATAGATTCATGTGTTTTAGTCGATTTTCGTGTGATTCATTTTTGATATTTGAAATCAGTTTTGTGGCTCGCCGTTGTATTTTTTCCAGTCTGTCAATGTCTTTAATGAGATTCGGTGACCATACGGAAACAGCATATTCCAAATGTGGACGAACTAACGATTTATATAGCTTGTTAATGAGTGATGGACTTTTGAAATCAAAAGATCGTGCATCAGTCCTTGAATCTTATTTGCTTCCTCATAGGCTGAAATACACTGCTTGGATGATTTGAGATCGTTACTGATAATAACGCCGAGATCTTTTTCACTATCCACTTTTGTTAACGAATTTCCAAATAACTTGTAATCGCACTTACTGTTATTTTTACCTATGTGCATTACCTTGTATTTACTTGTGTTAAATTTCATTGGCCACTTCTCAGACCATTGCTGTAATCTATCTAAATCTTCTTGAATATCTAATTGGTTTAAGTGATCATTTGCCAATCCGCACAGTTTTGTATCATCAGCAAATTTGGAAACAGTCCATGGTCTATATCATTTATATATACTATGAATAGAAGTGGCCCAAGAACGGAACCCTGAGTAACTCCACTTGTAGCATTTTTAGATCTAGAAGTTTTCCATTTAAAACAACTCTCTGTTTTCGATCATTCAACCAATTACTAATTCAACTTAATAGGCTACAATTTATTCCGTGTGAAGCTAATTTAGTAAGTAGTCTTTCGTGGGAAACGGTAACAAAAGCTTTTGCAAAGTCTAGATATATTAAATCTATATTGTTTCTTTTGTCAAAATTCGAGATAACTGTGTTGTAGAATTCGAGTAAGTTAGTCACGCAAGAACGTTTCCGTCTGAAACCATGCTGGCTATCATTAATCAAACGGTTACTTTCTAACTGATGTTCGATAGCACCTCTGATGATAGTTTCCATCATTTTTCCTACAATTGAAGTCAAACTTATAGGCCTATAGTTATTCCTTGATAACAAGCAATAACGAATGCTGCCCTTTAGTTTGAGATTGCACGGCCAGCGCAATTATGTAATTACGCACCACGGGTGCGTAATTACCCGAGCCGTATATATATATATATATATATATATATATATATATATATATATATATATATATATATATATATATATATATATATATATATATATATATATATATATATATATATATCGGCTCCTGGCCGCACGTACAGTCATTTCAACCTTACCTTCCATGGAGACGAACTCACCAAAACCTCTATCTTCTCATGGTAGCATCGCTACAGAATAATGGGACAGGTATTGATTTTTTTTATTTAACTAGCTTTCAATTGATATTCCATATATTTTTTGTGAATTCTCTTTTTAATCAATAGTAAAGGATTCTAATGGCAGACGATAACAGTTTAAAACATTGAATCTCATGAAGTTCACTGACAGCTTTCTTTTCTTTTGTTCTAGAATACGTTTAACCATCTGAAAGATTTGTCAGCAAAGATTAGATCCCATCGGTTCTGGGTTATTAAGAGTACTGGAAGGGTTAATTCCTATTTCCATTCTAGTTCACACGAAGGATTAATTAATCCATCATGAAGCAAGGTAGGAGAATTACTAATACAGGGAAATGTAAAAATATACTGTATGTAGCCATCATATCTAGAATAACATTGTGACCATAAAATACAATTCTCTACTCACTTATCTCCCCGGATTCTTGAGTATAATCAAAGACATCAACCGAACCGACATCAGAGTCGATGAAGTAAAAGAACTTGAGGTCTTTCGACCAAGTCATCCCATTCGAGAGTGTAAGCTAAATAAGATAAAAAGAAAGACGTTGAAAACTCAGGTCCAATACTAGCGTTTCATTGTCGTTGCATGCCAGCACTCGTTCACCCATACAAGTACCTTGTTTATGCAGGCCGTTGTCGTCAGGTCAGCGTCGACTCGGTACATTGTGCCCTTGTGAGGAAGGAAGACGCCAGGCTCGACTTCACATCCACAAGTGCCTGAAAAATAGAGAGAATAAATCATACATGACATAAAAACAGGCTGTTCCTCATTCCCCTCACCTGCTTCGCGTTTCTCTCCATTCGTCCTTCTGCCCTTCTTTGTGTTCTCACTTCCTTTATGGTACCCGACAATCCAAATGGCCCTCCCCGCCGACATTACCCCTTTCTTGTTCCGTACAACTCACCTACCCACAAGCGTCCTTTCGAGTCACACTTGCCGTCGTTGAAAGCGTTGGTTGGGCAGTGGGCATCGAAGTGGAGGATAGCTTTCGGCTTCACAGAGTGCTGGTCAGGGTCACTGGGCTTCCACTCTATTATGCCAATGGACCTGGAAACACAAGAACTGGATTACAAAGAGTCCTTATTTCTGTTACTCCCCATATGGAGGAATTGACTTTCAAGTATCTTGGTGAAAGAGATAAATGTGTCACCTTAGCTTGGACTCCTGAAACTGAGGAAGTTTTTATTACAGCTAAACAAGCCCTCAGGGGCGCCTCTCCGCTCTGCTTCCCTAACCCAGATGCAGTCATCTCCATCGCCACAGACGCTTCCGGCATTGGTACTGGAGTAGTCCTGCAGCAGTATATCGATGGAGGTTGGAAACCGCTCGCATTCTTTTTTTAAGAAGTTCAATAAGACCTGCTCATCACGACAGCTAAGGCATACAGATTTTATTTCGCCAATAGAATATCTATTCCTTTACAGCATGTAAACGATTATGCTTTGCATTACCATACCTACTGTATTCAGCGATACACCATTCAAAAGTAAAACCGATAATATCTCTTCTCTACATAAAGATTTGCAGGTACTAGGTCTACTACATACCGGGTATATAATTCAAACATGAAGTTAGTAGCATTACTGAGATGGAAAAATACTCTTCAAAATTGTCATTCTTTTTGTAGTATAACCTTATTGAATATCATCCATGGAAAACACATCAAGCACACACACACGAACAAACATACATCCGCACGCCCGGCCCCTAGGCTCGTACCATCACATTTCCAGAGCCTGAGATATTTAAGAGGCCAAACAGCATTTATTCCAACACACACGTTATACTCCGTATCCACATGAATACGGATACAAATTAAATCACAAGAAACAACTACATAACAAAAACACTAACATACTATACCATGTACAAATGCCTGACCTCCCTATTATGAAGTTTTAATGTAAGTCATTGTTAGACTGTCAACCCCCCCCCCCCCAGCAGATATGTTATGTCAGCATTTCAACTGGTATAAGATCAGAACCGAGAGAGGAGACAGTCAGCCAGTAGGTTAACGTAGATCCACTAAGATCTACGAAGTGTATTTAATCATACCAATATACGTCCATAAGCAAAGTGAAATGTTTAACCAACCACCAACTCTCAGTGGTACTACAGGTAAGTTTAATTGTTAGTGAATACACAAACCTACCTGAAACACTGGTGCGAGAATCCGGGAAAGGAGCTGCCTTTAAAAAAAATTAGACAAGTGTGCAGGTATTACGTACAACCTCAGTTCTTACCTGCCAATGGTGATGACGTAATGATCAGTAAGCCCTTCCACGGGCACAATGACAGTCGTACTGGGCCCAGTTCCAACGTCCTCTGGAGAAAGTAGGAATTTTTTTTTTTTTTAAATAAACTGGCATAAAAGTTGCCATTAATTTCCCGATTACAAAAGAGAGAACCCAAAAGGAATAAGGAAATGAGGACGAGGGGGTAGGCGAGAAGCGTATTTTTATACGTTTGAGTCAAATTTAAGCTAAGCAACTCCATTCATGCAGACAATTGAAGTGTTTTCCACACGTTTGACTAAAGCCAGTCGCTGAACGTCTTCATTTTCATTACCAAATTAAACAATAGTTCTTTAGTTACTCTAGTATCAGAAATATGATAAATTAGCCGTTTCCATGGTGATATAAGTCCTCTTATCACAATATATTGGACATGTGACTTGGGTTCATATAATGTGTCGATGGTCTGATGACTCTCGGGGTGCGTATCGGGAAAAAGATTGAGAACTGTAGGTGTCACCAAATGTAGTGTCACCAACGTTGGTTCCACTACATTTGGTGACCCTGGAGTGACTATTATTATTTATATCAATGTAAAATAATCGAACGCATGTCGTCCTAAGGGGTGACCATAGTTTTGTCCTGTACTTGGCGGTCACGAGTCTTAAAGGGGTAACTACACGTGTTGGCTATAGAACACTACAGAACTCTCCCCCTAGTGACAAGGTAGGAGGAACGATATCTGTTTCTTCTTTGTAGTGTGCTTGTGGTTTGTAGCCCGTGTGTCCGGAGGTGTCGGAAGACCAACGGGATCTTGTGTGTTGTCCGAGAGGAGGTATGCAGGCTTGGCGCGGTCCATGGAGATGACGTCAGTGGTTTCACGGCGATCGATGGTCAAGTTCAATCTTGTCCTCTTGACGACTCTGTATGGTCCATTGTATGGTTGTTGAAGAGTCTTCTTTACTCCCTCCACGCGAACGAAAACATGTGAGCAGTCATCGAGGTCCTAAGGCTCACGAACGTTCTTGTGGGTGAGGTATGCGGTGGCACTGGCCGGATTTTCTGCAAGGTTTGAGGAAAACTCCTGTATGTTGGTTCCACTACATATGGTGACACCTACATTTGGTTACCCTGGAGTGACTATTATTATTTATATCAATATAAAATATTCGAACGCATGTCGTCCTAAGGGGTGACCATAGTTCTGTCCTGTACTTGCCGGTCACGAGTCTTAAAAGGGTAACTACACGTGTTGGCTTATATAGAACACTACAGAACCCCTGGACTGAACAAATCGTTCTTGGCATCAATAAGCATGCGTAGTTACACTTTTGTTTTCTGTGGAGTGGTGCAAGTTGGAACATTGCAAATTCACTTGCAGTGGTTTTCGGAGAAATGCCAACACACTTGTTAGAAGGAATGGTAAGTATTAAATTAAGGAAATAAAGTTTGAATTACCATATCTACAAATTGGTATGAGAATGTTTCAGTTATGCATAGTTGTCTATCGTGTATCAAAAGTGAAAGAATGATTTTACAGAAGACCAAAGAACGCCTACGCAATATAGCAATAGAAAATTAATAACAAAAAAGTTGATAAAACAGATTTACTAACGAACGAAGTCGCGGCAGTTGAATGATACACCATGTTTGTTCTGATAGATGCCAAGATTGAAGAAATGAAAGGATGATAAATTCGTCTATTTTAACATAACCTAACCTACCTAAACTAACCTAACCTAACCTAACCTAACCTAATCTACCTAACCTAATTTACCTAACCTATATTTGGTAATTCGGTACCTAAAATTCTAAAGATCATCCGGGTCGTCGTCGTCGTCACGGATGCTGACGGCTTGACTATTATTGTACCTCGGGCAACTGATAGACAACGGCAATTAACAGACAGCGTATTCTCTCATAAAGTCCAAAGAAACCCTATTGTCTTTATAACAGCGCACATTAACGTCACCTGGAGTTGGATAACACCCGATCCACAACGTGAAAGCCATTGTCTAACTGACAGTGACTAGACTCGACAGACATGGCGTCTGGGCCGTATTCTAGTGGCTTCGTTCTTTAGTAGATTTGCTTGTAGCAAGGTTGTTTATTATTTATTTCCACCAAGAAAATTGCATATTACGTTCATACATTATAATTTGCAAATTTAATATTTAATTTTCTAATGCTATATTGCGTAGGTGTGCACAACTAAAATATAACCTTTTTTTCCTTAACCTCTCGCTTTCACCGTTGATGTTGGTTACGGCACTTTTAGATTTCCACAATATATCTATTAATTAGGTTTGCTTTATTTCACTGAACCAAGCCTGATTCAATATTAAAACACCACTGGTTTGACCTCTGTTGCACATATATTCGTAATGAACAACAAGTAAATATAGTTGACCATCAGATGATGCGTCAATCTTATTGAAACGAAATAGTTCATGATGTCACATTAAAACATAATTGCGTGGAAACGAAAAGGATATGATATTTGTATGATCGCTTGTAATAAGGCCACATATACTCAATCAAAACAGATGACTCATCATTTCCCTCCCTTCTCGTCATCAAGTTTATACAGGGGCATAAGTGACAAAACTGAGCAGATTTTCATATCGTTATCAGGCTTTGCATGTTCTTGATAGTTGTTTAACCAGTAAAACTGTTTCAATCTTCGGATTCCATGAGTTGATTAGCCACCATGCGAGTAGTGGAATATCACGGATAAATAATAGTCAGTCCAGCGTACGTTAACTATAGAAACTTACCCACGTGCAACACCTGGTGTCGTTGGGTAGATGGGAAGTAGCGGTGCACGTCACCTACATAGGCGTCGACGAAGACTAGCGCCTGGTCTTCCTCCACCCAGTGTGGTCCTTCGCCCAAATTCAGTGGACCTACCACCGGCTCTATACGGATCGTGGACATGATCTCTGAAAATATTACATGAATACACGAATAAACAAGTCAATGAGTACATCTGTAGTGTTAGGTTACTACACAATGGTAAAGGTACACTTCAGTGAGAGAATGGAATTATCTAAACTCCAATTCTCTCGGAACTGTATATTAAAATTATAATGCGAGGTATACACGATTAAATCCGCTGTCCTGGTGGTAAAAAAAAATTCTATGCAAGAAGGACAGAATACAGGGTCTAATAGTATTAACATTAATTAGGCTGATATATTACAATTCAAACTTTTTTAATAATAGTACTAATATTTACAGACATTTACACATAGATATGAGAGACGTATCAGTATTGATAATGTTACATTTCCATAATCCAAGTTCTAGCGGGGTGACAATATTAATAAAGATAATCACTTATGGAATGTGAATTCTAGAGAGAACGAAGCTTCAAGGCATGACCTTGCTACATTATCCCCCCCCCCCCTCCATAGTGACGAGGTAGGAGGAACGAAACTTTCCGGACGCGAGTCTTGGTGGCAAGTGAAGTATCTGCTGCCTTGGTGTGAGGTATGTTCGTGTCCTCAAGGAGTAGATAGGCCGGCTTGGCACGATCGATGTTGACGGATTCCGGCATACCATTCTTCTCTGTGGTAATTTTATTCTTAGCTCTGCGTATTACCTTGAAGGGGCCTTGGCAAGGTTGTTGTAGTGGTTTTTTCACGGCGTCAATTCTGATGAACACGTGTGTGCAGGTGTCGTGGTCTTGATTAACAATTAGGCTTATATATTACAATTTAAACCTTATAGAATATTTGCACATAGATATGAGAGACGTAACAGTACTAATAATGTTATATTCCCATAATCCAAGTTCTAGTGGAGTGACAATATTACTAAAGAAAATGACTTATGGTATATGAATTCTAGAGAGAACGAGGCATGCCCTTGCTACTCATCTACCAATCTATATACCAAGAGCTTTTCCCCTTTATAAAGGAGGTAGCCAAGAGGCACGTAACTACCCCCCGCCCATTCCTCTCCCATCCACCACACTTTCCTCCTTCTTATCTTAGTTCCCCATGGATGACGGGTCATCCCAGCATCCCACTCCCTGTCCTGGGTCAGAAACAATGTAGCAAGACACAGTATATCCACAGAAAAGCCGCTTCACTTAATCAGCGAACCCTTTCTCTCCGGCCCTTCATGACGGAAAAGAGAAGACGGAGAGAAATCCCTTCGGGCTGGGTCAAAATATCATTCATACATATGCACCCCCTGCCCCCCCCCTGCCCTCCCTTCTTTGCATAACATTATCATCTATACACAGTTACTCTCCACTCAACAGACATTCCTCTCTAACTCAACGTCCCCTTCACCCCCTCCATCCATTTATCCTCAGTTCTCCTCTCAAGTTTACTCCCTCCACCTCTGCCTTCTACACATCTTTTACTAATATTTCATCACTCATTCTTTCCAAGTTTCCAAACCATCCCAATAATCTTTCATTAATCTTATCTGCATCTCCTTTTCCACTCTCGCTCTCCTCCTCACCTCGTTTTTCACTCTATCCATCCTAGTAACTCCTACCATACTTCTCAGACATTTAATCTCAAACATATTTAAACTTTTCTTCTCTGTCTCAGTTAAATTCCACCCCTGTCCCATACAATACCAATGGCACAAATACTCCTACATACAATTTCCTCTTTGCATTCATTCTCAAATGTCTACTTCTCATAACACTTCTTAATTTCCCAAGGCATTGACTTGCTTCTTTCATTCAACAATTTACCTTCTCCTCCGCACTTCCCTTTTCTGTCACATGCAACCTCCAGCCTCTCTCATTTCAGACTTAGTTCCAACTCACTGCTCTTGTACATCTCATCACCTTGCTTTTACCCAAGTTTACCTTCAACTTTCTTTTATCACATACCTTCGCAGACTCTGTTACTAACTCCCTTAATCCTTCCTCTGACCCTGCCACAAGTGCAGTGTCGTGAGTATAAAACAACTGGCTCACCCTCACTTTTCTCCATTTTCTTTAACAATCTCCAGTAGCCTATCATGCCAATTACCTTCGCCTTTACCTCTCGCACCACTTCTTCCATGTACACATTGAATAGCTATGGTGACACGACACATCCCTGGCGCAGTCCCACCTTTACCTCAAACCACTCACTCTCTCCAATTCTCATTCTAATATAGGCTCTAGTACCCCCGTAAAAATCTCGATTGCCCTTAACAACTCTCCCCGATCCCATATATCTATAAAACTTTCCACAGCGCCTTCCTGTCTATCTTGTCAAGCCTTTTCCAAATCTATAGAGGTAAGCTCAAAAAACATTCTTGCCTTTTGCTCAAATTTACCACAAAAATCTGATCCACGTAACCCCCACCTTTACTAAAACCACATTGTTTTTCACCAGTTAGTCCTTCCGAACCTCTCCTAAACCTTTCAATTAAAACATAAACCTTCCCAACTACACTCAACAAACTTATCCCTCTGAAACTATTACACTCATATTTGTCCCCTATTCCCTTATAAAGTGGGACTATACAGGTGCTCCTCCTGTCCTCCGGCACTTTACCTCCCCTGAAACACATATCCAATAACCTCACTAGCCAGTCCACTATTACTGAGCCTCCCTTCTTCAGACACACTGCATGATATCCATCTAACCCATGTGCGTTACATACTTTTATAATTTTCAGAGGTACTTGCACCTCATCTTTTCTTATTTCTCCGTTTTCCTCTCCCATCGCCGTCATTTTCTTAGCGCCTTCCACTGATACCACCAGACTTTCCCTATCCTCCACGTTCAACAGCTCTCCAAAATACTCCCTCCTTCTTACATATATATATATATATATGTATGTATATATATATATATACATATATATATATATATATATATATATATATATAGAGAGAGAGAGAGAGAGAGAGAGAGAGAGAGAGAGAGAGAGAGAGAGTGAGTGAGTGAGTGAGTGTGAGTGTGTGTGTGTGTGTGTGTGTGTGTTTGTGTGTGTGTGTGTGTGTGTGTGTGTGTGTGTGTGTGTGTGTGTGTGTGTGTGTGTGTGTGTGTGTGTGTGTGTGTGTGTGTGTGTGTGTGTGTGTGTGTGTGTGTGTGTGTGTGTGTGTGTTTACCTAGTTGTATTTACCTAGTTGTGTTACACAAACTTATAAACCCAGGAATTCATTTACTTTGTTACGTTGTCACTCGTCACTGCTGGTTTTCCCCCTGTTGTCGAAACATCTTCCTTCTTTACCTTTACGTCTACTCTTGTTCCAAGATAAGTTTTGCTCTCCAGCAGTCTGACGCGTGTCACAGTCTTCTCTCGCCACCACCGCTGTACAAAGTAGCTGCCGGCCGCTTGCCCACAGATTCGTTGTGCTCGTTGGAGGAGAGGGGTGGAATTGAGATTGCTGGTCACCGACACACTACCGGGAGGGTGATAAGAGAGGAAGTGGGTATGGAGTGAAGTGGATACGGGAGAGCTGCCAAGTCGCCTTGTCTCATGCATCTTACCTGGTCTTTCTAGGCCAAAATACTTGATACTTGAAGTATATATTTTCAAACATTTTCCCGTCACGTGCCCCGAGTCATCAGACCATTGACCCGTACAGCCATTAACCTGACACAGAATAGAGATTGGTAATACATTAAAATTGATCAGATATACAATGGTACGCGATGGATATCAAATGGTTTAAATTCTAATGAAATTATTCATCAGTTAGTCATTAACATAAAGAATATAGAGTGATACTACAATGTACAGTGGTACAGTGATAATTACTTTACTACCAACCAGAATTAAACTTCAATGTTACGGCTGCACCAGTTTTTGTGCAGACAAATTTCACAATTCTTAGAGAGGCGTACTCGAAGATCATGCTCCACATTAAGCAGTGTTTGTTGTTCAGTTTTCATGTTCAACAGCAATGAAAATCCTTGAACACACAGCAACGAGTTCAGAGCAACATTAGCTACATCTGAGGATGATTCACCTGGATATTAAATTTATCTTAAATAACCTACATAATTCTTCTAAGAATTTTGTTATTAAATTCAGTACCATTGTCTTAAACAGGAGAAGCGGAATTACAAATTATCTGATAATAAATTACTGAAGCAATTGTTTCAGCTCTTTTATTTGGTATGGATTGTAGAATACAAAATCTTGAAAGATAATCAATGACAACAAATACATATTTATATCAATTTTCAGACATAGGTAACTCCAATGTATCTAAGTGAACTCTTTCCCAAGGTTTCTATGGAATGGGATATGATAGCATAGGAGCAAATTTAGGTGTATATCCTTTTATATAAGCACATTTCAAGCAATTTTCTATATAAACATAAATGTCTTTCTTCATACCTGACCAAAAGTATTTAAGTTGTGCTTGTCTACAAGTTTCATCCTTTCCAGGATGTGAACTACAATCACTATTATGAACTTATTTCAATACCTCTAGTACAAGAGTTTGTGGAACTACCAACTGATTCACTGGGCTCCTAGAAATATCCTTCCCACCTACAACTGTTTTTCTATACAAAAGTCCATTGTTCAAATAAAATTTCTCTATCTTATACCCTTTTGGTAGTTTTGAAGGAATACCTCGTGGGTTCATCAAACTCTGAGCTACTTTTCCCCAAGTCTTATCTTTTCTTTGCTCTTTTATTGTCATTTCTTTATCTAATGTTACTAGTTCATTAATGCTGCAGATAGAATTGATCAATCTTGACGTTGGTTGGCTAATATTTCTAGGCAATGCATCTGCTGCAACATTTTTCCTACCTGGAATATATTCATACTTAACCTCATAACACTGAAGTGTAGTAAACAACTTGGTTAATCTACCCATAAGATTCTTATGTTTGAATAAGTCCTGGATAGTTGTATGATCACTCAACATCCTGGATATCCCGGTATCATATCCCTAAAACTCTTTAATGAATATATCACTGCTAAGGTTTCTCTTTCTGTGATGGAGGAGTTTCTCTCTGTACTATTCAAAATATCGATGTGTAAACTATCGGTTTCAATGTTCCATTTCTCTCTTGCATCAATATGCCTCCTAACCCTATGTCAGATGCATCAGTACAAAGAATGAACTCCTTGTCATAATCAGGAAATATGAGAACTGGAGAACTAGTAAGTTTATCTTTCAACTTGTCAAAAGCTTGTTGTTGCGCAGGTCCCCAAATGAACTTTGAATCTTTCCTCAACAAAGAACTTAAAGGATTAGCTATGTCTGCATAACCCTTGATAAATTTTCTATAATAACCTGTCAATCCCAAGAAACTTCTAACTTTTTCTACACTGTTCGTAACTGGATAGTTCTTTATTGCTTCTTCTTTTGAGTTCATTGTACTAAGTTTATATCCGTCTATCTTATGTCCCAAATAAATGACACTGTCCAGCAAAAACTTACATTTTTTTAATTTTTACTTTCAATCCTGGTTCAACTGATCTTGAGAATACCAAATCTAATTTCATAAAGTGCTCAGTTGCTGTTTGGGAAACTATCAAAATATCATCTAGAAATATACTGGCAGTGTTTCCTAACAACCCATCTAGAACTGTATTCTTTAATCTCATATAAGTTAATGGACTTACATAATTCAAATAACATTCGTTTAAATGCATAGTGCTCCGTTGTTGTTATTATTTTTTTAAGCTAACCTTACTTCACAGTTTTGGGTTGGGGGGCGGGGGAGTGCTTGGCTGTTGCCATGCCTGGGTCGGTCTCATATCAGCATGCTTTACTACTGCCACTGTAATCCAGGATCACTGAGACTCTGCTTGGGCCGTACGCAGGCAACAGATACTGATAGTAGTGGTGGTAAGGAGCCGTTTAAATGCATAGTGCTCCGTTGTTGTTATTATTTTTTTAAGCTAACCTTACTTCACATTTTTGGGTTGGGGGGCGGGGGAGTGCTTGGCTGTTGCCATGCCTGGGACGGTCTCATATCAGCATGCTTTACTACTGCCACTGTAATCCAGGATCACCGAGACCCTGCTTGGGCCGTACGCAGGCAACAGATACTGATAGTAGTGGTGGTAAGGAGCCTACTTCAGGAGGCGCTGAGTTGCTGCAGCCGAGCCCGTCACTTTTGCCCTATTATGCGCTTGGACTATTGGGACAGGTAACCAACAGTCACTGCTGGGAATCGGAGAGTAGTGCGGGATTCGAACCTCCAAATAGGAGAATGCAATACCAGCACGCCTCTGATTATGCTCCCAGCAACAGTACTGAGAAGAAAATGTCTTTCATCAGGAAAATCAAAAACTGAGAGGACAAAGATTTCCTCATTTGAACTTCAGTAGACCCTCCATGGACAGGAGATCCCATAGGCTCGTTTCACACGTATCGACTTTTCGCCATGCGCCGTCCACGACACGATGTCGTACTCTCAAATAACCATGGATGCCTATGGGCTCTTTCCCACGTGGCGGTGGTCGTGACGTGTGAGAGCGTCCATAGACACCCATGGTTACTCGAGTACACGACGTCGTTTCGTGGACGGCGCAATGCGAAAAGTCGATACGTGAGAGACGGACCATGCAGTTGAAAGGGAAACATCCAGTCTGGAAGTGGTCTTGATCTGTCTAAGCTCCCTTCAAGAGTTGATTTTCCTCCCCTCACCCCGCCATCTACATAACATCTCGTGTCCTTAGTCTGAACAAAGCTTATTAGGTGCGTCACCATGTCGATGAGGTCAGATCGACAGCAGACACTGAAGAACATAAGAATGGATAAGATTGCAAGTGACCATTAGGCCTACACTAGGCAGTTCCATGTCCCTTACTACATTTCACCCCTATCAATAAAATTATCTGATCTTCTCTTAAAACAATTTATTGTTTCAGCGTTCACTACTTTGTTACTAAAGACCCCCTCACACTACGCATCAAATGGTGAGGAACTGACACCAGCAGTCCCCGCAACACACTCAAATTGAAGAGCGCTGGACACTTGACTCGCGCCACTGTCCACCCATCAGTGGTGGATTGGTGACGCACAACAGAAGACCCACCACGCTCATCATGTCAGAGAAGTTTCATCTCTGCTGGCGTCGTGGGGAC
>NC_134778.1:77194820-77204820 GCF_046742065.1 Oratosquilla oratoria
ATAAGCCGGACTGAGAGGCAACTACAGAGTCAAGAACTTTGATATTCTTACTAATCATACTTTTGAATATTACAAGTGGGAACTTTTACATGCTTACCACATTGTATTATTTTGCAGATGCAGCAGAACAAGAGGCAGCAACTCACGTGGATGACATTACCTGGGGTGATTCCAGTGACAGTGACGCTAACACAGAGGTTTATGGATCACCAGCAGCCTCGTCCTGGATGTTCTTACCATGAAGACACCGTGACTTTGACATTCCCCAGGAGAGTCATGGAATGTGATGCCATCTGCAATACAGCTGATCGTCTTGGCTTGTCTGACAATCAAGTTACTGCCCTAGTTTCTGCCACCTTGAAAGCTGGTGGGGCTGATCTGGACAAGTTAATCATTTCTAGATCAACAACAAGTCGTAACAGAATGCTGTTCAGGTACAACATCAGCCAGAGCTACATGGCGGGGTTCAGTAAGGACCCTCCCCAGTTTGCTGCTCTACACTGGGATGGGAAGATGCTTAGAGACGTCCTGGGTAGTGAACCTGGGACCACATCTGAGACTTTAGCTGTGTTCGTGTTTGGACTACCTGAAGTTGCTGGAAGGGGAAGTTGCTGGAAGGGGAAGTTACTGGAAGGGGAAGTTGCTGGAAGGGGAAGTTGCTGGAAGTACTGTGACCCTCTATGGTCTCCTTTCACCGTTCTGTTGTCGTCTCTATGGGCCGTCCTCCTTTTGTGCATTTACTTTACACTTTCCTTTCAACACTGTCTTTGTTACGTATAATTAGTCACTCACTATTTTCTTTTCTAGGCCCCATGCCTCAGATCATCCGACTTAGTCAAGTTCCAATTAGTATATGTATAGGAGAGTGTATATAAATGGAGCTTATTTTTCTTTCTTTTCATTCCGAATGTTATTACACTTGGTTCCTTAAGTTACACCAAGGGACTCCCTTTCTCAAGTCAGAAAAGCTGTTACAAACCCCGCATGCAATACTGCTTGCCCAAGCAATCTGGAATCCAATCCACACGGCTTCGTCGACTTCGATGGCATCGTTGGCTTCGACGACTTCGTCGGCATCGACGGCTTCGTCTGCCTCGAAGGCTTCGTCGGCATCGACTTAATCGCCGCATCGACGGCTTCGACATCCTCGTTGGCTTCGCTGGGTCTTAGTTGGGGCTTCGTCGGCTTCTTGGGCTTCGACGGCCATCGACAGCTTCGTCGGCCGGCGACGGAATTGACTGTTTAGACGGCTTCGTAAATCAGATATAAACAAGGTGGTAGAGGAATTTCGTTACATGCTTTAAAGTCAGACCAATATGTACATGTATTCATATAAATATATATATATATATATACATATACATATATATATACATATATGTTTATATTTATGTATGTATGTATATGCTAATAAGAACATGGGTACGTGTGTTCCCTTATGCAAAATAGACCACTTGGAAAAAGAAACTAACGAAGCAGAGCGCTTTCGTATATTACATCTTCAGTGCACTGAAGATGTAATATACGAAAGCGCTCTGCTTCGTTAGTTTCTTTCCCAAGTGGTCTACTTTGCATAGGTATACATGTATATATGTATGTATATATGTATGTATATATGTATACATATATACATATATGTATGTATATGTATATATACATGTATATATGTATGTATATCTATGTACATATACATGTATATACTATATATATATATATATGTATATATATATATATATATATGTGTGTGTGTGTGTGTGTGTGTGTGTGTGTGTGTGTGTGTGTGTGTGTGTGTGTGTGTGTGTGTGTGTGTGTGTGTGTGTGTGTGTGTGTGTGTGTGTGTGTGTGTGTGTGTGTGTGTGTGTGTGTGTGTGTGTGTGTGTGTGTGTGTGTGTGTGTGTGTGTGTGTGTGTGCATACATATATATATATATAATCATTTATTTCATATTCTTTGTTTTGTTATCATTTGTCTGTTTATTTATCATTATTTGCTTGATCCTCATGTATTGTTAATTATATGTCAATTTATCATTATCTACTATTTACTTGTTTGTTTATTATTTAACTGTACTTATGCATTTATTTGTGTATTTTATTTATTGTTTACATTATTATAGTTTTTATTTATTCATTTATTTATTTGTTGTTATTATGATTTTTTTCGCATCCGACCTAGATATGGACCAAAAGGTCTCCTGTCGGCATGCTCCACCTTTGTAATATATATACATACATATATATATACATATATAGATATATATATATATACATATATATACATATATATATATAGATATATAGATATATATATATATATATATATATATGGGAAACCCTTTATCCCCAGTTTTAAGTAATTTATACATGGAATTTATGTATATGTATGGGAAACCCTTTATCCCCAATTTTAAGTAATTTATACATGGAATTTTTCGAAACTAAAATATTATATATATATATATATATATATATATATATATATATATATATATATATATATATATATATATATATATGGAAGAAAGTCTTTACGAAAATAGAGAGCATCATAGCAATACTAGCAATTGCCACGGAAGAACATTGGTATTCTGTGTCAAATAGAGCTGATGCTGCTATTAGTAGTGCAGCCCTATTCGACTATAGTATTTTGAATTCAGAAGACAACTCCCTTGTAATTGACCATCACAAAGTCAACAGAAGTTAAGGAGGAATTTGACCGAATCTGAATACTTGGGAAATAAGATTTTTTTTTTTTTTTTTGGGGGGGGGAGGAGAGACACAACACTAATTAAAACATAAAAAGGGAACACATGGTATGGAGCAAAATAAATTCAAGATCACTATGTGTTTATAGAAGAACCTGCTACTTTCTGTTTAAATCATCTAACTATTGAACGTGAAACAGGTGAAAGTTTTCACCCACCTTGCACCCCTATCACCCGCCTTTATCCCTTTCGTCACTTTATTCATTTGTTTTCACTTAGTGATTACTGTCTTTATTTTCCACTGTTTCGTCATTTTCACAAGTTCAATTTCTTTATAATCTTTTCCTTCAGTTATGATCTCCTGTCTAGGGGAAGTGAAACTTGTAGACAGTTTTCTTTTCTTTCTTCCGTTAATTCTTAGCGAGCTTCTCTGAGGTACACTCAAGGAATCCCCCGAGAGCACGTATGCAAGGTCCTAAGTGAGCCTTGTAGTGACGTATTGATTTCTTTAGTCCAATGATCTTTAACTTTATATTTAAGATCTTCTACAACGGGTGTGATCTTACAATCGTGAACCAATTGAATTTTCTCCTCCACCCTTTCCCTGATAAGAGTCGTTGTCAATCTATATGGCAATATTGTTTAGTTAAATAATCTCGAATATCTGCATATTTCCCTTAGGTTACAAAATTCTTAAGTCAGCAATGGGTCCCCGGCCATTGTTTATAAACACAAAGTGGAGAGCAAACTTATGAGCACGGAGTGCCAATGGACATTAGATCACACAGTATGTGTATATATATATGTATATATATATATATATATATATATATATATATATATATATATATACACATATGGGAGATCTCATCTCATTTTCTCCAAGTATCAAACCTAGTTTTTGAAATCTCTTATGAAATTAGCTGGAGCTATATTAACTTCTACGTTATTCCAAGAGCTAATTCATTTGTATGAAAAAATTTATTCCTTGAAAACCTTTTTACATTTCTCTTCATAACTTGTTCCCATGACCTCTCGACTCCCCCTCACTCCAAAACGTGAGATCTGCTTTGTCAGTTTTATCTATTCCTTTTAAATGCCCTGGACACCGCCATAAAATCACCTGTTAGTCTTCTCATTCCTGATGATAGTAAGATCAGTGTTTTCAGTCTTTCTATGTACTTTGTACCTTTAAGGCTGCGGTTTTCAGTCTCAGGGCTATGAGGACTCCCAAGGGAGCCACGAGAAGAACTTAGGGTGTCCTTGACCTGCTGTTTCAAATTATATATTTCTAAGTTGAGGAATCTGAATTTGGAAAGAGATCCATCCCTCTATTCTGGCAGAAGATTTTTTTTTTTTTTTTTTTTTTTTTTTTGCGTCGACAATAAAAGTAGAGGGTTTTTCCTCATCGACATTTTGTTTTGTCTTACTTTATTTTTCATTATTATTTCTTAATTTTTTGGCAGGGTGGGATTTGGGATAAAAAAGAAGGGGAGCGACATGAAGGCTGGAAATTCATGACGGGAGGAATGGAGTGAAAAAAGCTGAGAACCACTTCTTTGTGTTCTCACAATCTCGTTTATTCCCTCCATCTTGTGCGGAACCCGTGCCATTGCTGCATATTCCCATCTAGGACGGATTAGAAACTATATATTTTTTTCTAATTATCTCGTAAATGCAGTGGAAAGTCACTTTTATTCTGATCAATAGTTTTGCCCATATTTTTGTTATGTGCCAGGTGACAGATTACCTCTGACAAGCATTTCAGTTCTTTCTCTTCATTTGATTATGTCCTTGTGTACCTGCCTGTTCTTGAGTGCGTGTGTGCGTGTATAGGTGTGTGTGTGTGTGTGTGTGTGTGTGTGTGTGTGTGTGTGTGTGTGTGTGTGTGTGTGTGTGTGTGTGTGTGTGTGTGTGTGTGTGTGTGTGTGTGTGTGTGTGTGTGTGTGTGTGTGTGTGTACGTGTGAGTGTGTGTGTCTGTGTTTGGCCACTTCTCTTAGCCCACTCTTATCCCGGTGCGCGCCAGAAGGCCACCCTCGGCCAGCCACTTAGGGAGATTGAAACTCCCCCGAGTTCGCCTTCGGACTCCGTCCGTCCTTGTCGCCGTTGTCACAACAATGTCTGTCCTTCTTATCCTGCAGGATCACTAAGTACTCTCCTTGTTGTCTTGTTAGACTGGAATTTCTTTTTATATCCTACTAAAGGCTGGCCAAGCGGCGTTAGAGCGTCGCTACTTGCGACGGAGGTGGAGGTGATGGTGGTTTGCGATGTTGAACTGAGTCATCCTCATTGCAGATAAGAAATACTTTTGAGCTTGGGAGGGAATGAGATGGAGGTAGGGGAGGGTCACTTTTTTCTATATTTACATATCAATAAATACCGCACTAAAACACCATTTTAATTAATTTCCTCTGATTATACTCTGCAGTGAACTGGGGACGAATTCGGAAAATATGAAAAGCATTGTAGCTTCATATAAGACAAAATAATCTAAAACCCTGGTATTATTCATGGGATTCATTTGTGCAAGGATGTATTTCTTTTAATTTTGATATTCGGTTGCACTCTACATCCACCTTTCAATCATGTTGCAACTCGGAGTACAAGAAATACAATTTATACATCGAATACAGTTCCTCTTTCATTCGTGATCTAAACTATACAAGCTGTTTCGCGGTTCCCTGTGGTACAGAGGTGTTAAACCGTTCCTTGCACGTCACAAGGGTTTGTCTTGTCGCCCTCCCTCTGCAAGGACCAACACAAGGGGCCTTTGACGGTGGGACGGGCAACACCACAGACTGACAGAAGGACACATCAGGTTGATTCGAAGCACATGTCCCGTAGGTGCTGTCTTAAGCGTCTCTTGTGGCTCGAAACAAGTTCCTTCCACGGTGCGTCACACACGGGCGTTCCGCCGTCTGCGCGTCTGGACGCGAGCGATTCGAATATAAAAAATAGATTCTTCGCGCTACGGTTAGTATCTCTTGACACTGCCCTGATGTGTCATCGGGTTTACCGTACCCCTGTTGGGTGAGAGAGATAATCCAACACGTTCCCATGAATGTGTGGGCCTACTTCAAATGTGCGCCGACATGTCTTGATGCGTCAATGCGAACCACGGCCGACCTCTTTCCGCGTCCTCTTGCCACGTGTTTCAATGGTGAACGGAATTCCCCCGAGCACAATTAACTCCTTCCAATATGTTCTCCAGACTTGTTTATGTGATTTGCTGTCCTCACGTGCCTTTTGGTCTCTTGCAGTCTCCTTCATTCTTATGTTCTTATGTCCTTATGTTCTCAGTGTGCTTGTTTGAATACAGCTTTGCACAAACGTCCTACAGGCACCGTTTCTTTAGATACTCGTTCTCCTCTTGGTACACTTTAAGTTTGGGAGTTTGGTGGTCCTGAAACGAATGAAAGTATTTTGTTAAACATGACTGAAAGACCATCGAAGAAAGTCATGCATGCAGGAAATAAATCTTTTAATAACTTGTTCTTCTCCCCCCATCTCCTGGTAGTCTTCCGGGCCTGACGCTTGGGAGTAATTTGCTCTGTAAGTCGCAATGGAGAAGGTTTCCTTTTTTGATGTATATATACTGATTATTTAAGGCTCCCAATAATATATGCTTATACATGTGGCCCCACAAAGGGATAAAATAATGCCTATTTTGATACGCTGTTCTCTGACGCATCTTCTGTTGTGTACCACATTTTCTGGCGATGTCCTTAAATCATAGATTTGCTCTCATAACACATACACACACACACACACACACACACACACACACGCACACACACACACACACACATGTGTGTGTGTGTGTGTGTGTGTGTGTGTGTGTGTGTGTGTGTGTGTGTGTGTGTGTGTGTGTGTGTGTGTGTGTGTGTGTGTGTGTGTGTGTGTGTGTGTGTGTGTGTGTGTGTGTGTGTGTGTGTGTGTGTGTGTGTGTGTGTGTGTGTGTGTGTGTGTGTGTGTGTGTGTGTGTGTGTGTGTGTGTGTGTGTGTGTGTGTGTGCGAGCGTGTGTGTGTGTGTGTGTGTGTGTGTGTGTGCGAGCGTGTGTGTGTGTGCGCGTGTGTGTGTGTCCATAAATTTATCTATGTATTTGTACTTTCGGTTTCAGTAAAATGTATTGCATCAATTCAAATGAAAATTTGTAGTTATCATGTATGGACTGAAGTTACCTTAGATTGCATTCTATATATCTTTTCTAGATATCCTGACACCAACCTTTGCCACAGGTTGTGATCTCACCGCTGCCTCACACGGCATGATGAGTAATCTCGACACATTTTAATTCGAAAACTTCCGGAAGTCTTTAGATTCCTTCCCGCGGTGACGTCACTCGAAGGGAATGCAATCGATATGGTTTAACATCACAAACCCCACCCCTCTCGGAAGGCTAGGACGGTGCCCATCACAGAGGACTTTGTAGCGTGGAATTTAATTAATCATGCCCTTGGTTCAACTTCGCCGGTGGTTGGATTCGAACCGCCATCCCCTCGACCTCCGCAAGTGACGACGCCCTAACCCGCTCAGCCAGCGAGTACAATCGTCTGACAAATTTAGGTTTAAGAAGGAAATAGACGAGAACTGGTTTACCGACACAGTGGTTAACGAATGGAAGAGGTTTAGTAACTATGTCGCGAGTGATGGTTGTTTTAACAGAAGATAACTTTATGGATAGGGATGATAGGTGCTAAGGGACATGGAACTGCCTAGTTCAGGCCTTATGGACTCTTGCAGTCCCTTCCATTCTTATGTTCTTATGTTCTTATCTGGCGTGTGTGAGGTTAAAGTATTCATAATGGACTCCATCATCGCAGCGAAAGGGTTGGATAACGCGCTGTCCTGCGACGTGTCTGGTGCAAGACGTCTTGGGTTCTTCGTGTCAGACACCTGCAGACATAAAGCAACCCTCACGAGCCTCCTGAGACGTACCAACATGCACGTGACTCACTCTGTCTTGACATGGGGAGGTAAATATCTCAAGACGTGGTTATCGTGCATGATCGTGTGCATATACAATATGCACTCTATTTGTCTGTACAATAAGCTTGTCTGTCCATTTCGATGCCCGTGAGCCCATCCCTTCTTCTATCAGTTTACTCTCTCTCACACACACAACACACGGTTAAATGGCACAGTGGTACCGTTCGCGACCGCTAACCTAGCGGTCCGAGTTCGATTTCCGTCCAGGGATTGAATCATTTTAGCGTGGCTGCACTGCGAACCAGCACTCCAACTCTCGTAGGCAAGGTTTTGTGTGTGTGTGTGTGTGTGTGTGTGTGTGTGTGTGTGTGTGTGTGTGTGTGTGTGTGTGTGTGTGTGTGTGTGTGTGTGTGTGTGTGTGTGTGTGTGTGTGTGTGTGTGTGTGTGTGTGTGTGTGTGTGTGTGTGTGTGTGTGTGTGTGTGTGTGTGTGTGTGTGTGTGTGTGTGTGTGTGTGTGTGTGTGTGTGTGTGTGTGTGTGTGTGTGTGTGTGTGTGTGTGTGTGTGTTTGTGTGTGTGTGTGTGTGTGTGTGTGTGTGTGTGTGTGTGGGTGGGTGTGTTTGTGGGTGGGTGTGGGTGTGGGTGTGGGTGTGGGTGTGGGTGTGGGTGGGTGGGTGTGTCTATGTCGGTGTGTAAGGTCAAAGCATTACCCATAGAATAGATTGGGAACATATGAACTCTGAACTCTAATCCAGGAGGGTAATAGTTGTCGATCACAAGTCCAACACAAGACCCAAGACCATGCTGGTTTGTCAATCCTGAAATCAATCATTTCCTAAGGTCTGAAAAGCATCACAACCTTGCAAGCCGTCACTTCTTCCCTTGGACAATGATTTATGATGTGTATTTGGAAAGTCACGGCGTTTACTCCTAGGTTTTTCAGTATAAGCTATTGGGCTCTCATTCTGAAAGGTGATGCCTGTCGATCAGGAATCTAGCACATGAAAATTATGCATCAAACACACACACACACACACACACACACATTCACATATACACATACTTTCACACACACACACACACACACACACACACACACACACACACACACACACACACACAAACAAGTTAAGGTGTGCATTTATGTGTAAGGTAACAGCATTTCCAATAGATCACTCAAAGTATGAGCCTGGAGCTCACGACATGGAGGGTAATTGCTGTTGATCACGAGACTAACACGTGATCCAAGACCAAAACTAAGAACATTGTGAAATACATACGCATATAGAAATAACAGGAGGAACTTATAATTTGCTTTAGAATATAAGGGTAGCATTACATTGTATAGAAGAGGATTAATGAAAGGGATTATTGGGAGTCTGATTCGCCCCAGACAGGAATATGCAGCAGTGGTGTGCTCACAACACCCGGAGAGAGATATGGGTCCTCGACCTACGTCGCCCTCGACATGCGTCATTTTAACTTTACGTTACAGAATGTTCAGTTTCTTTTGTCGTTTTAGGGATTGTTTTCATTTTTATGTTTTGTTTTTGTTTTTGTTTTTTTTACAGTTCCATATTTGTCATTTTCTTTTACTATTACTATGTTTTCCCTTCTACTTTTTGATATATACATAAGATTTTAGGGTGTTTTAGGATAGGTAAGTGACTCGGGCTATGGTAATTCCGACTAGCGTCGAAAATCGCTTTACGTCGCTCCGTAGGAACAAATCTCCGACGTAACTTGAGAACCCTTTGTATATGAAAGATAAAGAGAACACAAACGGCGACAACCAAGTCCGAGCGACAAGACATGAGGAAAGAGAAAAGTTTCTACGAGCCTAACTCCCTTCCAGCATACTACAGTTACGAAAATACTGTACACACCTCGGAACCGCTCCCCGATCCAGGTAGCCTTAGCGAGGCTGGATTTGATAATAGAACAATGGCCAGCTTCAACTGTACTAACACCAGGCATTGTCTGTCCAGTGAATACATATTAGAGGGCCACACCTTGTCTCAAACACTTGACACATACGAATACCCAAAAGTGACGTTGTAATGATGATAATAATAATAATGATGATAATGATAATAATAATAATAATAATAATAATAATAATAATAATAATAATAATAATAATGATAATAATAATAATAATGATAATAATAATAATAATAATGATAATAATAATAATAACAATAATGATGATAATAATAATAATAATGATGATAATAATAATAATGATAGTAATAATAATAATGATAATAATGATAATAATAATTGTTTTGTTTTAATAAATTTATTACGCCCGTGGGCGGCAAACAATAGTACATCTATCACAGCATTGTGTTAGAGGACATGTCA
>NC_134778.1:77214820-77224820 GCF_046742065.1 Oratosquilla oratoria
AAGGTTATCACACTGGGCTAATTTTCCTTCAACCTCCGATTAATCGGCGGTAGCACCCACCACCAGCACTTTTTCTGCGGTAAAATCACTACGACAAAAACTTTTTTTTTTTTTTTAACAAACATGAATATAATATGTCATTTGATACGCTGGAGGAAATTTATTTTCCTCCAGCATATTTCCTTCCAACCAGCTTCTCCAACAGTCGGAGGAAAAATAGCCTAGTGTGATAAGGCCCTCAGTACGGAGCGAGGATGTAGATTTCTGTGTTAGATAGGAAACAGATAACTTTGTTTTCGTGATGATATATGGAAACAAAATATACATTATAACATACACATGTACTTGGTACTTGGTATGTCACAACTATGCAGATTTACTATTTAGTAATATACACAATACTTCCCTTTGTTTCTATTTATACATATTTGTCGAAATATATATTTAGTAGTATATATGCTGTGTCTTGCGACACTGCTTCTGACCCAGGGCAGTGGACAGGATGCTTGGATGACTCGTTATCCAGGAGGTGCCAAGATAAGAGGGAGGGAGGAGGGTGGAGGGGAGTGGAATATATACGAAATGGAATGGGTGGGAGTTGCTTCTATGCCTTTTTCTTTTTGGCTACCCCCCGTGTAGGGGGAAAAGCCTTTGGTATATGTATGTAGTATATACAATACTTTCCATATAATTTAGCTAATGGTTTGTAACCAGAATTGTAATAACACATGAGTTTGAGGCAAGGTAGGATAAATGACTATAGAATAGGAGACGGGACCAAACGAGGCTTGTTGCTCCTTTTCCTGTATACTACAATTAGGTAAATACAACATCACTGAAATGTATTTTTGCGTAGCTCCTGAATACCTTATGTTAGGTTTTGGCATACGTAAATAGTGTAAGGCAAAGGTGGGCGCGTTCCTCCGTACGTTCCTAGGTACGTTCCTCGGTGCGTTCTGCTTTAGTTTGACCGCGGTTAACACTCCCAAACTATTAAAGCTTAAGAGACAGGTTCATACCGAAATAAAAGTCCGGTAGGCCACATACTGTACTATACCAAAATAAAATTTCGTAGGCCAAATCTAAAAGGTAGGCCACATACTATACCGGCACCTATATTGCTTTAATAGAAACGCACAAGGAAACGCGCGCAGCTCTGGACTAGATAGTTTAAGACAGGGGTGGGTAACCTTTGGCACGCGTGCAAAATCTGGCACACTAAAGACTTTTTTTCCCGGCACGCGAAACCCAAGGCTCACCTTAAAACAAATAACTAATAAATCTTCAACTTCTTTTGTATGACACTTGGTAACTGCATACCACGCTGGGCTGAAGACTAGGGTTCTAGGAGGTGAAGAGGAGCCCATACTCGTATGTAGACCTATAATATTACTCCGTTGGCACTCAAGAAACTTTTGTATCAAAGATTTGGATGATTTCGGAAAACACACACACTTAAAAATGTTGCCCATCCCTCGTCTAATATATGTGAGAAAAGAGTGACAATGTTTTATAACCGGCTATAAACTGCACACAGAAATATAAACAACTAAACGAAGTCAACCGAGCCGTTGTTAAAAAAAATCATAATAAAGAGCATGAGTCCTTGTGAGTATCTGACTCTGATTAGTTTACTATCAATTCCTGTTTAATCTTCGATGTCTACGTGCCCTAACTTTCCGAGACTGCAACTAAGCCTCTCCCGGCGTAATCCTTTCCTCGGCCATTAGCTATAGTCTTCATTCTTTTTTTAACTTATGACCTTTCTTTCCACACATGATATGAGTAAGCTTTATCAATTCTTGTGACAGCTACAATATATATGATATGATAACTAGATATTGGCTACATCCTTTTTCAAATTAAATCGAAGAATAGGACCTCAAAAATATATATGATAATCTTCATGAAAGGGCTCCATAAACATTGAAAGTTATTCTAAGGGTTCTGTCTATCTATATATATAGCAAGGGCCCCTTCCCCTATATAGGCTAAGGGGAAAAATGAGAAACATAAAAGCCTAAGAATGAAGGAGACTGCAAGAGACCATAAGGCCTACATTAGACAGTTCCATGTCCATAACCACCTATTATCCCCATCCATAAAGTTATCTAACCTTCTCTTAAAACAACCTGTAGTTTCAGTGAACATTACATAGTTGCTAAGTCTTTTCCATTCGTTTACAATTCCATTGCTAAACCAGATCTAGGCTTTTTCCTTCTTGAATCGAAATTTGTCCAATTCAAATCCATTACTACGAGTCTTGCTCTGCTGTCTTAATATGATGACCTTGTCTGCATCACCCATGTTGAAGTCCTTGCACGCTGATCTGGATTATTTTATACAACTGAGAGTCGGTTCTCGTATCACAGATGTCGGCACATGAGAGATTGTTGACTAATGTGGGATGGAGGTTAGGGAAGGGATGGATGGTAATGGAGTGGAGTGATAGGGAGAGGATTTTGCAACGAAGGTAGCGTACCTCAGAAGAACGAACAAAAAGAAGAAGAGGAAATAAACGATGAAGTGGAAGTGGAAGAATACCAAGACTTACAAAATAGAAGAAAAAGAAGAGGAAGAAAAGAATAGAAAAGAAGAAAGAGAAGAGGAGAAAAAAGAAAGGAAAAAAGAGGAAAAAAAAAAGAAGGGAAAGAAGAAGAAGAGGAGGAGGAGGAGCAATAACAAGAACAAGAGTAGGAACAAGACCAAGAGCAAGAAGCGAGAACAAGAGCAAGAGCAAGACCAAGAGCAAGAACAAAAGCAAGAGCAAGAACAAGAGCAAGAGCAAGAAAAAAGAAGAAGAAGAAGAAGAAGAAGAAGAAGAAGAAGAAGAAGAACAAGAAGCAGAAGAAGAAGAACAAGAAGAAGAAGAAGAAGAAGAAGAAGAAGAAGAAGACGAAGAAGAAGAAAAGGGAAAGCTTGAGCGGCCGAGCCTGCTCGGGCCATTGGGGAATAGAAGGCCAGGGACGAGGGCAGCGGCTGGGAAGCCATCTTGACTCTGCAGGACACAGTGCAGACAGTCACTGTCGCAGCAAGAGGCCCAGAAGTACGGTGATAATGTGCTTGTCTTGGTGTTCCCTGTGTCAACTCTGATGCCGAAAGTGGTGTGCACATCTACTGCAGGACGGTGGTGACGAGGATCTGAGGTGGTGGACTGGTGTTAGTAGTGGCAAGGAACCAGGTGGGGGAGCTTTCAGATTACGGTAGTGGTGGGTTGGGTGGTAGGGAGGTATGTGGTATGCATGCAGATGGCGGTTGCAGGCGTGGTAGCCCCTTGAGCGTCCGTGCGTTGAAGGCTTTCAAGATGTAAATGAATTTAGGTTTGAATGCACCTTAGGGGGTCTTCTCGGCTCGAGAACCTGTTTAGAACCGGGAACCGTCACCACGAAATGGCGTCCGTGGTAGCGCAAAGCTGGGACGTTGGGAGTCACGCTCAGAGGGACCCGAGTTCAAAACCCACGACGGCCGAGCTTGTTGAATTACATCGCTGATACTAGCGATCTGTTGGATAATAATTTAAATATGTTTTACGGGAGACATTAAGCTCGAGTGGAGAGGATGTACCAGCGGGAGGAGGAGTAGGAGGAGGAGGAGGAAGAGGAAGGGGAGAGGAAGAGGAGGAAGAGGAAGACTTACTGATGTGCGAGGTGGGGAGTGGGGAAAGCTTATCACGTGACTGACACAAACCGGATTTGCCCAAGCAAGCAAGCAAACCTCACTTCTATTAGAGCATCTCGAGCCAGCTTGTGGACTTCGGATGGACGCGGTGACCTTAATGACCTTTCTTCTTCCTTCTCTTGTCCCTTCTTCATCTTTTCCTTTTTCTCTCGTCTCCTCTTCTTTCAATTTCTTCTTCCCTTTCTCCTTCCTCTCCTCCATTTCTTCTTTTTCCTGCGTCTTCATATTTCCTCCGCTCTTCTCCCTCCACTCCTCGTCCTCCTCCTCCTCCTCCTCCTCTTCCTCCTCCTCCTCCTCTTCTTCCTTCCAAATGCATCTCTTATTCTGCTCACGAGTTCCTCTTAAATTGCGCGACACATTCTACATCTTACTCATATACATACATACACACACGCACACACACACATACACACTCACACATGTGCAAACCCATACACACGCATACACGCACATGCATGCACACACATGTACACATATACACACATACATACAAACACATACGCACGCACACACACACACACACACACACACACACACACACACACACACACACACACACACACAGTCTCGACGGCACATTGATACCGTTCGCAACCGCTACTCCAGCGGCCCGAGATCAATTCCTGCCCAGCGCTGATATAATTTCAGTATCGCTGCGCTGCGAGCCGTTACTCCAACTCTCGTAGGCGGGGAGTTGTGTGTGTGTGTGTGTGTGTGTGTGTGTGTGTGTGTGTGTGTGTGTGTGTGTGTGTGTGTGTGTGTGTGTGTGTGTGTGTGTGTGTGTGTGTGTGTGTGTGTGTGTGTGTGTGTGTGTGTGTGTGTGTGTGTGTGTGTGTGTGTGTGCGCGTGCGTGCGTGTGCGGGTTCGGATGTGTACACATTAGATGTTGCACGCTTCCGTCACGGACTGACAGCAAACTGACACGTAGTTTAGTACAGCCTTAATGATCCATTGCAGGATCGGCCTATCCCCTGAGGGACGATACAGCCTCTGTACTTGACCACGGTACGTGTGAAATTTTGGTATGTTGGAGATATAGTCCATAAGATAAAACAAACAAAAATATAATAATAATAATAATATGAAATGTAATGATAAAGATAAATATATATAACATTTATAATAGATATACATTGATGATGATAATAATAACAATGATGATAATAGAACTGAATGATATTGAAATAGAATAGAATTAGTTCAGATAAAGTCAAATAAAACAAAATAGAATAAGATAAATATAAAAGAAAAAATGGAAACTGCTGAGAAACTTGTTCACTTAATTGTATTCGTTAAATTTCCTTTTTTAAGAAATTGATGGTTCGACAAAGGAACTTACGTGTTTGTCTGCTCGTTGGGCCAATACTAGCTCCTCCCACTGATGCATATGCGATAAGAATGTCTCATATCCGTGCCAAAAGACCCCTTACTTTAGGAATTTAGAAGCTAGAGCTCTCATTGAATAAGGTGGTGGCACACTACGCTAGCATGCTACTTGCTTTTGCTATTTCGTTTGAATAGAAACGACTTTGGTTACGATCTTTTGTTTTTAATTTTCCAAATGACATATTACTCTTGTGTCGTTTAGTGAGAAGCTGACTTTTGAACTAAGAGAAGTTAAACCTAGAATATGAATGTTAGAGACACATTGTCGAGATATTCTCACGGAAGTCCGGAATATTGTAACCGAAGTCGTTTCAACTCAATCGAAGAAGCAATAGCAAGTAGCATGCTAGCGAGAAATGCCTAACGTGCCGCCACCTTAAGGTATAACTCTAAGTGACTACCAAGAAGTCTACCTTGCTACTAGAAAATATATTGATCTCTATCGAGGTATGAATGTATACATAGGGAAGAGGAATTATTAGCAATTATCTTAAACATAAGAACATAAAAATGAAGGAGACTGCAAGAGACCATAAGGCCTACACTAGGTAGCTCCGTATCCATCACCACCTGTCATCTCCATCTATAAAGTTGTCTAATCGTTTCTTAAAACAACTGATAGTTCCAGCGCTTACTACATGGATACTAAGATTATTCCATTCGTCGAACATTCGTAGCAGAATAAGAAAAAAATGCAAAATATTCGACTGAGCAAAAGATGAACTATGATAAAGGTCATCGTATCAACAAACTACAGTGGTACTTGATAAGGACAAGTAAACAGCATTTCATAAAACACAAACGCTGGTACCGGAAGCAATTGCTAAGTATATGAAATTTCGAAAATCGGAAGAAAATCACCAATAGAAGAAATTAACAGATGAAAAAAAAATATCACTGACTACTTCATCACAGACAACAGAAACGACAGCCTCCTCCCCCCAAAAAAAAAGAATAATAAAAATGAAAAAATCATCAGAGACAACGGGAACGACATAAATGCATTCCTCAGCAACTGCAGCTGTCTCTGGGCCATTCTTGTAAGGAGTGCAACGTCATGAGATCATATATGTCTATTGCAAGCAGTCATGCACCCTCACTGCCTTGACCCGGACACATGTATAGGAATACAATACCCAATGCAACATACTCTCCTCTTTTGCCTTATGTCGTCGTGGTCACAAGGTATCAGCGGATCTATAGATTTGGAAGGAGAGTGACGTGCGGACATGGAGGAGGACGAAATAAAGGTTAAAACTGACGGTTATGGTGAGGTGGATACACAGCTAAGATGAATAGAAAATGGGAGAGGAGTGGGAGTGGGGTGTTTTTTTTTTTTCGAAATTCGGGAGTGAAGAATCACTCCCACGGGCTTTGTTTGAGCCCGTGCGGTGGTGTTTATGTAAGGCACACCTTGTGGAGAGGAGGTGGAATAGTATAGCTAGTCAGAGGGTGATAGGGGGCAGTAGAAAAGAGAAGCTGCGGCTGCTAGAGCGGCGGTGGACGCTCTAGCAGCTGACGGAGCTCATAGGGGCTTTGGAGGCGGCAGAGGCGGCTCACAAGACCTTCAGGGGGAGCCGGTGGTCCTCGTCTGAGGAAAGAGGTGGCGGGGCAATCGCTCAGGTAGTGGTGGAGGTCGGCATTTTCTTCACGGCAGTGGTTGCACCGGCGGTCTTCTATGGTGCTCTGGGGATTAAGTTGCCAGAAGCAACGGTCCTCAAGACGTAACCTGAAAAGCAGCTTTTCTACCCTTCTGGGAGTGGAGCGGGGGAGGACTAGAGGTTCATAGGCTGTCACCTTGATGTACCAACCCGCTCGTTGGGAGATCTGTGCCTCCTGCCTGTGTTGGAGGTGCCACTTCTTGCGTGCTAATGCCCTGGTTTTAAGTTGGAGCTGACTCTTACTGGGAGGGACCTGGACATCGACACTGGCTCTTTTGCGGGCTGTGGCAGCAGCTGCGTCTGCAAGGTCGTTGCCATGCACACCGACGTGGCTTGGCACCCAGTTGATGATGATATGTCGTCCTTCAAGGTGTAATTTGTGCAGGAGTGCAATTATGTTGGTGAGGAGGTGGACATTATCGTCGGGCTCTGTCTGTTGTAAGCAGCTTATCAGGCTCAGAGAGTCAGTGTGGATGACCACGGAATTGGAGTGGGATACAAGGGCATGTTCTAGGGCCCCCTGCATCGCCACGGCCTCGGCTTGAAGAGAGGACGCGGAGTCGCTGACTCTCCTGCCGAAGATGTGTCCATCAGTGACGAAGGCAGCTCCAGCCGTGTTTGGGCTGCGTTGTTCGACGGACCCGTCTGTAAAATACACTGTATGACCAGGTCGCGTCAGTGCCCGGATGCCGTTATTTGCTAATACACGCGCTTTGTCCGGGTGGCATGCGCCCTTTGTCCCCGGGAGTGTCGTAAATTTAAAGGTCACGGGAGCTGGTGCCCACGGAGGCGGGCATTTGAAGTCCGGGTGGGATTGTGGGATGCCCTTCTCGAGGAGAGGTTGCCGTAATTGGAAGGAATCCAGGAGCTTGGCCGCGTGTGAGAGCCAAGTGTTGGGGGCGTTGCAGTGTGTCTGCACGTGCAAGTGAGGGGTAGATGTCCCGACTTAGACCTGTCTCGTCGCGGGGGTGGAGTGCGCGGGCAACAAAGTCCGCCCCGAGCATTCTTAACCTGAGTTGGAGAGGAGGGAGCGAGGCTTCCCGCTGGAGGTTGAGAACTTTATACCACCGTTGTGCTCCCAGGATAACTCTAGCCGCTTCATTCTGGCATGTCTCAAGCCTTTGGAGTTTGTCCACGTCCACAGTAAGGAGAGCCGGGGCTGCGTAGTCGGCGATAGAACGCACCGCTTGTACGTAGTACGTGCGGAGGACTTGATGTGTGGCACCAAGTGCTCTTCCGCACATGGCCCTCATCACTGTGGTTCTGGCCGTCATTCTTTCTCTGAGGTAGGATATTTCCCTGTTGAAGGTGAGGCCCCTGTCGAGCCATACGCCCAGGTACTGGAATTGTGTGACCCAGTCCAGCGCGAATCCTTGAGCAACGAGGGGTTCCTTTCCTCGTCCGAGTCCGAATGCCATGGCTTTAGACTTCCGAGGGGATATTTTGAGCCCGATCCTGACGCATTCCGCTGCGACGGCGTCGAGGCAGCGCTGTGCCCTGTCGTGGCATCGTTGCTTCCCAGCAATGATGAGAGCTAGATCATCGGCGTAGGAAATGATTTTGCAACCGTGGGGGAGGGGGAGCTTCAGTACGTTGGAGATAAGCACGTTGAAAAGGGTCGGACTGAGGACCCCTCCCTGTGGTGTACCATTCTCTAGCACCGTGGGCTCCGACATGTGGCCTTGGAAGCGCACGCGCGCATATCTGCGTGACAGGTAGTCGGTTATCCAGGTGAGAAGTCTTCCTCTCACACCTTTTCATGCGAGAGTGTCCTGGATCGCCAGAGGACTGGCTAGCTCAAAGGCCTTTTCCAGATCGAGAAAAACTGTGATGGAGGGCTCGCTGCTCACTGCCGCTAGAAGGGTGGCAATGCTATGGGCCGTACCAGTGCCCTTGCGATAAGCAAAGATATGCTCATGCAACGGACCTAGTTTCCATAGCAATCTGTTGAGTACCATCCTTTCTGCTGTCTTTCCCATACAGCTGACCAGGCTGATGGGGTGGTAGGTACCGGGTTCCTTGGGGATTGGTACTATTGTGGCCGTCTTCCAGGCTGTGGGCAGTCTCCCAGTTCTCCAGGACGCATTGATCACTCGGAGGAAGGCCTCATCTCCTGCAGGTCCGAGGTGTGCCAGCATGGAGTAGGTGACTCCGTCCTCGCCGGGTGCGGTGTCCTTGTTAGGTCTGCGGGCGGCCATGAGTTCTCCGAGAGTGAATTCTTCGTCGGTCTCGTCCGTCTGGGCCATCATGTCCCCGACGTGGTGAATCCTTTCTTCCCGCAGCTGTTGTTGCATCTCGTGGGTGCGCTGCGGCAGGAAGGCACTGCTGGTTCGAGAGGCGAATTCCTCTACCAGCCGCTGTGCCTCTTCGGTTGGGGCATGGTGGGTTAGACGTGGGCTAGACCTGTTAGTGGCTACATGAAGTTTGCGCCATAGCTCGGAGAGGGAGGTGTGGGCGTTGAAGCTCTCGCACCACTCATGGAATTTGTTGACCCTGACACGCGTAGCCGTGGCATGCGCTTCACGAACGGCTGCTCGGAGGTTGGCAAGATTGACCTGCGTCCTGTTCCGTCTGAAGGCGCGACGGAACATGCACACCCTGTGGTTAGCCTCTCTCATTTCCTCGTTGTAGTACCAGTGGTTCTTGTGCCTCCGGGTGGGCTGTCCCTGCAGTGGAATCGTATCTCTCGCGGCAGCGTGGAGGGCGGTTGAGAGGTCCGCCTCCAAGCTGTCGACGTCCCAAGTTGAGGGGTTGTACTCAGTTGCCCAGGACGCCAGGGCGTTGGAGAAGAGAGGCCAGTTGGCCTTGGATGTGTTCCACCGCGGGATGTGTGGCACCACCGGTGGGGGAGCCACATCTCGTATGTACGTGCATACGGCGAAGTGGTCACTGGTGACAACGGAGTGGACCTCCCATCTTGCGCGGGAGGAGAGAGTGCCAGTCACAAGGGTTAGGTCAAGCCTACCTCCTCGTACATGGGTCGGGGAGCCGTCGTTCAGCAAGGCGATGTGGGAGGAGGTTAGGGTGGGTGCGCTCCTTGGATGGCTACCTCCCTTATAAGGAGGAAGAAGCCTATTTGGTATATAGATACTCGTAGATAGGAAACACAGGATGGCTATCTCAAGGGAAAGAAGCCTATAGGTATGTAGATAGATAAATAGCAAACGCAGGATGGCTACCTCAAGGGGGCGAAAGCATATTAGTATATAGATAGATAGATAGATAGATAAGAAACACAGAGAGGAGGTCTGAAAGATTTTGTTTCTCTCGCTACT
>NC_134778.1:77229820-77232320 GCF_046742065.1 Oratosquilla oratoria
TGTGAATTATTGAAAGAACTTCAGGGAAAATGCATTGAGGAAGTAAGCGTAACAATAGGCGGAGGTTAGAGTCGTGAAGAATATATGAAATGATGTTACGAACGGAGTTCCTCAGGGCTCTGTTCTTGGGCCACTTCTGCGTGACATATGTCCCATAAACAAAGATCATGGACTTCGTTTTACTTCACATTTACTTACGATAATGAAGTCTTTGAAATAGAAAATGGTCCCTCAGATAAACAAGATATTCAAGAAGAATTGGATTGTTTAGTAATTATGAAGTGTATATCCTGTGGCAAGAGTTTCCACGCTACTCACCGTTGAAAGTGAGACGAGAATGTATCCGTATCGGCGAGGCATCTCAAGGGTTGTAAGCGAAATTAATAGATCGGATTTGTTTTGAAACTGTGAGTTTATGTTCTGTGAGGGCTTGTTATCTCTATGTGTAAGTGGCTTATACCAACAAGGACGTAAAAGTTATTCACTATTATCTTGGAGCACGTGTTGGGCTCGTGATCGATAGCTATTACCCTCCTGGGTGAGAGTTCGGACCTCATATATAGTAGTACGATCAATAGGTAATACTTTTTACACACACCATACGCTCTTGCGTAAGGGTGATAGTAACGACCTGCACTACTCGATCAAATATTTCACACCGTAAGCGAGGTGCAAACTCGGTATCAGAGCGTGGAAGCCCTAGACACTAACAATTACACCAGGAAGATTAAGTCCTAGAAGTAAATTCGCTTGGCTTTAGTCAGAAGAAGACCAAAAGGGCTTTTGCCAAATTAGCTGGCGCCAAACGGCCGTGGCAAAACGCCGACGCCAAAACGTCTTCGCCAAACGATCCCAGTTCGTGGCTGCGATTGCCCTAACTCCTTTAACATGGAATCCTGCCTTCAATTGAATAAAATCAACTGATGCCAATTCACACAAAATTTGCAAATAACCTCATCACAATAAGAGGATTACGTTTATTCGTACTATATAACCTCTCCTCGGATACTGAGAGCCATTGTCCAGTGACCTTGGCGCAGTCACAGAATACACTGTTTCTAGAGATGGCTTCTCATTCAGTAATCTTCAAACCTTTCTAGACATTACAGAATATAGACCGATAAACAGAATCTCGGGGCAGTCAAAGAATTCACTGTATTTAGACAAGATATCTCTTTCAGTAGTCTTCAAAGCTTTTTTGACACGACAGAACATCATACTCACATACATATACCAACGGGTTTTCTTTTCCTTACAAAGAAGGTAGCCAAAGTCAAAGGCATAGATCCACTCCCACCCATTTCATCCCCCACATACTCTACAGAACATGAAGAGGTAAATAGGTAGAGAAAAAGTGGAAAGGAGATTATGGAGAAGGAGGAAGTGGAAGGAGAAAGGAAGGAGGAGGAGGAAGTGGAAGGAGAAAGGAAGGAGGAGGAGGAAGAGGAAGGGGAAGGAGGAAGAGAAGGAGGTGAAAAAGCTTTGATAGGCAGAATGTGCGTTGTTAAGATTGAATGCTGATATGAGGGAGAGTAGGAAGAAGGAAGAAAAGGTCAGGAAGGAATGGGAAGGAAGAGAAGTGACGCAAGAAAGGAAGCTGGGAAGAAGAAAAAAGAAACAGTAACCAGGAGGAAGCGTGACAGGGGAAACTTAGTTTCACAGATGTGAAGAAACTTCGAGAACATGAGAAGGAGGAGGATGTGGAGGTAAGTGATGCGAAACTTAGAAGGAAAACAAGATGGAGGAACTGGAGGTGAAGGAGGAGGAGGAGGAGGAGGAGGTGAAGAAGGAGGTGAAGGAGGAGGAGTTATTTGTACAGCGCCAAGCGGCTGAGGACTTGATCCTTGAGCCCTTGAGGTCGACGAGTCAGTCAAAGGTTACCCTCGAGGGTGAGCTGAAGTGTGATCGTGTTTTGGCAATGGTGTGTAGCTTCGACATTGTGGTGGTCTGACAGTGCGTTGCGTTAGGCAATTTCCTGTGCATTTCCTTACCCCATGAAGGTGGCGGCACACTAAGCATTTCTCGCTAGCATGCTACTTGCTTTTGCCATTCCCTTTGAATAAAAACGACTTCGGTTACGATTTTTTTTTTTTTTTTTTTTAAGTTTCCAAATGTCAAATTACTCTTGCGTCATTTAGTTAAAAGCTGAATGACGAACTATGAAAAGTTAAACCTAAAACACGAATGTTAGACACATTATTGAGATGTTCTTACAGAAGTCTAGAATATTGTAACCGAGGTCGTTTCTGCTCAAACGAAGTAGCAAAAGCGGGTAGCATGCTAGCCTAGTGTGCCGTCACCTTTACTCACGTGATGTGCTTTTAAGGAAATACCAATTTATTTTCTCTAACGTGATGGTATGGTGATATGGTATGGTGGTAGTCATCGTATGTGTTGGTATGACATTTGTGTATGATGTGTATCTGTGTTAACGCTTGTCAAGCTCAGTCTGTCCTCGCTTCGCTCGCAGCGAAGCGAGGACTGACGTCATATTTTTCTG
>NC_134778.1:77237320-77239820 GCF_046742065.1 Oratosquilla oratoria
TAAACTCCAATTGCAGTTCTACATACACTCTCTGAAGAAGTTCTACGCGAACGAAACGTTAGAGTGTATAGGGTTCCGAGCCTTCCCCTGTGTTTATGTTCTCCATCATCCAAATAATTTGTCTAAAATACTTATCAATATATATATATATATATATATATATATATATATATATATATATATATATATATATATCTTATGACCTTGGTCCAACTCGCTGGAGGTAGGGTTTGAACTGCCGTCACCTCGACCACCACCACAAGTAGCGACGCTCTAAACCGGTCAGCCAGCAAGCATCCCCAACTTGAGCTAATAATCTAAAAGTATCAATACAATGTTATTCCATCTCCATTAGATACTCTAGGTAAAATGAATAGTCTCTGAGACATCTATACATTTAAGTTACATAGATATATATGACAGTATCTCTAATTATTATAATTATTGTTATTGTTGTTATTATCATTCTTAGTAACGTATCATTGAGCATTTTCCCCATCCTAAGAGGGATAGTCGAGTCAAAGGACCCACCCTACACCCTTCTCAGCACCTCGTGGATAAAGGGTCATCCCTGTTCCCGCCACATCCCGCGGGTCAAAGTCAATGCAGCAAGACACAGCTCTTCCACATCAAGGCCCAACAGCCAGAGGTGGTTCACCCAGACTCGTAGTAATTTATTTGAATTAGACAAATTTAGATTTAAGAACGAAATAAGCAGGAACCGGTTTACCAATAGGGTGGTTAACGAATAGGATAGACTTAGTAAGCATGTAGTGAACGCTGAAAGTATTTTTTGTTTAAAGAGAAATTTAGACAACTTTATGGGTGAGGATAATAGAAGGTATTGGACATGGAACTCTACTTTATTCTTATGTTCATCTGTTCACACACACATTCACTCGGAAATTTTGCGGAGCAGACAAGAGGACTATCCCCGTGAGGAGTATCATTTATTTATCCATTTACAAACACTCTCCATCCACTCCTATCTCCCACGCTCCCTTCGTTGCTTGACAGACATTCCTCTTGCATCCAGCTCCCCCCTCTGCCCCATCCATCCGCCTCATTCTTGGTCATCCTCTCAAGTTCACTCCATCCACATTTGCTTTCGATAATTTTGCCAGACTTCTCCCCCACTCGTTCTTTCCATGTGCCCAAACTCTCTCAGAACTCTTTGATCTATCCTATCCAAAAGCTCTCTTTCCATCCCTGCTCTTTGTCTCATCACCTCATTTTTTACTCCATCTATCTTCGTAAAAACAGTCATATTTCCCAGACATTTAATTTCAAACACATTTAGATTCTACCTTTCCGTCTCCCTCAGATTCCAAATCTTTGTTCCATAAAGAGTCGTGAGCATGGTCACGCTCTCATGCAACCTTCTCTTTGTGTTCATCAACAGATACCTATCTATTATAACACTTTTCATTCCCCATACTTGCCTCTTTTAAGGTACGTTTAGCTCGTTGCAATTATTAGCTTACCACAGCCAATGGCGGATTACGCGCCATCATACCGGACATCGTATTTGGGTAAACGCGTTGGTAGGCATGGTTAAGATTATCAGCCTCGTACTTTGCAGCTCAAAGCAAAACAACCCCACTCAAAACAAAAACAAAAAAATGGTGCAATAATCGCGGCGAGCAAAACGTACCTTTACTCTATAAATCACCTCCACCTCCAATCCTTCATTCACATGTGACCTCAAATATTTGGAACTATTTCCCTTAGCCTCTCCTCTTTCAAGTTTATGTCCAACCCGCCATCATCTCGTTGTACATTTCATTACCTTAGTTTATGTACATATTTACTTTCGTGCAGTATATATGTCCTGTGTATTTCTCGTTTCAGTGAGTGTTATATCTGGCGGTCTTGGTACTAGTTATGACACTTTTAAAGATAGTTTATTTGCATTTTGAGTTTGTCCTTAGTAAATCTATTGTAGGATTTATTTGTAAGTTCCTTGTACCATTGATTTATGTCTTATAATGTAAGCTACTTCAAACCCATTTTCTATAAAAGAGATCGGATCTTGAAGAACATTTCGTGATTCAAAGAAAATTTAAAGAATATATCATACATCTATATTTTCAAAGGAATGTTCTAGATATAAAAGAAATATACAAATTTAGAAGTAGTTTCTTTACTAGTTTAATTATAGGTAATGTACATTTTCTGAATAAACCCGTTAATGAAACAATAAAACTATATTATTGTGTGATATAGATGTTTAGCAAAATACTCTTTTTTAGAAATATTTACATAGTCTGTAGAAGCGTGCTAATAAAGTAGCAATGGATTTTAATTGGACAAATTTAAATTTAAGGAGGAAATAAGCAAGAATTGGTTTATCCACATAGTGGTTAACGAATAGAATAGACTTAGTTACCATATAGTGAGTTCTGAAACTATTGGTTGTTTTCAGAGAAGGTTAGATAAATTTGTGGATGGGGATGATAGGTGGTAATGGATATGGAACTGCATAGTGTAGGCTTTATGG
>NC_134778.1:77244820-77252320 GCF_046742065.1 Oratosquilla oratoria
CATACATATACCAAGGCTTTTTCCCCCTTACAAGGGGGGTAGCCAAAAAGAAAAAGGCATAAAATCATTCCCACCCATTCCATCCCTGAATACACTCCACACCCTTCCACCCTCCCTCTTATCTTAGCACCTCCTGAAATGACGGGTCATCCCTGCACCTTGTCCACTGCCCTGGGTCAGAAGCAGTGTCGCAAAACACAGCACATCCACAGCAAGGCCGCTTCATTAAATCGGCGACCCCCCCCCTCTCCGTCCCCCCAGAGTAATAGTAAATTCAATATTTTTGTGATAATTTTTTATGATAATTTTTATCGAATTTACCATTACTCTTATCATTATTGGTAGCATTATCATTATTATTGCATTTGTTTATTATTTGTTACAATGAATGTGTAGTGTCCACACTTGTTGCCATTCCTTTGAAAAAGTATACCTGCGAAACTAGTCAGTGATAAACTCAGACTAAGACTCCTGTGTTTCCTACTCCACTTACGTCAACTTGTCAGAATAACATCTCAACAATTATGATTATCTCATATTTGATAGATTTTTGTGATATGTTTTACCACGCTATTTTATTTTCATAATTTACGATGCTGTGAAGAATGAGGGGGAGTGGATAGGGGATGGGGGTGAAGGAGTATGTATGAAAAATAAATTGACGCAGTCCGAAGGGATTTCTCCCCGTCTTTTCCATTTCTGCATGAGGGGACAGAGAGGGGGGAGGGTCACCGATTTAATTAAGCGGCCTTTCTGTGGATGCGCTGTGTCTTGCGACACTGCTTTTGACCCAGGGCAGTGGGTGAGATGCAGGGATGACCCGTCATCCAGGAGGAGCCAAGAAAAGAGGAAGGAAGGATGGTGGAGTGTGTGGGGATGGAATGGGTGGGAGTGGTTTTTATGCCTTTGTTTTTTGTCTACCTCCCTTGTAAGGGGGGAAAAGCCTTTGGTATATGTATGTATGTATGTAAGAGTACTTCAGCCTGGGGCAAACTCAGAGTCTATGAACAGCGTCTATCTGCTTGAGATGGCTCTAAGAAACAAAACGATGCACTACAAGTTGCCATCTACAGTGAATCTACAAAATTATAAAATAACATAAAAATGAAAGAGTGTATGATAGACTATATTATATAGAAATGTATAATCTATAACACCAGGCCATGGCCCCATAGAATCTTGTCAGGGCCCCTTTGGAGCCCCCTATGGCACCCTTGGAGCCTCATATGGCCCCCTTTGGAGCCCCTCATGGCCCCCTTGGAGCCTCATATGGCCCCCTTGGAGCCCCCTATGGCCCCCTTGGAGCCCCCTATGGCACCCTTGGAGCCTACTATGACACCCTTGGACCCTACTATGGCACCCTTGGAGCCCCCTATGGCCCTCTTGGAACCCCCTATGGCCCCCTTGGAACCCCCTATGGCCCCCTTGGAGCCCCCTATGTCACCCTTGGAGCCCCCTATGGCCCCTTGGAGCCTCATATGGCCCCATTGCAGCTCCCTATAGGCCCCTTCGAGCCCCCTATGGCCCCCTTCGATCCCACTATGGCCCCCCTCGAGAGATAAATGTTCAGTTGTGTACATGGACGCGATATAGCGTTAGAAAATTAATTATTAATTTTGTAAATTATAATGTATCAACGTAATATGCAATTTTCTTGGCGGAAATAAAAAACAAAAAAGTTGCTAAAACAGATTTCGTAAGTAACGAAGTCGCGCCGGACGAATGGTACGCCATGTTTGTTATGATAGATGCCGACGTCGAAGAAATGAAAGGATGATAAATTCGTCTAACCTAACCTAACCTAACGTGTATTTAGTAAATCGGTACCTGTAATTTAAGGTCATCCGGATCGTCGTCGTCGCCGTCGTCATCACGGATGTTGAAGGCCTGTTCAATTACTATCTGATTGCGGGGTATATAGTTTTTTTTATAGCTTGAAGGAATCCATGGATTTCAGCTCCATAGCATTCCTTCAAGAATATATACCTCGCGACGTATTGGCGGAAGTCCCGAGGGCGTACACCAGGCCTCAACTGGACCGGGCAGACAACACTTGACAAACGACAAGATGGCGTCCTGATCTTATGCTACCAACTTCGTTCGTTAGTATATTTGCTTGTATCAAGGTATTTTTCATTTTTATTTCCGCCAAGAAAATCTCATATTACGTTCATGTATTATAATTTACAAAATTTATATTTAATTTTCTAACGTTATATCGCGTACATGTACACAACTGAACAAGTACCCTTCGAGCCCCCTATGGACCCCCTTCGAGCCCCCTATGGCCCCCTTCGAGCCCTATATGGCCACCAGGTGGTGAACCACTGCCTCAGTGCAATGTTTCTCTCAGAGCTTTCTCGAGCAGAAAGGCTCAGATTACAATCTCTGAGCATATGCAGTATGTCCCTGAGGAGAGGGCCACTTGGAAAGGATGAGGACACAATGTCTGTGCTCCAACATGTGCGTGGTAAGCTGGTAGCAGACGCGACTCATGAGAACCCGGGATCGAAGCCTCGCGAAAGAAATCACTGCAAAGTGTGATTTGGTCCATAATATGGTAATACAGCATTACCAGTTGTTGAACCTCGGCTATTGCGAATGAGTGATGACGTATTGTTTCCTGGAAGACTTGTGCATGTACATGTGTGAGATGCATTACCTTGGACAACGTGCTGGACACGTGATCGCCAGCTATTACTTTCCCGGATGTGAGCTTTGAGCATGTAATCCAAAACCAGTGAAGCACACACAAACACACACACACACACACGTACACACATACACACACACACATGCACACCAACAAACAATATATATTCAATCATCACCATCTGTTGTAGCACGGCCTTTTTTTTTTTTTTTTTTTTCCTCGTGGTTTACGAGTGTCCTTCAGCCTGGGGCAAACCCGGAGTTTGTGATCAGCGTCTATGTGTTTGAGAGAGCTCTGACGAACAAAACGATGCACTACAAGTTACCATCTACAGTGAATCTACAAAATAACAGAATAACATAAAAATGAAAGAATCCAAGATAGCAAAATCTAATATGCTGTTCGTCGCCTCATCGGTTATTCTCCTGATTCTGAAACTGCGTTTCCCTACGAAGACGTTTCCCTACGAAGACGCCTATTCCCGATACACTGAAAATAAATCCTCCCTGATGACTGGTTTTCTCTGCCAGATTTTTCGACAGTTACCATTTTCAAACTAAGTCGCCTTCGTCTTTTCTTGCACGCACAGGTTTAATGCTTATGTCCTTGTTGGAAGTGCAAAACGTCTAAGAGCCTATTTTCGTTAAAGTACTCTCTTCTTCAGTCACTCCTAATCAGCCTTGCGTTCTCTGACCACCGCTTCCCTTATCGTGGTCCTCCTCTGGCTCCATCAAGGACCTACTCAAGTGGAGATATTTCGAGACTGTAGTGGTAATGCATATGGGAGAGAGAGACGGCTTGGGGGGGGGGGAATAGAGGGGGAGATGGAGGAGATAAAGATGAATAGAGAAAACGAGACGAAAAGAGAATTGGGGAAGGGGAATAGAGGGGGAGATGGAGTACTGTACTGTGTACTGTAAAAATTCGAGAGTGAAGCTCCCACGGGCTTTGGTGTGAGCCCGTTTGGAGGGTGTTTTGTGCGGAGATAAAGAGGAATAGAGAAAGCGAAGCGAAAAGAGATTTAATTTCCTTGGTATGGTGACGATTTTTTTTTATTCTAGTTGTCGCCAGGCGATTTTATTCATCTCTGAGGGTCGCCGTATACTTTAATGCTTATGAAATGTGGACCTTTTACTCGTAGTAATGGATTTGAGTTGGACAGATTTAGGTTTAAGAAGGAAATAAGCAAGAACTGGTTTACTAATGGAGTGGTTAACGAATGGAATAGAATTAGTAACCAATTAGTGAGCGCTGAAAAAAAAAAAAAAAGAGAGAGAGAGAGAGAGAGAGAGAGAACAGGACGAATGAAATAACATCTGGATTCTAGGGACTCTCTTTGTTTTTTTTATTTTCTATAAATAAACGAGTAAAGTATAATTCCTACACAAAATATTTTCTAAGATGCCTTTTTGGATACTTCCAAGAACCGGTTTAGACACCCCCTGGGGATATTTACGCACCGCTTGATGAACACCTTCTCTAGAACATAATCTATACCGATCATTATCGAGTGAAAGAATCAGTGCAGCAAAGAATGACCAAATCTATACAAGGGATTAGAAATTTACCATACAAAGACAGGCTTAGCCACCTTAATTTACTCTATCTGGAAAGACGAAGAGTGCGGGGTCATCTAATAGAGGTATTCAAATGGGTCAAGGACTTTAACAAGGGTGATGGGGGCAAGGTTATCATATAAAGACAGCAGGACAGGACTCGCAGTAAAGGATTTGAATTGGACAAATTTAGGTTTAAGAAGGAAATTGGCAAGAATGATGGTAAGGGACATAGAACTGCTTAGTGTAGGCCTTATGGTATCTTTCAGTCTCCTCCATTATTGTTTTCTTAAGCTATTCACTCCTTCACCATAGTAGCGCTCTTTAAAATAAAGAAAATAATTTGGGATTAGCCAGAAAAAATCAAAGAAAGGCACCACTGCTGCCAAAACGGGCTTAACCATTTCAGTATAAGGACACATTCCTTCATCTGAATAGAATTGTATGCTGTCAACCAGAAAAAATATGTAAAGAGCGTCACCGTAGAAGAAAGGACCCAGGGCGAAAGAGTTACATAACCACCACATCTGGCTGGGGTGGGTAACCTTTGCCACGCGTGCAAAATCTGGCACACTAAAGACTTTTTCCCCCCGGCACGTGAAACCCAGGGATCAGCTTAAAACAAATAACTAATAAAACTCCAACTTCTTTTGTATGACACTTGGTAACCGCATGCTGCGCTGGGCGGCGGATTGAGGTCCTCATAGGAGATGAAAGGAAGGAGCCCATGATTGTATGTAAACCTATAATTTTATTCCGCTGGTAGGCAAGAAAACTTTGAATCAAAGATTTGGCTGATTTTGGCACCCACATTTAAAAAGGTTGCCCACCCTGGTCTAGAGGATATTTCAGTTGGCAGTGATTAGCCTCTTCACTTCAATAGCTGTCCCTTATTTGTATAGAATCACACACACACACACACACACACACACACACACACACACACGTGTTCTACGAAGCTCCCATGCCTTCTATTTGATATACCTTTTTCTAGGTATATGGAATGTCAAAGAATATCCTTACCTTTGGATAATTAATTTTCACAAACCTGTCTCGTCGGAAAAAAAATATCTATACACCCTTTTTCTCTCCAAAACCCACTCTGCGGTTCCCTCGATTTCTCTCTTGATACTTCCAGTGAACATACACTCGCATACTTTGTCGACCATATTCATACTTGTCTCCTTTTCCCTTTGTATTAAGACAGCTGGGCAGGACTCGTAGTAATGGATTTAAATTAGACAAATCTAGCTTTAAGAAGGAAATAGGTAAGAATTGGTTTACCAACAGAGTGGTTAACGAATGGAATAGGCTAAGTGACAATGTAGAAAGCGCTGAAACAATTGGTTATCTTAAGAGGAAATTAGATAAATTTATGGATAGGGATAAAAGATGGCAAGGGACATAAAACTGCCTAGTGTAGGCTTTATGGTCTCTTGTGGTCTCCTCCATTTTTTATGTTCTTATAAATACACGAGACATTTTTCTACATATTTGAATTATCTCCTTATAATATGTGGGGACTGTTTTAACTAGTTGGTACTACGTGCCACACAATTGTAATTTCTTTTTTTCTTTTCACTAGGAGGACCAAAACGTCATATCTGGTAACAAACTTGACTTGGAACAAAAACAACATAAAGTAACTCACACGACTCAGAAACTTCACAGACGTCCTCGGAGCTGTTTCTTAAGTGATTCACTCACTTGTGTTTCCTGTATACCAGCTTTGTACCAGCTGTACCCTTGGGGATCGAGCCGTCCCTTGCGACTCGAGAAGTCTATTGCAGATCAAGTGGTCTCTTCAAGAGCTGAATCGTCAAGTGTCGATCAACTCTACGTATTCAATTTCCATCGCCTGAAAACAAACCCTTAGGATTATCCATTCTAATCCTTACACTTTTTTTTATTCTCTCTCTCTTCTTTCTTCCGAAATTCTTCCCCAAATTTTCATTTCCTCCAACCGCCTGCATAGCTTCTGTATTCTCCGTTTTCTGTAACATCTTCTTTTCTTTTATATTTTGCTTTTACTTTTCTCTTTTTACGTCTGCTATTCCTTCGACCTCTTCCTCACTCGCTTTGTACACCCATATGCTCTGTTTCACAGTCTGTTGCCTCCAGCATTGCTATTATCCTCCCCTCCTTGACTCCTTTTCTCTGTCAGCCGGTGGCATTGATTAGGTTCTCTTGATCTAAAACTCTCGACTTACCACATCTGCCCTTCGTCCCGTCCATCTCTCGGCAAAATGCAGTCGTGTTGTTTCTGCATTAGCCTCCAGAAGGGTGTGGTAGCCATCGGAGTTCTCAGCATCGTAAGTATTGGCCATCAAAGCCCACAGTTTCATTAGTAAATATAGAGTATGTACTTTAAAGGCGAAAAAGAGGGACTATGATTAAGAGTACGAACAGAAAGCAACCCAAGAATAAACAGTCATGATTTAACTCTTTATCTAAGTCTCTTGGCCAAATAAAAATGTCTGTCTGTATTGAAGCTGACACCTTATCACTTTACGAGTGATACCTGACTGGGGAGGCATGAAACAGAAGTCCAAATGACATTTGAACTATTTTCTATCCTCCAAGACATCATTCATCCAAGATTGGTCGTCTTCAGGGAGGGAAGTGTCTATAAACGAGGATGATATAAGTATAAGCACATGAGATTGAACATAGGCAATATGACAGACGGTGCCCTATCGTAATGTACAGTCGCGAGCAAAAGGTTTAACCCACGCTACACTTCTCATATTGCCAATATGATTTTCTTTGTCGAGTACATGATATGTTTTTCTATGTAGTATTTAGCTTACAGTTAGGTAATTTTCACGAATACATAAGAAAAAAGTTGTCTGACAAAGAATTTTAATTTTGTATCATGGAAAAATCTGGGTGGGTCAAAATTTTTGCTCGTAACTGTACACCCCCTGCATATCTATATAAAATGGGCTCACGTTTATATATACTTTACCCCCTGAGGATGACCAGTTTTAGTCGAATCGTGTTGGAGAACAGAAACTGACTTATATATCATCTGGACTTCTGCTGCACACCCATACACCTTCCTAGAAAGGCATCATTCGTAAGCTGCAAAAGCTTCTATGTGTGTATGTATATATATATATATGTATATATATATATATATATAAATATATATATATATATAAATATATATATATATATACATATATATATATATACACACATATATATATATATATATATATATATGTATATATACACACACACTATATATATATTTATACACACACACACACATATATATGTATACAC
>NC_134778.1:77262320-77269820 GCF_046742065.1 Oratosquilla oratoria
AGGATGGCACAGAAAGTCAAAAGACTTATTTCCACTGTGGCCCTCATATAAAAACTAGGAAAAGATTGTCATAGTAAAAGCTAGGTTATAAGAAGTGTAAATTAGGATTATAAGAAGTGTAAATTAAACATATAAACTATTTTCTTCAGAAAGAACAGTGTCTAAAAGATAACATTTAACTGATTTTTTAAAACTACTATTAGATACAATTGATTGAATGTTGGTCGGTAAAGAGTTCCAAGCAATGTGAGACAAAGGACGACGCGAGACTGCGTGATCAAGAAACACTGCGTGAAAATGTATCCTTCCACTTACTTCAAAGAACTCAAAGATGCTGATAAACATCATTATATATCAAAACTGACTCTCAATAATGGAGAGAAAATTCCTGATCCCTTCTCTTTACGGAATGATGAGAGGGTAAATGATATTTCAAAACTACCGGGCCGAATATGGAGAGATATCACCGAATACCTTGTAGATAAGCCAAGCGTTTTCACAAAGGAGTCCATGAAAGCGTACAAGTCCTTATAAGATTATGATTATTTTGTTGCCGACCATGTGCAGGATCGTCATTATCATCCAATTACCAACAACAGCCAATTTTGTTTTATCAAGTCAGAAGTTTGTTGAGTTATGCGTTAAAGTTCTCGTTATCATTTAGGACATGCTTCTATTTACGTTTTTTTTTTTTTCAAAAAGAACATTTTGAAAATAAGTCATGCTCAACTTAAGATATGAATATTCACATTCTTAAATCTATTATTCATTAATTTTGAATCTTCAATAACTAAGAAAAATATGACTAATGAGATTATGATCATTAATGATGTAGTTTATAAGTTGGTTGATTCAAAGGCACAAACTTTAGTATTCCTTTTCATTCTGCAGGTACTACTTCAACCCCTAGGTGTTAATTAAGACAGTACTGTATAAGACTGGTTATGCCTTAACAAGGTTGATGGTTGGGTTCTCACTAGAAACTGCACATGCATGGTAGCCTTAGGCTCATGCTGCAGTCATGTGGCAGCACATTTCTTCAAGTTAAAGGCAGCAGTAGAACTTAAATTAAATGAGCCAGCCGCGTGTACTATCGCTTGAACTTATAACTGATACAACTGTGTCGCGTTCCTAGACTCGTTTGCTCGGACAGGTAATGTCCTTCTTGCCTTGAAAGGTGGCCTAAACTAAGCAGTACGTTAATTGAGGTAATTAATCCACGCGGCGGTTAGAGTCGCTACTGAGATCAATCATTTGTAATGCAGAATTACAAACCAACTTGTTCAATGTGTGAAGATGCACAATAATTATTAACCCTGAGGTAACTATGTTGTAAAATTAAATTATATTGTTACATGTATAATACATAAAATACATCCAGTTGACTTGTTCACTGCGTTCATAATAAAGATTGGTGAATAAGCGAACATACAAATATTATATTAGAACATGATATTCCGAAATTCCTTCTTAGCATAGAATAAAAAAAAATGTTACCTTTGCAAGTTCGAAGATTGTTTCATTAAAACCACGCGCAGGTTTCTACATGTAAACATTTCAAGGGGTCTTTGAGACTCCTTGAGTCCTTGGTCGCTGAACTCATTTGACAGTAGTGGCCGAAAGCAAAGCAAGTGGTCTGTATCAGAGTGAGTGTTTACAATTTTCGGAGCACTAGCCTGTCTCTGTATTGCTTCAAATCAGGATGGTCATGGGTTACGAAGGTGACCAGTCCTCCTATACCAAGAAATATACTGCAGTGTTAATCTGAATCTTATTTGAGCGTAGTGGCCGAAGAAAAACGAGTGAATTGTATCGGCGAGCATGTTTACAGTTTTCGAAACACTACTTGACATGAACCATGTAAAGGTAAGTGATATCCAACATTTTTTTTTTTTAAGAAATAAGAAAAATTAGACATTTAAAAATTAATAAAAAAAAAAGAAAAAGAACTAAAAATTAATAGAAGTTAAGAGGCCCATTGAAAAGTATATCCAACGTGTTTACTTAAGGGATTATCACACTGGGCTTCCACGGGTTCGCCAGCGCCGACAGTTAAGAGCTCATTTGAGTAAAAACGACTTCGGTTACAATATTCTATTTTTCGAATCTCCAAATATCAAGTTATCTAATATTCCGTCATATATAGCAAAGCTGAATGATGAACTAAGAGTTTGTAAATCTATACGAATGTTAGGCATACTATTGAAATGTTCTAAGAAAAGTTTAGATTTCTGTAAATGAAGTCATATTCCGGTTATTCAAATGGAGGTTGGAGGTAGGATGTGGGAGGAAAAAATAGCCCAGTGTGATACCCCCTGTAGGTGAGAAAGTCTGATATGGTTCTCAATAGAAATATATAAAAAGTAAGAAAAAAAAAAAAAAAAAAAAATTGAAAGTCCTCCATCGCATGTTATCTCTGTTTCTGCAGAGGTGTTCAATAAGTCTGAGTAATTTGGGGTATGAACCACAAGACTTATCAAATGGCAGGAGTACAAGTGTATGATTAAGACGATGTTTGAAATTTCTATTTTCAGTTAAATAACAACTGACACGAAAGCCATCACTATATTCCTTGTGTCGGAGGAAAAAGAATTATATTCTAAATAGAGATATTTTAGGATTAGAACATTGTCATTAAAACATTCATATTACTTTGCAGAGCTGGGCGCGTTCCTAGATGCGCTCATGTGCGTTCCACTTTAGTTTGGCCGCGGTTAGCGCTCCCAAACTATTAAAGCAATATAGGTGCCGGTATAGTATGTGGACTACGAAATTTTTCTTTGGTATAGTATGTGGCCTACCGGACTTTTATTTAGGTTTGAATCTGTCTCTTAAGCTTTAATAGTTTGGGACCGCTAACCGCGGCCAAACTAAAGCGGAATGCAGCTAGGAACGCACCGAGGAACGTGCCCAGATCTGTTGTTTTGCCAAACCGCGTCCACATTTGTTGCATTTCCACGTATCATATCATCTTTGCGTACCACCTAGTAATACAATACCGTGCAACAGGGTATAGTACCCGCTTGTTGTGTATCCGCCTGCTGTATACGGATACGCAACAAGTGGGTACAATACCCTGTTGCACCGTATCGTATCACTAGGTGGTACGCAAAGATGATACGATACGTGGAAATGCAACAAGTGTGGACGCGGCTTTAGAGTGCTCTATCGGCCTGACATTTAACGTTTGTCACTACAACGAGGATGTGATGTCTATGATTAGTGATACGGTTCTCCTTGGGAAAAGATGTTAACTTCTAAAAAAAAAAAAAAAAAAAAAAAACTGATACACAGTTGAAAACATTTTACGGGACTGCATAAGATTAATGGGTAAAATTCCAGAATCACGCAAGCACAGATATCTAACGTGAACCTTACGTTGTCCAGTAGCTCCTATGCTAATATAATCTAACCTAGTTTAACCTGACGTAAACATTCCATAGAAAATATATATTTTTTTCAAATGCAAAAAAGAGAAGTGAAATGCGTTTGCGTGATACTGGAACAGACCCTAATAATATTGAGGATAATGTTGGATATGAGAGCAGACTGAAGTATATTGTTTAGGTGATAAAGGAGTGGAAGTGGAGTTTGTAAGTTAAGTTAAGATAGGTTAGAAACTATTGGACAACGAAAGTTTCAGGTTAATATCCGTGCTTGCGTGATTCTGGAGTTTTACCTTTATCTGGACGCCCCGACACTGCAGTCATAGAAGAGGGAGGGTAAACACATAATGGATAACGAAATAATTCAATAAGTATGCCCCAACCAAGTGATGACCTACATCTGCCATGCACAGTCACACGCGTTGTCATGCTGCTGTTTAGATTTAGCGTGAGACATACAGGGTGGCCCAAAAGTCACCAAGGGGGTAGCCATCTGTGACAATTTCATTCACTGATTGACATTAAGCCTGATATGTGGTTCCCGCAAGATGGGGGCAATTGCTTATGCCGCAAGAGAGACAATAGAGTTGCTGATGCAGTTTCTCTATTGTACTAAAATTCCGTACATGTATTTGTGACAATAAGGCAGTTGTTAAAGACCAAAACCCCTCGGTAGCTTTTGAGCCACGCTGTACATTCGATGTAGCACGAACCATGATGAGTGAAGTAGAGAGTGTAGTGAAATGCAAACAAGGTCATCATATCAAAACAACAGGGCAGGACTCGCAGTAATGGTTATAAACTGGACAAATTTAGATTTAAAAAGGAAATAGGCAAGAATTGGTTTAGTAATAGGGTGGTCGACGAATGGAAAAAACTTGGTAACCATGTAGTAAGCGCTGAAACTATCAGTTGTTTTAAGAAACGATTAGACAACTTTATGGATGGGGATGACAGGCGGTGATGGATACGGAGCTGCCTAGTGTAGGCCTTGTGGTCTCTTACAGACCCCTTCATTCTTATGTCTTATGTTCTAACAAGAGGTCTCTTATTTACGTAGTTGAGGACAGACGTAAGGAATTTCCCGTTCCCAAAGCGCTAATATTATTTAGTGCCCCCTTAAATATACTCGTATTCTATGGACTGCATAAATACAGCCAAGACCACTTGATCTTGGCTGGTGCTATCTAGCACTTAAGAACAGAAGAATGAAGGAGACTGTAAGAGACCATAAGGCCTACACTAAGCAGTTCCATGTCCACTACCACCTGTCATCTCTATCGTTGTATTGCGTTTACTTGGAAACCAATGCGTTTAGTAAAGATAATAATTTTTGCTACAAATCGTAGTCACTGCAATGTTTTAATCCACTCGGTATTTAATGATCCAAAATAGAAAATTATAATTTGTCTGAAATTTTTTCTCTATTCAGGAAAATTCCCCAACTGTACTGGACGTTGTGAGTTTTGTAGCGTGGGTCAAAAATTTTGCTCGTGACTGTTCATGTAGTCATATTGGCAAGGATTCGGACACATGGTGGCCGTTGATGTAATGTCGTATGTCATTGCACTATGCTTAACCATGGGCAAATATTTTCATTCAGGATGTATGCTTTGACTACTAATGATTATGTTTAAGTCTTTGTTGCCTAATTTATGATGGGTATTGAAATTTATCGTCGTAATATTGAATTGTGTGGATTATCTAGGAGTGGCATAGTGTATGTGCAGTCACGTAGGCCCTGCGTCCGATTCCTGCACGTTAGGACCCAGAGGTAGAAATTTTATGAATAATTTATGTAAAAGAATTGATGATTTTGAGGCAGCGTTGCCGAAAATCGACAGGGCTTAAGTTTGAATTGCATAATTTCTATTTTACTTTATTAATTGATATATTTTATTCGTTTATTTATCTTATTTTATTTCATTTTATTTTATTTCATTTTATTTTCATATATATATACATTTTTTTTCTTCAACCAAACTGGATTTACACGTTTATGTAACAGACAATGATACTTTCCCCAAATGACGTATGATATTCGAAAAAGGGCCTCTTCTTATGCACTTTAAAATATGACTACTGTGTGTTAGCGGGGTATGTCGTACATCATACACAACTGTGTAAAAGAAAACGACTATTATTATGGAGAAGTAATTGGGAAAGATAAGAAAGTTACAGGCATTAAGTTAATCACAGTGACACGGATCAGGTGTAAGCAAAGAGGAATGAGAAATGAATGACCTGTAGTCACAATCATTGCTTAATAAGTCGTAAAAGTACTGAACAATACTTTTGCATGATAATTTCACCCAAACTATTTTTGTCTTTATTCTCCATAACTAAAAGTATAGGGAATGAAATAAGGTTAGTAGATACTATCAGTGCTACTACTAGTACTACTACTGCCATTTTTCTTTACACACACACACACACACATATATATATATATATATGTGTGTGTGTGTGTGTGTGTGTGTGTGTGTGTGTGTGTGTGTGTGTGTGTGTGTGTGTGTGTGTGTGTGTGTGTGTGTGTGACAAATGGAAATAAGCTCCACCGCAAGGACTCGAACCTTTGCCGTAGCGACTGCTTATTCTGAAACAAAGGCGAATAGAGACCGAGCCAGCCAGGCCGTACAAAAAGAACCACCCGATTCTCGACCTGGAGGTTCCCCGACGGTACTAGGCCGGCTTGGAAATGTCTTCCCCCCCTTTTTAGTTACCTACTACTACTGGTACTACTACTATTACTACTGGTACTGCTAGTACTACTGGTACTGCTAGTACTACTGGTACTGCTAGTACTACTAGTACTGCTAGTACTACTAGTACTGCTAGTACTACTAGTACTGCTAGTACTACTAGTACTGCTAGTACTACTAGTACTGCTAGTACTACTAGTACTGCTAGTACTACTAGTACTGCTAGTACTACTAGTACTGCTAGTACTACTGGTACTGCTAGTACTACTGGTACTGCTAGTACTACTGGTACTGCTAGTACTACTGGTACTGCTAGTACTACTGGTACTGCTAGTACTACTGGTACTGCTAGTACTACTGGTACTGCTAGTACTACTGGTACTGCTAGTACTACTGGCACTGCTAGTACTACTGGCACTGCTAGTACTACTGGTACTGCTAGTACTACTGGTACTGCTAGTACTACTGGCACTCCTAGTACTAGTACTGCTAGTACTAGTAGCACTACTACTAACGATGATAATGGCAATGATGATGATGGTGATGATAATAGTGATAAGTCCAGTAATTATGTAAATAGAAATAATAATGATGATAATAGTAATGATGATAATTATCTATACAATCTATACACCAAGGGGGGATTTTTCCCCCTTATAAGGAAGGTAGCCAAGTCAAAGGCACGCACCCATTCTCACCCAATCCAATCCCCTCCACCCTCTTCTCTCCCTCTTTTCTTGGCTCCTCCTGGATGACGGGCCACCCCTGCACCTCGCCCATTGCCCTGGGTCAGAAGCAGTGTAGCAAGACACAGCACATCCACAGCAAGGCCGCTTCATTTAATCTGCGATCCTCCGTCCTTCCCCTTTTGCAGAAAAAGAGAAGACGGGGAGAAATTCCTTCGGGCTGCTTCAAAATATCATTCACACATACTCCCCCATCCCACCCCCATCCCCCACCCACTCCCTTCCATGCATCACAGCATCATCCATACACAACCATTCTCCACTCACCCATATATTTTGTCTTCTCCCTTCCTCAACAGACATTCCCCTCTTTCCCAATGCCCCTTTTACCCCATCCATCCATCTCATCCTTGGTCTCTCCCTCATGTTCACACCCCGCACCTTTGCCTTCCACATCTCTTTTACTAATATTTCTTCACTCCTTTCCATGTGTCCAAACCATCCCAGTACTCTTTCATCAACCCTATCTCCCAACTCCTTTTTCCTCCTCACCTCCTCGTTTCTCACTCTATCCAACCTAGTAACCCCTACTATACTTGTCTGGTGTTTTATTTTAAACACATTTATACTCTTCCTTGCTTCCTCTCTTATGTTCCATGTTTCTGCCCCACCACCACCACCGCCACCACCACCACCACCACCACATACCCCACACCCCTAGTAGGA
>NC_134778.1:77277320-77287320 GCF_046742065.1 Oratosquilla oratoria
CGAACATCGAACTCACGACCACCTACTCATGAGTTCGATACTGTATCCATTGATCTCTAAGTGATCACTATAAATTTCTAAGCCAGGGGTAACTGTGACCGAAACACTCCTTATTTTGTCCTAATTGCTCGGACAGCTAAGCCAAGTGGCTGGCAATCACGGTTAGGCCCTGGTAATGAGACAGGTTCTTTGTAAAGGCTCCCATATCCTATCAATCATGATTGCGCAATAATGATGATTGCACAAGCATATCCCTAGTGTGTGGGTACGGCTGAAGAATTGCCCAAATGATTGAAGATGGTCCAACATTGTTTGATATTTAACCATCAATCATGACATTTGCAAAATCATGATTGACGGTGTGTGGCAATGATTGGGCAAAAACGTGGATGAATTCCTTTTTTAAGACGGTATTTCTTCTACACCTATCCTTTTTTTTTTTCCTTCTTGGTTCCATGCTCTCTAGGGGAAAAGCAATGGTAATGCATTCAGCCTTTCTACTCAGCTTGACTGGATGCATCATGCACTACAACTGATGATTGCACAATCTCATTACAAACGTTAGGCCAAAACCAGTGAATGTGCAGCCTCCCTACTCATCCTGACTGGATGAATCATACACGACAACTGATAACTGCACAGTCTCATTACTAATGTGTGGCCAAATCCAATTACCTGGTTGCACAATCATCATGATTGCGCAATCATGATTGAGCGAGAACCTCGAAGAATCACATCTCCATACATCCACAACTCGGCCCCTCGTCCAACTTCCCTCCCAACTGATGTCAAGCAATTGCCTCTTTGGTTAACTCACCCGATTTTCGTTTAGTTCTTCCTGTCGTCAGGCGATTTGATTCAGTTAAGGAAAACCCTGAACTCTAAAGGAAACATCTTGATACATTGAAACCAGGGTTCTCAATGTTAGGTCGGGAAATCCTCTAGTTAGGGCCAACAGAAAATTTCACGTGGATCCCTGAACCAGAAACTAGTAGAATTGATGGACGCCAAGCTTTTTGTTCAATACTGGAGTGAATCTCAGGTCAACAAACAAATTACATAAGAAATTGGGTCCCCGTGCATTGGAAAATTCATTGAATAAACTTCATGGGAGTCAGTATTTCAGGAAATTTAGTGACACCCTACGGATCAGAGCTACGCAGCATATATTTAGGATTGAAGAATAATTTCCACAAAATAGTGGGGCGGAATAATGATAATCTATAAATTCTACTCTTCATCCTTTCTACTGCCTCCTTGAGATCTCCTCTCTATCGTCTCTGTAGCCTCATTTACACGGAGCAAGTTGAGAGGCAAGTCAAGCGGGCAAGTTACTTGCTACAAGTTACTTGCCGTATGTAAACATCTACTTGATAAAAAAATATTGGTCAGGTTGCCCAATTTCTTGTCAAGCAGACGTTTACACACAGCAAGTAACTTGTACCAAGTATCTTGCACGCTTGACTTGCCTCTTAACTTGACCCGTTTAAATGAGGCTTATGACTCCTCTTCGGTACGGTATTGTCCTCATGGATAGAAGCGATGGTTGTGGGCGATAACATACAATTCAACCATGGGGCCTATGATTGAGAATTAATTATGTAAACAAACACACAAACAGATATGGCCTCTTTGTAATGTTACATGTCACTGATTTGATCCGGTTTAGCGTCCAGAACTCCCCTTATCAGGAGACTGGGACAGTGCCCCTCACGGAGGAATTTGTAGCATGGAATTTAATTAACCATGCCCTTGGTCCAACTCGCTGGCGGCAGTGTTCGAACTGCCGTCACCTTGACCTCCGCCGCAAGTACTGACGCTCTAACCCGTTCGGTACATAAAAATAACTGATATGGCTGTTCATTTTTTAATTAATGTGTTATGTGCACTAGCTATTAAACTTAGTAACAACAATTGTGTTGTTACGTTTTATGAAAACTAGATAATACAAATCAAAACTGATAACCCCAACATAGTTCTACATATATATATATATATATATATATATATATATATATATATATATATATGTATATATATATATTATCTAATGTCTGTGACTGGTTAGGTAGATAGTTGAAAACTATATACATATATATATATATATATATATATATACATACATACATACATACATACATACATACATACATACACTTATCTATTTTTCTCATATCTTCTGAAGGACCCACGAGGAACTTATAGTTTATAATTAAGTTGAGGTGAGAAATTAAACCTTAGGCTACATGAAGGTTGTCATGGAAACGGATAGGATAACCTGGCGCCTTCCAGAACAAAGGGGGAAAGTGCCACCAGGATCGGAAGGAGTTTGACGAGAGAGAGAGGTGCCAGATTAAAACATACACACACACACACACACACACACACACACACACACACACACACACACACACACACACACACACACACACACACACACTCGTGGTGCAGTGATTAAAGTTCCCGGCTGACACTATGGCGGTCCAGGTTCGAATCTCGCCCAGGGCTAAAATGATTTCAGTATCGCTGCGCTGCGGGTTGTTACTTCAACTCTCTTGGTCGGGGAGTTGTGTGTGTGTGTGTGTGTGTGTGTGTGTGTGTGTGTGTGTGTGTGTGTGTGTGTGTGTGTGTGTGTGTGTGTGTGTGTGTGTGTGTGTGTGTGTGTGTGTGTGTGTGTGTGTGTGTGTGTGTGTGTGTGTGTGTGTGTGTGTGTGTGTGTGCGTGTACGTGCGTGCGTGCGTGCGTGTAAGGTCACAGCATTACCCATAGATCGATCATATATAGGCTCTGAGCTCTCTTCCGGGAGGGAAATAGCTGTCGATCACGAGTCCAACACGTGATCCAAGACCATGGTGAATCACACACACGCGCTCGCGGGCCCGCACACTAATAACAATTTGTGGCCCGGGATCGGTCTTAGAATCCCGTTGTAGTCGCGTAGGCGGAGCTAATGGAAAAACGACTAGAGTGAGACTTCGTCTCCAGGACATGTCTTGGATGAACACGAACCTCAACGCCCCGACCTTGGCAATAGGCTACACGATCCTGGAAGCAAGTTTTTAGAAACTGGTCTCCGACTCTGCAGGTACAAACCGACCGACCTATCCCCGCCAAGACAGGGTGCAAGTCCCGGCAAGTGGTATGCATGGCCTCGGGTACAAACCGCTGCAGCTGAATGTGTGTTAGGGTGGCCGGTTTCCCTTGAGTTCTCAGCTTCACCTCTGACCTTTCACTGTCCTAGGACAGGAATCGGGTAACTTTTTTTTTATTCCACAGTAGGCCAGAGAACTGAGAGAGTAGCGAGTGGCGTCCGCATTACCATTTTGTACAATATAGTGAATACATTTTTTTTTTTTTTTTTTTTTTGTGGACAGTGCAGAGGCGGGCTGGATAAACTGACCCCGCGGGCCACAGTCTGGTGACCCTGTCCTAGGAATGGAAACCTTTAAGGATTTAATTCCAGGACTTTATCCTTGTCGACTTCGGACAATTCTAGTCATTTTGCAGGAACCCCTTAGGTTAACGAACTCTCTAACCTCATTTAACAAACTCTCTAGTTTTCCCTCTCTCAATTAACAAACTCTCAAGTGAACTATCTTAATTCACTTTTCACTTTTTAAAGCAACGATTTAGTTTTTTAAGGAGTTCATTCTATCTGCCATCATTTTTTTTCTCCAGATTTGCAGGAACTCCTTGAAAGTCCGTGATCAGCCTATCAAAACTCAGAGGAAGAAATCAGACAAATTTAAAGGGTTTATTCTGGCTAACGATGGGCGATTTTATACAGCTTAGAGGAACAACTAAACCAGAGAGGTTAACGCCAGACGATTTTATTCAGTTTAAGACAAATCTCGTTTAACCCAACAAAACCCGTGTTACCATGAAAGGCATCGTTCTGCCTAACGCCAAACTATTTGTCACTCATTATTAGTCTTAATAGAATTAGAAATTCTAATTAAATAAACTAATAAATCAACACAAAGTTGATAGATTTTGATTTAAAGAAAAAAGAAATAAAAGATAAACAAAAGAAAACTAAAAATTAAACCTTCATTTGTCATTTTATTTTATTATCATTATTTTTTTAATAAATTATCTGTTATTAGTCTTATTTAGGCTGGAAAGAGCTTTTGGTTATTTGTGGGTTGATAGAATTCGCAGAAGACGCAGTTCGATCTGAAGCATACCACATTGAAAGATATTGTAAGGCTCCTTTCACACGTACCGACTTTTCGTCGTGCGCCGTCCACGACACGACGTCGTGCTCTCAAATAACCGTGGATGCCTATGGACGTTTACATACGTGGTCATATTCTTGACGTGTGGAAGCGTCCATAGACACCCGCCGACACACGATCCTTCGATCCCTGACGATGACGGATGTGGAAAAAATATCATGACCCCAAAGAATAAGAAAAAAAAATGAAAAAATGACACGCAAATAAAATGAGAATTTGCCAGACAATCCGACATTTTGCATGGGTGTTTCTCCATTCAAATTGGACAAATTTAGGTTTAAGAAGGAAATAGGCAAGGACTGGTTGACCAACAGAGTGGTGAACGAATGGAACAGACTTAGTAACCATGTAGTGGGCGCTAAAACAATTGGTTGTTTTAATAAAAGATCAGATAAATTTATGAAAAGGGGTAACAGGTGGTAAGGGACATGGGACTGCTTAGTGTAGGCCTTATGGTCTCTTGCAGTCACCTCCAATCTTATGTTCTTATGCACGCTCTATGCGCCAAAGTTGTCACATAAGAACTGTAATCTCGGAAGGCATTCACCGGAAGTCATTGGTAATTTTGAGTTAGAAGGCCAAGCCATCTTGAAGGACCTAAGTTGAAGCAACACAGTTTACAGATTTGCAAGACGTTTCTTAACTTGACAGTGAACAAATATTTCATTACTTGTGATGATGTCTACTGTGCTGAGTAAAATGGTCTTGCGTTAAACCGTGTAAAATACGGTATGTTGATGTTGTAGTTTGTGTTGTTGTTGTTGTCATTCTTGTTTTAACTGTTGTTGTTATAATTGTTTTTAGTGTCACTTGTCACGTTTGTTGTTGTTGTTATTCTTGTCATTTTTATCATAATTGTAATTGTTGTTGTCATTTTTGCTATAATTGTTGTTGTGGTTGTTGTTGTTGCCCTTGCTTTAATTATTGTTGTTGTTCTTGTCATTCTTTTCTATAATTGCTGATGTTGTTGTTGTTTTATTGTTGTTGTTCCTGGAGTTGTTACTACTACTGTTGTTTTTGTGGTTGTTGCTGTGTTCTTGTTTTAATTATTGTTGTTGTTATTCTTGTCATTGTTTTTATAATTGCTGATGTTGCTGTTGTCTTTCTGTTGTTGTTCTTGACGTTGTTGTTGTTATTCTTGTCATTGTTTTTATAATTGCTGATGTTGCTGTTGTTTTCCTGTTGTTGTTCTTGACGTTGTTGCTGCTACTCTTGCTTTTATCGTTGTTATTGTTGTTGTCAATTTTATTGTCGTTGTGGTTGTTCTTGTCCTTGTTTTAATTATTGCTGTTGCTCTTGTCATTCTTTTTTATAATTGCTGATGTTGTTGTTGTTTCGTTGTTTTTCTTGATGTTGTTGCTACTACTGTTATTTTTGTTGTTATTGTTGTTGTCAATTTCATTGTTGCTGTTTTAATTGTTATTGTTCTTGTCATTCTTTTTTATAATTGCTGATGTTGCTGTTGTCTTCCTGTTGTTCTTGACGTCATTGCTGCTGCTGTTGCTTTTGTTGTTGCTATTGTTATTGTTGTTAATTTTATTGTTATTGTTGTTGTTGACTCTCAGGGCGGAGTTGACGCCCCACAAACCTCTGGTCAGACACATTCAGGTCACAACCTCCGCCCCCATTCCCGTTAAAATTAAGGAGTCATCAATCCGAGGCTAGTGTGGATTTGTCATCTTATACTCGAGTATGTCAACGTACAGCAGAGGTGAAAAGGTTATGTCCTGTTTGAAAATAAGAAGAAAAAACATTGTGCATGTATCACTGAAATAAAGAAAAAAAATGCAGGATCACGACATCAAGAAACGTACATGACAACAGGGCAACACAACTTCGAACAAAGAAATTGCACACAAAAAAAGTGAATTGCTGGTATTAACAGGGGTTGCGAGAGAAACAGCTACCATGACAACATTTGTAAAAAAAAAAAAAAAAAAAAGTCTTACCTTCCTGCTATAGTGTTGAAAAAAAATCGGTCTCTGCGTGACCATCAACAAAAAGTTGTGTTCTATCGCCAATACCGTTATATCCTGTGTTATATTTTTACATGATTCGCCAGGGTCTTGGATCACTTGTTAGACTCGTGATCGATAGTTATTACCCTTCCGGATGAGAGCTCAGATCTCAAATATGGCCCGATCTATGGGTAATGTTGTGACGTTACACACACACACACACACAACTCCTTACCCACGAGGGTTGGAGTGCCGGCTCGTACTGCAGCGATACTGAAATTACTTCAACCCTAGGCGGGAATCGAACTCAGCCCACTGGATTAGCCGTATGTGCGAGGTGTGATCTTCAACAAAACTTCCCCGAATAGTTATATATCAAAACCATAATTCACAACTTCTACCGCCACATCAATTTTTACTTTATTTATGAGATTCACAGGAATTGAAAAAAGTTGAATGAAACAGGATAACGTAATATATCAAACCAGATAAAATAACTTCTGTATAGAATGACACATTTCATTTGATCTATGGAATTAGATTATTCGTACCAAAGTTGCAATCCGGTATTGAAACAACCAATATGGCATGATGCCAGTCAAAAAGAATTGTATAAAATACGAACGAACCTAGTGAAGTAGATATTTGATTTGAATTGGACAATCTTAGATGAAAGAAATAGACAAGAACTGTTTTACCAATAAAATGGTTAAAGAATGAAGCAGACTTAGTAACTATGTAGTGAGCGCTGAAAATATTGATCATTTTAAGAGAAAGTTAGATAACTTTATGGACGGGGATGATAGTTGGTAATAGACATGGAACTGCCTAGTGCAGGCTTTATGGTCTCTTGCAGTCTCCTCCATTCTTGTACTCTTTTGTTCTTATGTTCTTACGGAGACTGGAAATTGAGGAGAAGAACACAACGGTTCAAGAATCCGTGGAAACCTTAAACAGTTTCCTCAACAATACAGTCAATCTAATGTTGCAAAACGACAACGTACGTCTTGTTTGATGTTCGTCATGACTTTCATTACTGTCATAAACAAAAATAAATGTTCCTTTCTGGCTCTGAAATGTATCCAAAGACATTGACTGTTGTCATCGTAAAGTAAGAATAGATATCTGTCTGCATACCAAGAGCCTCTTTCCACCTTATAAGGGGGTAGCCAGTCAAAAAAAAAAAAAAAAAAAACGTAACTCGCTCCCACCCATTTCACTCCCACCCATTACCCATTGTTTCCATTTCATCTTAGTTCCTCTTGGATGAAGGATCATCCCTGTCTCCCGCCCACTGCCTGCCCGGGTCAGAAGCAATGCAGGAAGATACAGAACAAGGAATACATGTAATGTTTATATCAGAAAAATATAGTGACAATTATTATATCTATTTATATATATTTTTCTATTATATATATATATATATAATTTTTTTTTTTTTTTTTTTTTTTTTTTTTTTTAGTCTTCAAGTTCCGGTGGTTGACGATGAACAGAAGGATCAATCTTGTAACGGTACGAAGGGAGTTCTTTTCCCTTGAAAAAATACACAATTTCATTGCCATCTGTTAAACTACATCTCTGCTATCTATATATGAAGAACCACAAGCTCAATGAATACCGTACTTATACTTCTATATCCACAGGGGAGACTATTGTCCTCTTTCCTATGGTTAAGATAATGGTGGGTCGAATATGGGGCGATTACTCTACTGTGCACAGATATTTCATAGCCATTTACCCCATTCCTTATGCCTTGCATGGTCATCATATTAAGACAACAGGGCAAGACTCGTAAGGGATTCACGGTGGTATTCTTAAAAAAATATTTCCTTATATAGATCTTTCCCTTACAAGGATTTATATAAGATTCATATAAGGAAAGATTTCTTTAAGAATACCACCGTTAGATTAGACAAATTTGGGTTTGAGAAGGAAATAGGCAAAATGGTTTATAAATAGAGGAATTAACGAATGAAATAGATTTTAGTGAAAATGTAGTAAATGCTGAAATAATTCATTGTTTTAAGAAAAAATTTGATCAATTTATGTATAGGGACGACAGAGGGTAAGGGACATAGAACTGCCTAGTGTAAGCCTTATGGTCTCTTGCAGTCTCTTCCATTCTTGTATTCGTTATTCGAGATCGATATAATAAGCTCTCCCTTTAATTTTCATTTGAGTATTATCCACCTTGAAGAACTAAGGAGTCGTTGGAATTATTTGTCTCCTTAACACCTAAAGAATTGTACAAGAGGTATGGGGTATATATTTATTTATCTATTTATATATTTATTTATTTTTCTTTTTAACCAAATTTTAGTGATCTATACAAGGACTACAATAGTTACCCAGACCATGGGTGATTCATGAAGTACCCAGACATGAACCACAGCATCAAAATCACTCAAATCTAAAGGAATTTCATGATGAGACTACCACGCAAATATCTAATCACAAACATTACATTATGATGGGATGACGAGGCGTCTTACATTTCATCATATCTTACGGTGGTATTCTTTAAAAAAATCCTTCCTTATATAAATCCTTTGAAGTGAAATATTTATATAAGGAAATATTTTTTTAAGAATACCACCGTAAGATTCTTACGGTGGTATTCTTAAAAAATTCTTTCCTTAAATAAATCTTTCCATTCCAAGGTAGCATATACAATTTATATAAGGATTTTTTTTTTTTTTTTTTTTTTTTTTCCAATACCACCCGTGGTCATCAAACAGTAGCTCACGAGCTACCTGGCACCCTCAGACCTCTATCATGACGCCCACAAGTAAATAAACAAGTTATTTTATTTCATGATATTAATTTGTGTTCATCTGGAAAAACCTGTGAATATTAGTTTTCGACATTGTCTTTATAATGAGAGGAAGAGAATCGCAGCTTACAAAAGTTCGGGAACCTCTGTTTTATGGATTCGCAGTAATGGATTTAAACTGGACAAATTTAGATTTAAGAAGGAAATAGGCAAGAATTGGTTTACTAATAGGGTGGTCAACGAATGGAACAGACTTAGTAACCATGTAGTGAGCGTTGAAACTATCAGTTGTTTTAAGAAACGGTTAGACAACTTTATGGATGGTGATATCAAGTGGTAATGAATATGGAACTGCCTAGTGTAGGGCTCATGGTCTCTTGCAGTCTCCTTCATTCTCATGTTCTTATGTTCTAATACGTTGAAATAAAACCTGAACATCGTAACAAATACTGTCGAAGGATTAATTCGGCCTGAAATTGTATAGAAACATTATAAGGCAAATATGTAAAATATATACACGGAAATAACACAATAATATAATTTACCACATCATGAAAATTAATGTTCCCTAATTGCATGAGCAAGAGGTAAGTGCCTATTAATTTGCATTGCATCTACTTATGCATTTTAACATTAGTTTTTCATATATATTTATGTCTCAATATGACCCCTTCCGACGTTTTCTCGTAATACATTCATAATGAGATTAGTTTTATGAGTTTTTCTAGAAGCCTTCCACTTTACACACACACATACTCTTTTACACACACATACTCTTCTACACACACACACACTTCTACACAATAATAGTGGTAGAACGCTGAGCTGCCACCCCGCAGCTCCTGGTTCGAATCCTGCCCAGGGCCGGAATTATTTCGGTACTGCTGCGCTTCGGGTCGTTACTATGACTCTCGTGGGCGGGGAGTTGGGTGTGTGTGTGTGTGTGAAAGGTCATAGCATTACCCATAGATCGGACCTACGAGCTCTGAGCTCTCTTCCGGGAGGGAAATAGCTGTCGATCACGAGTCCAA
>NC_134778.1:77289820-77299820 GCF_046742065.1 Oratosquilla oratoria
CTTGTGACCTAATCCACCAGAGTAGTTAACGAATGGAATAGATATAGTAACCAGGTATTGAGCACTGAAACAGCTGGTTGTTTTAAAAGAAAATTAGACAACATTATGGATAGGGATGACAGGTGGTAATGGATATGGAGCTGCCTATAGTGTAGGCCTTATGGTCTCTTGTAGGGTTTTTTTCCCACTTACCAGGGAGGTAGCCAAAGTCAAAAGGCACGTACTCTGTCCCACCCATTTCACTCCCACCCATTCCACTCCTATCCACCACCCTTTCCACCACCCTTTCCACCACCCTTTCCTCCCTCTCATCTTAGCTCCTCATGGATGATGGGTCATCCCTATATCCCACCCATTGCTCAGGACCAGAAGCAATTCAGCAAGACACAACATATCCACAGCATGGCCGCTTCACTTAATCGGCGACCTCCTCCCCCACTCTCCACCCCCTCATGCAGAAAAATACCAGACGGAGAAAAATCCCTTTGGGCTGCGTCGTAATATCATTCACATATAACCATTTCCTAAACCCCCCTCCATCCCTCCATTCCCTATCTACTCCCTTGCATCACAGTATCATCTATACACACCCACTCCCCACTCACATCTATCTCCCGCCATCTCTCTTCCATACTCAACAGACATCACCCTCCTGCTCAACGCCCCTTTCGTTCCATCCATTCATCCATCTCATCCTCGGTCGCCCCTTCATGTTCACTTCATCCACCTCTCCGTACCATACATATATATATATATATATAAATATATATATATATATATATATATATATATATATTATATATATATATATATATATATAATATGTATATACAGTACTGCCTGTTGAGATTACTATATATCTATATATAAACAAGGGTAATAATTTACTTAATTAAGGTACTAATGTTTTATATTTATGTAATACAACTGTCTTTTTACCTGCGAAATTATTCCAGGAAACCTTCACCTGTTTAGTAAGTCCTTAATAAAAGTGAAATCTGTATACAGATATTTACAACCAAAATAAATAAGTCTAATCTTGCTAATCGTTTCTATTACTGCTACGTCATGTTCATATCAAAGACCAGATGATAAGGACTTGCAAGTAAAAGTGAGGTTAGTCAGAGTACCCAAGAGTTGTAAAATCATGCTAGCTTGACAGTTTGTCCTAACTCGACGTACACAGAACAGAATAACATAAGAATGGAAGAGACTGCAAGAGACCATAAGGCCTACACTAGGCAGACCCATGTCCATACCACCTGTCATTCCTATCCATAAAATCATCTAATCAACAACCATGGTTACATTGTTACTAAGTCTATTCTATTCGTTAATCAATCTATTGGTAAACCAGTTTGTCTTTTTCCTTCTTAAACCTAGATTTGTTCGATCTAAATCCATTACTACTAGCCCTGCTGTCTTAATATGCTGGCCTTGCCTGCATCACCATTGTCAAATTGAATACCTCTATTAGATTACCCCGCAATCTTCGTCTTTCCAGAGAGTGTGTTAAGGTTTCTTAGCCTGTCTTTATATGATATGATAAATTTCTAATGTATCAGTGCATTTCCTATGTTTGAAAATCATGAAAGAAATTATAGTTCTATGTTTCATTTATTAAAGCATTACATTTCTAGAATGAGCAAGAATATTATCATTGACAATGTTCTGATATGGGATCCACACTATGAACTAAAGAAAAACCGTGTACCATAGTATATGAGCTTAGACTAGTTTTTCACGCCCTGTTCTTTACTTACTCATTGCTTGTGTGTACATGTGTATGTATATATGTGTGTGTATATATATATATATATATATATATATATATATATATATATATATATATATATCATGTGAAACAAGCCTTACCCTTTTACTTTGGACCAGACGCCATTTAAAGAGAGCGACTGGCCTTGCTGTGGATGTACTATGTCTTGCTACACTGCTTCTGACCCGGGCAGTTGGGGGGAACAGAAATGAGTCTTCATCCACGAGGAGCTAAGATGAGAGGAAACAGTGGGTGATCGATGGTACTGGAATGGGTCGGGAGTGGGTGTATGCATTGGCCGGAAACCTCCCTTGTCATGGAGAAGAAGCCTAGTGATAGAGATAGAGATAGATTTTTGTTTTCATTTTCCTCCTTTAATTTTTCCACCTTCCTCTTTGCCTTAACAGTGTCTCTTACTTTGTTTCATTCAACTGACACTAACTGAAGAGAATGACCAAAATGATTTATGGGCTCAGAAATTTAACTTAACGAGAGACAAGCTTAGGCACCTTAATGTACACTCGGGAAGGACGTAGAATGTGGGGTGATCTAGTAGAGGTGTTCAAATGGGTCAGAGGCTTTAGCAAGGGTAATGCATACATGGCCATCATATTAAGACAACAGGGAAGGACTCACAGTAATGGATTTCAAATGAAAAAATTCAGATCTAAGAAGAAAATAGGTAAGCACTGGTTTATCAATAGAGTGGTTAATCAATGTAGTAGACTTAGTAATCATGTAGTGAGCGCTGAAATTTTCGGTTTTCTTAGGAATTAGGTGACTTTATGGATGGGGATGATAGGTGGTAATAGACATGGAACTGCCTAGTGTAGGCCTTACGGTCTCTTGCATCCTCCTTCATTCATATGTTCTTATGTTAACTCCTCAAGCAATTCCACTATTGACTTTTCTGGTGTTGATCGAAGGACCCCATTCACGGTACGATCTGGTTTTGAGACCGCCAGACAGATCTAGTCGGATCCGACCAGATTGGATCGTGTATGTCGGTCGGACAAACCATAACCAGTACATACACGATCCAATCTGGTCGGATCCGACCAGATCTGTCCGGTGGCCTGAAGGCCAGATCGTGCCGTGGATGGGAGCGTTTACACAGTCCGCTTCCACCTTTTCTTTACAACTCGTAATGCTGAAGTTCCATGTAGAGTGATCTGTGGACAAAAAATAACATTATTATAATATACATGAATCAGTCATCTTTTAATGACAATTAGAGTATTACTGCTAAATAGATCAATCTAATAATGTGACATGAGTCGTCCATCACCAAATGACAAATGGAGTTTAAAATATTAATCATGAAAATTATATCATAGTAATATTACAATAAAGGATAGACATAAATCAGTTATCACGTAATGACAAATGGAGCAATATGAGTAATCGACATGTATTAGAATAAAGTTTATTCTTTTAAATAAATTGAAAGTTGTGGGCAGTTTTGCAATATCGTTCATAGATTTTTTTTAAGTGAACTCGTTTTGACAATGTGAATGGGTGTCTGTAGACTATTATTTTCTCATTTGTGGTTTCTTGTCCTCATCTATCACTTCTGACATATCTAGAAATTATTATTAATTATCTACAAGCGCCGGCTTCGCCGCCATGGCTTTGCCATGGGCGCTTGGCCTGCGGCGCTGCTCGCTTTTTGAGCGGGCGCTTCGCGCCCTGCACTTTGCTCGGTACCAATCAATCGTCTCCGTTGCCGTGACGTCAGCGTTCTCAGCCAATCAGTCGTCTCCGTTGTCGTGACGCCACTCTCGGCCAATCAGTTGTCTCCGTTGCCGTGACGTCACCACTCTCTCAGCCAATCAGGTTTCGAGGATTAGCAAATCACCGTCACCGGCTAGATCATCTTGCCAAAAACAGATATGTTAATTTTCTAATTATTTATATGGCCACACATTTATAACCTACCGTTTTTAATTCTTATTAGATGTCCTAGCATCGAAAGACCAAACACTTAATATTTAATATTTCTTTTACATTCACTTTCTTCAAAAAGCAAGTTGACAGTTATTTCATGGGTCAACATTAACAGGGTTTTGTCTTTTGCAAATTGAATTCATCTTCCCACATTTTGATTTATGTCGAAACCGTGAGATATTATATTACCATCTGTCTTGCTTTTGTTTGACAAGCGATCACTGTACAATAATTAGGTATTTTGCCGACCGCTAAGTGCTGGAAAAGAACTTCAAATGATGTTTTGTGGCAATAAATAGGAAACATTAACTGGTATGTCCTTGTATATTTTTAAATACTGTCCAGAGAATCTAAACTTTGTACCGAAGTCAAAAGTCTGGCTTAGATTAATTGACAAAAGAGTAAGTAGGGTTGCATTTGTCGTTTGTGTTTGTCAGAAGAATTGGGCCGGTGTGACGTCATGTCGACATTTGCGCAGTCGGCGTTGCGTTTTGGATTGTTCATGAAGGAACACTTCTACTGTGAACCTGACTTCATCAGACCAATTGTTGGGATTCAATTCAATTCACCCGTCTATTTAACCTTCTGATTACCTAAATCGACTTGTATGTTTATCGATTATATGAAGCAAAGAGAAACCCTAGTAACCCCTCAAAAAAAAAGTCAACTTAATCCAAGATACGAATATTTCAGTCTAATTTAATCTTCATCAGGTTTTCGCTCCGGGTCCACTTCCTTGTCTAACCAGAAGGCATTTTAATCTCGTCATCACTCTAACCACACTAGTTCAGGAGTCCTGACATAGTAAATATCTAGTGACACAATTTTAAGCATTTAAAAAGAAATAACTATGTTAAGTTGATATCAGGAAGTTCGCTGGGTGAGCGGGTTAGGGCGTCGTTACTTGCGCCGAAGGTCGTGGGGATGGCGGTTCGAGTCCTGCCACCGGCGAAGTTGAATCAAGGGCATGGTACATTAAATTCCACGCTACAAAGTCCTCTGTAAGGGGCACCGTCCTAGCCTTCCGATGGGAGGAGTTTGTGACGTTAAACCATATCAAGTTGATATCAAAGATACTAGGAAGTCTTCAACAGCTTTGGTTATTGTTGAAAGTACAGGAGAGGTCATAATTTCGGTATTAAGGTTATTGTATAAATAATGTCTCTGAGTAATAAATATTTCAGGATCTCTTGTTTGTTATTTTGCCAAGAGGTTGAAGGTTTCTCTGGACTTCTGAAGTCAGATGAGAAGCACATTCCGAAGTTAACGAGAGATGCGCACGTCGCTAAGACAAATTAGCAACATGTTATGACTTTGCAAGATTTTCGACGATGAAATAAAATCTCTTAATAGAAATTTTTCTTTTCTTTTTCTTTTTCGTTTTTTTTTTTTTTTGAGACGGCTTCTTGACTTTTCACGAAACTCTCCACCGTATTCCCTTTGACCTGACCTAAGATGTGCGACTTTCTCTCCCCTCCTTAGCCTTTCGGTCGCGCCCAGCGTGGGATGCCTTGCAATCATGCCAAGGTTATCAGCGGTGCACTGACTGACTCTTCGCTTGTACTGCACCTTCAAGGTCGTGAGTAAGCAGACTGACAGATACTTGATAAAGGCTGACAAATCAGGGTGCGAAATTCTTCGCTTAGCCTAAGGGCAAACTGAGACGCAGACGACACAGGCGACACAGGCGACACAGGCGACACAGCACAGAGCAAAGGCAGAGTTCCTGTTGCTGAACTGAAGTATAGATTGAACTTCTCTTGCACATGAAATGCTTCTAGATGTACAACCTCAGCATTTCATGCCAGAGAGAAGTTCACTGTTCTTCAATTCAGCAACAGGATCTCTGCCTCTCCTGTTCTGCGTCTTCTGTGTTCCCTGCGTCTCGGTTTACGCCAAGGAAGTTGTACAGGAGGAACACTACAATAAAGACTACAGCATCTGTATCAAAATATTACCTACATAATCTATTTTGACTTTAGTATAAGGACATAACAATAAGAAGCATGTTACAAGATAAAACTGTCACAAAGTTGATTCAGAAGCCATTGTGTGGTCAAAAGTTTAAGAATAGATCTGTTCATTGTGCATTAGTCTCGGTGACATGTCAAAACATAGACTAAGGGGCTATCACACTGAGCAGTTATTCCCCCCACATCCTACCTCTAACTTCCATCTGAATAACTAGAATATGACTTTGCTTACAGAAATCTAGACTTCTCTAAAAACATTTCAACAGTACGTCTAACATTCGTATAGGTCCATAATCTCTTAGTTCCTCATTCAGCTTTGCTATATATGGTGGAAAAATAATTAGATATTTGGAGATTTGAAAAATCAAATACTGTAACCGAAGTCGTTTTTACTCAAACGAACTCTCAACCGTCGGCGCTGGTGAAGCCCGTGGAAGCCCAGTGTGATAGTCCCCGGAGAAGACCAATGTGATAACCCTTTTGCTCGTGTCACCTCTCTGGCCTGGAGACAGCAATAAGGAAAGTGTCACTCGGTAAAGGACGGGGCGAACTGAAAACGGGTCGTGACTCGTTGACCAATGAGCGGGAAGTCTCAGGGTCGAGCAGGAGGCAGCTCGGCTAAAAGAAAAATGTGCAACCTGATGCGAAAGGGGTCAAAGGCAAAATCATTCACAGACATTTCTTGATTAATGAGCCCTTGGTGAGAGAGAGAGAGAGAGAGAGAGAGAGAGAGAGAGAGAGAGAGAGAGAGAGAGAGAGAGAGAGAGAGAGAGAGAGAGAGAGAGAGAGAGATGGAGAGAGGAGGAAGAAATGGAGAAAGAGAGAGAGGGGAGAGAGAAAGAGAAATTGAGAGGGCGAAAGAAAGAAGTTGAGAGAGCAAGAGAGAGAGAACGAGAGAGAAAAAGAAAGAGAGGGGAGAAAGAAAAATTAAGAGAGCGAGAGAAAGAGAAACAGAGAAATTGAGAGAACGGGAGAAAGAGAGAGAGAGAGAGAGAATGGGAGAGCGAGAGAGAAAAAGAAAGAGATGAACGAAGAGAAACAGAATAACGCGGGTTTCCAGTCATGGAAAACCGAGACAACAATTATATTTGTTTTTATAAAAAAAAAAAAAAAAAATCGTCGTCAGTGATGTCTCCCAAAGCAGAACAAGCGTAACTCGCATATGATCTCTTAATGAAACGTTACCCAGATCAGGTGCCTCAATTTGTCTGTGAATATAAACTCTTCGCTAAAATTACTCTCTTTAAAGAGTTTGTTCTTGCTAAGGCTTTCTGCCAACTACCGCGTTGCATCCGGTTCCGGCTCACATGCTCAGGGTTCAAGTTCGAGTCTAGCAACTACTGGTGTCTGCTTCTTGTTCTAGCAGGCTGAGAACACTGGGCAAAGGTGTGCTTAGTCTAACCTAACCTATCCTGATATAGTCTAACCTAGCCTAACCTAGCCTAACCTAGCCTAACTCAACCCAACCTAACCCAACCTAACCCAACTTGACCCAACCTAACCCAATCTAACCCAATTTAACCCAACCTAAACTAACCTAACCTTATCTAACCTAACTCAACCTAATGTAACCAATCCTAACCTAATCTAACATAACCTAAGCAACCTAACCTAACCTAGATTTTAACCTGACCTAAAAATTAACCTAACTTAACCTAACCCAGCTTAACCTAACTTGACCTAACCTAATCTAACCTAATCTAACCTAACCTAAACAACCAACCTAACCTTGAAATAAATCTGACCTAAAAATTTAACCTAACTTAACCTAACCCAGCTTAACTTAACTTGACCTAACCTAACCTCACCTAATCTAAAACTTAATCTAACCTAACCTAACCCAACCTAAAACTCAACCAAAGCTAACTCCACATAACCTAAACTAACCTAACCTAGCCTTACCTAACTTAGCTCAAAATAACCAAACCCAACCTAACATAATTCGTATACTTTCGGTATTAAACATTTCTGGAAAATTGTTTGGACATTTTGGGAATATAGGCTATATTTTTGGAAGTCTTCTCTCTTGAGGGGTTAAAGTGAGAATTAAACTGAGAATTAGATCTACTCTGAGCTTTCCGGGTCCGTGCAGCTAATGATGAGAGAAGAGTAGAAAAGAATGATAATTGTAACGTGGAAGAGAAACTCTAGTGTTGAGGACGAAAAAAAAATACGTAGATTTTTTCTTTGTTTGCTTTTTCATCCTTCGCTACGATGACATTCATTACAGATTTTGTTATGGCAGACGTTATGATTTTTTTTTTTTCTGTGTTGAAGGCGTTGGAGTTGTCTCGTTTAATGGGGCTATCACACTGGGCTTCCACGGGTTTCACCAGCGTCGACAGTTGAGAGTTCGTTTGAGTAAAAACGACTTCGGTTACAATATTCTATTTTTCAAATCTCCAAATATCAAATTATCTTTCCGTCATGTATAGCAAAGCTGAATGATGAACTAAGAGATTGTAAACCAACACGAACTGAAGACATACTGTTGAAATGTCCTTGGAGAAGTCTAGGTTTCTGTAAGCTAAGTCAAATTCTAATTATTCAAATGAAGGTTGGAGGTAAGCCATGATGACGCACATTCCACATTTCGTTCTGGTTAATACCAAGCAGTCTTATCCAGCTGAAGGAAAGATCCATCGCTGAAGCTCGTTTGAGGTTGCACTTCGTTGCTCCAGCGCTTCTATCATTGAGCAAAATAACGCGTCATCTTTAGTGGTATTGTTCTGACTTGTGTCAGACGATTTTATTAATTGAAGAACAGGGGCTCGTTCAATAGATAAAAACATAACTGACACTGTGTAGAATCGGATGGCATCATGGACCTTAAGAAAAGAATATAAGATTTTTTTTCAAAGAATAATAAAAAAAAAATGAAAATTATTTACCCATAAAAATAAATTAGCTGCATTTGTTGCCTGTCATCGTCGATGTTTGTCATCGTGTAGTAGTGGTCAATGTAGTTCTCTTGATTGTGTTTAACCCATTCAACTCCGATGACAAGATGTCTTGTCATTTGGTCAAATAAAACAAAAAATCATAAAACACCAAAATGTTTGATCAAACACCAGAAAAATATGACGTCAATCCTCGCTTCGCTCGCAGCGAAGCGAGGACTGACGTCATATTTTTCTGGTGTTTGATCAAACATTTTGGTGTTTTATGATTTTTTGTTTTATTTGACCAAATGACAAGACATCTTGTCATCGGAGTTGAATGGGTTAAGGTTCGTTGTCAGGAGGTCGTGAATTTACTGTTCGCCTCCTTGTCGAGGAACGTTCTTTTGCCCGGGATTGCATCGCCATGGCCGGGATCGCCATGGCCGGGATCGACACGGCCGGAATTGCATCGCCATGGCCGGGATCGCCATGGCCGGGATCGACACGGCCGGGATTGCATCGCCATGGCCGGGATCGACACGGCCGGGATTGCATCGCCATGGCCGGGATCGACACGGCCGGGATTGCATCGCCATGGCCGGGATCGACACGGCCGGGATTGCATCGCCATGGCCGGGATCGTCATGGCCGGGATCGCCATGGCCGGGATCGCCGTCATCATCGACATCGTTATCAATCATCGACGTCATCGTGGCCATGGGCAAACCGCAATTATTACCGCGACTGCCTTCGCGGCCATGATAGCCATAATTACGGTTTTCTTTATCGTACTTATAATTTGTGACAGTGAGAAATGCCAGGAGTGTCAGACAAAGGGAGGATCAATTATAGTGGATTGACTAGTGAGATTGTTTAATGTGTGCTTATTAAATTAGGGAAGTGTGTTAGTGGACTGGAGAAGTTCATGTATAGTTTCAATATCCACGAATATGAATGTAATAGCCAGGTGGGAGTTGAAATAGAATAAAATATGCCATCTGCTACGAAAGAAGTTGGTTAAGGTTGCCATGGAGATGAGTGAAATAGCTTGGCAACAACTGGAAGGAAAGGGAAAGTACTATCCTGTAGGAAAAAAGCGAAGAGGTTCGTGCAAAAAAAAATTAACCATGAATCATGTAACGCAGATGGTACAACAAATTCAAAAGAAAAATATTTAATGGGTAATGGGTTGACTTAATTAGCTTGTTTTAACTGTCTGCGTGCCGAAGGAAGGTCGGTATTTTATCACGTCATGGACCGGAGAAGTACCCGTCCACATTAGTTTCTGTCTTCCCAAACCGTTTCCAGGGTCGCTTTTAACGACGACGTCGTTTTGGTCGTTTCCGTCACTGTCTCATGGTCTCGCTACTCACGATGATGGATAGGAAGAGGAAGAAATGAAAACAAAACAAAAAAAAAGGGAC
>NC_134778.1:77309820-77329820 GCF_046742065.1 Oratosquilla oratoria
TAACAAATAATCTTTGCAATCGTGTCCCTCTAGAAGCGGGACGCGACCACAACAGAATTCCATAATGACATGGCTTTCTCAGTATTTACTGATGCTCAGTCACATCTCATGATGACGAAGTCTTTTCTGAAGGAGCATTGAAAGTGACAGGGGGCAAGGACGGCCACTAAAGGCGGCTTCACTTCCAGATCGGGATAGGTGTTGTAAACGGAAGGATTTGTTAAAGTCTCCCCTTCACTTATCGTGACAAACCTTGTGCGGTAGGATTTGTTAAACTCCCCCCTTCACTTGTCGCGACATATATGTCTTCATCTAGTTATTATTCAAATAATATTCACTTCCAGCAATTGTCATATAACATGTAAATTTTGTCCACAGTAATTACATATATAATGTTATCTACTAACAAAGGCATTTCCCCAAATTATTTTTTTACATGAATGTTGCTACTGGTTTCTCTAGCCGATTTCTCTATATAGCAACGACCAAGTAAAACTTTTTTTTAATGAGGAAATAACAAAACTAAAAAAAAATTCTTTCCTAATATAACATGTCAACAGCAACCGCTGATTATATAGTAACGATTACGAGTTACCGGTTCAGGACAAATGAATGGTTATTAGGAAGAGAGGTATGGGCCCGGGCATCAGGTCATTATACTCAACATCCAGGGGTTTCATTTAATAGACCGTAAACAGATTGGAATGGGCACCGTTCATTATAATGATTTATGGTTACAAAGAGTCAAAAGCCGTTTGGTCCATGAGCTCACAAACTGTGAAAGGAGAAATTTGAAGACACACGCACACGAACACACACACACACACACACACACACACACACACACACACACACACACACACACAAAGTTTGAAAACGGTTCAACGTAGAGGTTCAGTATTAATTATCAAAATACAAGAAACTGCATATAGTTATAAGACCTTTATCTTGGTAGAAAAATTGTATAAGTATCTGTTCTAAAATAACTGCTGTTGGGTGAGGATTCTTGTAACTGACACCACTTGCTTTGTGTAGCTTTACCATAGATTTAGAAAATAAACTTCTAATTCTGTGGTGATTTTATAATGAAATAGTCGGAGGAGAAGTCGTCCATAACATTGTAAGTTATTCGTGGGTAAAGTGAGGATGAGCACATGTAAATGTATGGGGGAAGTCCACTTTTGGCTATATTGTGTTCGAGGATAAGGTGCATTGCTGGATGACTTCCGGTATTCACAATGTTAAAGTAGATATTTTTTTTCCGTTTACTTATTATTATTATTATTGTTTTTTTTTCAGGACTGTTTTGTCTGGTCTGTTTGGGTGCTCAATTATGTTGGGTGAAGAATATCCAAGTCGCTATTTCGGATGTCCTTTGCGATGTTGAAAATTATTCACTTTATTTTATTTTTCATCATATTTTATCATATTTGTTTATTTATTTTTCTGTTTATTTATTTATCATTTAGAAAAATAATTCACGTATTTATGTAATTATATATTCATGTATGTATGTATATGTGTGTAGATTTCTTGGTGTGTACAGGTCAAACTGTCAAGTAAAATGTTGTAGGGAAGGACAATTAGTAACTAGGCACAGTAAGCAATGGCCTTCAGATCTCCACCGTTTCTTGACATTAGCTTCTTCCTAATGACGCCGGATTTCATGTTTCATGTATAAGAGCTAAATGCGAGACGAGTTGTTGGAACAAGAATAGTATGATAAAAGAAAAAATAGATATATATCGAAATGTCTTTAAGAAGAGAAATTGTGTTAGTAAAAAAAAGAAATTAATATGTGAGGATATTTAAAAGGTGATTGTCTAGGAATATAGATATATGTTATATGAGATGCTGGATGTACAAGTCTTGGAGAAAATAAGAGAAACTATTGAGGATTGAGGATTCAATTAATAGTCATATAAGAAGCGAACACATTTGTAAGAAATCACTTAGATGTTCAAAATAGAATCTTTGATAATAGGTTGTAGTGTTGCAAACAGAAAGATATGTTGCTTGCATTCGAATAATTATGTGTCTGAGACAAAGAGATGTATTGCAGGATGGTGGAACTATTAGAGAACAAGGGAGTGTATAGAAGTTCAAGTGTATTAGACGAAGGGTGAAGGAAGCAGACCTGAATTCACGGAGACACAATCAAGAAGAGGTGAAAGGTCTGGGAGGAGAAGATGTGTTAAAGGAATGGAAATAATTTGGAGAAGGCGGAAGATTTAAGAAGTGGAGGAAAACATCCTTAATGATTTGAAATCTTATAGATTTTTTTTTTTTTTGGGGGGGAGGAATAAGGAGTAATTGTATTAGATGGAGGAATTATTGGAAAATTATATTTTTTTCACTGTGAAACATTTTTGGGGTCAAAGGTCATTGAGACCGATTTAAGAGCCGAGGAAGTAAAGGAGTATTACGAACAGAAGTACTCCTCAGAATTGCAGCGAATAGTTACATGTGAATATATTTCATAATTAGGTGTGATGCACTGAGGGAATGTTGTAAGGCCAATCAAGGAATTGAAATATGTGTAGGAAAGTGGTGCAAAAGAATATACGAAAAGGCCGGGAAGATGTGGAAGATTGATAAATGTGTTAATGTGGCGGCACGCTAGGCTAGTATGCTACTTGCTTTTGTTATTTAATTTCAGTAGAAACGACTTCTGTTACAATGTTCTAGACTTTCGTAAGAACATCTCAGCAATGTGTCTAACATTCGTATTCTAGGTTTGACTTCTTTTAGTTCGTCATTCAGCTTCTAACTATATGACGCATGAGTAATTTGACATTTGGGAAATTTGAAGAAAAAAAACATAAAATCGTAACCGAAATTGTTTCTACTTGAACGAAGTAGCAGAAGCAAGTAGCATGCTAGTGAAAAATGTTTAGTGTGCCGCCACCTCTGGTGAAAGGAAGAAATTCAACCAAATAGGTGGGTACAGAAGGTACAACAGAAAGGATTTTTTGTAAACGGAGGCTGCAGACTGGTTCGTAGAACCACACGTAAAGAGTAAGAAGTTCTGTTAATAGGAAAATAGAACTTGGAGCAGTGGTTCCCAAATTATAGGACGCCTTTTTTTTTTTTTTTCTCTCTCCTTCCAGCACACCCGTACGACCCCACGCCCATCATTTTTATATGTATATGAATTTATGTATTACATACAAATATATATTATATACATTATGCATAATTATATATCATATATAGAAAACGGGTTGGATTGACTGATGAAATTATATTTTGCATGTATGTAACAGCAGATACTTGTTCTTGGAATTATTTCATTATTTTTACTAAATTATTTTTGACCCGATGACTTCACGCCCCTCCTCTCGTATCCTCCTCACGCCTCCCTAGGGAGACGGGTGTGCTCCTCTACTTCGGGAACAACTGTTTTATGCGGGGTTTACACGGGGTCTAACGGTTCGTCGAACGCGGTTCGACAGGCACGTGTTTAAAGTAATGTGTGAACGTGTGTGTGACGGGGTATTTGGTTGTCGAACACGTTGGTTAAACCCCAAATACCCCGTTCACACATCACTTTAAACACGTGTCTGTCGAACCGCGTTCGACGAACCGTTAGACCCCGTGTAAACCCACTCTTAGAGTCTGTTAAAATACACGAAGTTACTTAATGGCCTTCGACCTCGTTATGGAGCGAAATGTCTCTTGTCAGCACGCTTTGCTATCGTAATCCGTTGTAATGGTGCTTAATACATTGTGATGTTTTGACAAAGGAAGAGAATGGGGGGTAACAAAGAAAGGAAGGTTCAATGATGTTAGGAAATTAGGTTGTTGGAAGTTATGGCGTGTCAGGGAAAGGGTGTAATAGAGAAGGATGGATAGGGAGATAGAGAGGAAATAATGTATTGGAAGAGCCAATAAGTTTTGTATGTACTCGTAGGAATAAAGAGAAGTTATATTAAATGATGATAATTCTTAATATAGCATAAGAAGTGTATTTTAAAAACGAAAATCTATGAATTACAGAAATTAAGAAGGTCATGCACGATAAGTATTTAGTGATAATTTTGAATTGTATGAAAAAAGGGGAAATCTCTGATTCAGATCTTTGTCTATGCGGTCAAATACAAACCCGTGAACACATTTTGAATGAGTGTAACGTGGCAGGACCTCCCTATCCATTAACAGACTTACACAACCAAGAATTAGTGACCTACTTTACCAATAGCCAATTTTGACAATTTAGGCTGTTGGCATACGAAATAATAATGATGATAATACATACATACATGCATACATATGCCAACGGCTTTTTCCTCCTTACAAGGGAGGTAGCCAAAGTCAAAGGCATAAATCCACTCCCACCCATTTCATCCCCACATACTCCACTCCCATTCACCACCTCTCCCTCTTTTCTTGGCTCCTCCTGGATGACGGGTCATCCCTGCATCTCTCCCACTGCCCTGGGTCAGAAGCAATTTAGCAAGACACAGCACATCCACAGCAAGGCCGTTTCATTTAATCGGCGACCCCCTTTCTCCATCTCCTCATGCAGAAAAAGACCTTCGGGCTGCATCAAAAAATCCCACAGCCCGTGGGAGTGATACTTCACTCCAGAATTTGGGAGAAAAAAAAAAGCATAACCCCTCACCCCCTATCCACCCCCCACCCACTACCTTCCATGCATCACAACATCATCCATACACAACCATTCTCCATTCACCCCTATCTTCTATCATCTCACTTCCTTCCTCAACAGACATTCCCCTTTTTCCCAATGCCCCCTCTACCCCATCCATACATTTCATCCTTTGTCACCCACTCATGTTCACTCCTTCCACACCTCTTTTACTAATCTTTCTTCACTCACTCTTTCCATGTGTCCAAACCATCTCAATACTCTTTCATCAGCCCTATCTCTCAACGCCCTTTCCACCCCCGTTCTCCTCATTACCACCTCGTTTCTCACCCTATCCAGCCTGGTAACCTCTATCATACTTCTCAGGCACCTCATCGAAAAACATTTAAACTCTTCCTCTCTTCTCTTTTGTTCCATGTTTCTGCACCATACAGTGCTTTCGGCACAATCACTTCTTCATATAATTTCCCCTTATCATCATTTCCCAAATGTCTATCTCTCATTACACTTTTTAATTACCCAAGGCATTTTCTTGCTTCTCTCAATCTACATTCTATCTCCACCACTCCTCCCTTTCCCGCCAAATTCGCACCCATGTATTTAAAGCTATCCCCTTCCTCCAGTCTCTCTCCCTTAATACTCACTTCCATGCATATCTCAGCACTTTACTCCTACCCACATTTATCATCAACTTCCTTCTTTCGTACACCTTCCCAAACTCTGTCACTAATTTCCTCATTCCCTCCTCTGATCCTGCTACAAGCGTAGTGCCTTCAGCAAACAACAACTGGCTTATCTCCCACTTTTCTCCATTTTCTTTAACCATTTCCAATCCCCGACCCACTGCCCTTGCGTTTACCTCTCGTACCGCCCCAGCCATGTATAGATTGAACAGCTAAGGCGATATAACACATCTCTGGCGAAGTCTCACCTTTACCTCATCCCCCTCACTCTCTCCATTTCTAATTCTATCACAGACCCTACTACTCTCGTAAAGAATCTTTACTGCTCTCAACAGCTTTCCTCCTATCCCATATATCTGCAATACCTCCCACAGTGCCTTCCTGTCTACCCTGTCATAAGCGTTTTCCAAATCCATAAAGGCCCAAAAAACATCCTTACCTTTTCATAAAACTTTCTCACATATCTGCCTCACCACAAAAATCTGATCCACGCAGCCTCTACCTGTCCTAAACCCACACTGTTCCCAACCAATTTATCCCTCTGTTCCTCTCCTAATCCTCTCAATCAAAACCTGCCCATAAGCCTCCCCAACTACATTCAACAAACTGATCCCTCTGAAACTACTACACTCCCACTTGTCCCCTTTTCCCTTATAAAGCGGAACTATACTGTAGAGGCACTCCTCCAGTCCTCTGGCACTCTACCCTCTTTTAGACAGACATTAAACAACCTCACCAGCCAGCCCACCATCACTGTACCTCTGCATAACACTCATCCAACCCAGGAGCCTCACCTACTCTTATAATTTTAATAAATGCTTTCACTTTATCTTTCCTTATTTCTCCTCCATTTTCTCATTCATCACTGTCGTTTTCTTAGCGCTTCCCACTGCAACTATCTTCCCCTCCCTATCCTCCTTCACATTTAGCAATTCTTTAAAATACTCTGCCCATCTTCCTTTTACTTCCACCTCTTCTATTATCATCTCTCCGTCAGCACCTTTTATCTTTTCTTCTCTACTTGATTCGCCTCCTCTTCCTCTCTTAATTTATTTCCAAAACATCTTTTTATTACTTTCAACCATTTCTGTCATACTCTTACCCCATTTCACATCCGCTCTCCTCTTTGCTCCTTTATCTTATATTCTACTTCTCTTTTCTTTGTTCCTCTCATAGGATTCTCTCGTCCTATTTAGTAACCAATCTGTGAATGCTTGCTTCTTCTCTTCTACAACCTTCTTTGCTTCATCATCTCACCATTTACTACTCTTCCTTCTATTTCCTCCCGTCCACCTTGTTCCACACACCATCTTTGCACACTTTGTGACTCCCTCCATAAACCATCCCCATTCCTCCTCCACTCCTAGTTCTACTCTGTCCTTCACTCCCTCCCACTCTTCTCTCAGCTTCTTCTTGTACTCCTTTTCTTTCTCATTTAAGCAGTTTACTCTAAGCACCTACCTACCTTCTGTCCTTTTCCTCTCTCTCCATCTATCCTCCACTCTCAATTTAAATTCCACCAAAAAATTATCTGATGTTCCCCCAATCTCTCTCCTTAGAACATGTATATCAAAATAATTTAACATACGAAATAATAATAACAAAAACAATGATGATGATGACGATGACGACGACGACGACGACAATGACAATGATGATATTGATAATGATGATATTGATAATGATTTTGATAATGATTATGATTACAATGATTATGATGGCAATGATTATGATGACAATGATGATGATGATGATGATGATGATATTCATGATGATGATGATGATATTGATGATGATGATATTGATGATGATGATGATATTGATGATGATGATGATATTGATGATGATGATGATATTGATGATGATGATGATATTGATGATGATATTGATGATGATGATATTGATAATGAAGATGATATTGATAATGATAATGATAATAATAATAACAACAACAACACCAATAACAACAACATATAATGATAATAATAATAATGATAATAAAGAAAAAATATACAGAAGAGAAGATATTTCCTAAATTTGTCCAAACGTATTTCATTTATTTACAACATCCGTGTTTATCGATGTTGGGATGAAATAACGAACTTTAGGTATGAAACGGGGTGAACTATGGGATACGTGGCGAAGTTATGACAAGATTGTCGGACTTGGAAAAAAATATATAGAGTCGAATCCTTTTCACTAAGATACGAGTAGGTGAAGTTGAGAAGAGGATGAGAACTAAAGGTTGTTGTGGATGGAGTATGAAGGAGAGGGATAGATAGGTATAGAAGTGAAAGACTAATGATGAAGGCACACTAGGGATTTCTCGATAGCATGCTACTTGTTTTTGTTACTCCGTTTGACTAGAAACGACTTCTGTTACGTTTTTTTTTTTTTTTCAAATGTCCAAATGTCAAATTACTCTTTCGTCGTATAGTGAGAATTTGAATGACGAACTAAGAAAATCTAAACTTATACGAAAGTTAGACATATTGTTGAGATGTTCTTACGGAAGTCTAGAATATTGTATCCGAAGTCGTTACTACTCGAACGAAGTAGCAAAAGCAAATAGCATGCTATCCTAGTGTGCCGTCACCTTAAGAGGTCTGTAAGTAATGTAGTAAGAGGGAAAAAATGGATATCAAGGAAAATTCTAATATAAAGGAAAAACATGAAGAGGAATTTTTTTGAAGAGAGGGAGTTAAATCGGTAGAAATTTCAAGATCGAAAAATGTGAGAGACACTATTAATGTGACGGCACACTAGACTAGAATGCTATTTGCTTTTACTTCTTCGTTCAAGTAGAAACGACTTCGACTACAGCAAAGGTTCTCGACCTCGGGTTCGTGGGAAGGTTTCCATGGGCTACTTAGATGACTAGCGAAAGATTACTCACTTAAATCTGCAGAGAAAGAAAATTACTGTTTTATATGTATGAGCCGTATCATATTGTTTAATGATCGAAGAAAGATGTGGGAACAAGGAATAAGCTGCCCGTTAGTACCTTGATGAGGCACTTGACAAAACAAAAAGACAGTGGAAAATTAGCATTTGTATAGCTTGTGCAAACACATCTGCCTTCTTTGCGAATGGAGTTACAGTATTACTTCCTTGAAATGAGTGAGTTGGATTCACAATTGATTAGAAATCTATTCATTGTTGATGTGTACCTACTTCCAGATAACATGTACGATGAATTCATAGAGATGGTGAACGACTCAATCGCAAGTGATGCATTTGAAACACGTTACCTGACCAAGTTCTGGTCTATAAAGAGTACGGTTTACTCTCTTGTAGCTGATGTTGCCCTGAACTCATTGCTGAATGTTCCCTAGCACTTGCCTGTGTGAGCAAGGATTTTCATCGCTGTTGGACATGAAAACTAAACATTGAGCACTGCTTAATGTGAAGCAAGACCTTCGAGTATGCCTCTCTAATACTACTCCTAGAATTGAGAAACTTGTTTGCACAAAACAAGCATAGTCTTCAAACTGAAGTTTTAATACTGGTTGATAATAAAGTAACTACAGTTTCACTCCTGCATGTGTAGTATCACTGTACATTGTCTTTAATGTTAATGCTTAATTGACGAATAAAGTCATCACAATTTGAGCTATTTGATATCCATTGCGGTGCAATTGTATTATCATTTAGGCTTAATATATTACCATTCTATATTCTGTGTCAGGTTAATGGAGGTACGGGTCGATGGTCTGATGACTCTCGGGGTGTGTAACGGGAAAAAACGATAAGAACCCCTGATATAGACTTCCATAAGAACATTTCAGCAATGCGTCTAACATTCGTTCAAGTTTAACTTGTTTTAGTTCGTCATTCAGCTTGTCACTATATGACGCAAGAGTAATTTGACATTTGGAAATTTGAAAAACAGAAGATCGTATCCGAAATCGTTTCTACTCAAAGTAGCAGAAGCAAGTAGCATGCTAGCGAGAAATGTTTAGTGTGCCGCCACTTTAAGAGATACTATTTCGGACACCAAACATACGGACACCATAAATTACCCAAGATATGTAGGAATTATGCAAATATCCTTTTCGTTGTTAAGTATTCTATACATGTTCTATGTACAGCAGCCCCCTCATAATTGGTGATACTTTTTGTAAACAAATCTGTATTGACAGAGCAATAACAAAAAACATATTTCCATGGCTCTTAGGAATCATAGGTTATGTTTGGATTTCTGCAGTGGCAGACAGGTAACGATGAATAATAACAAGAAGAGTAAGAGGCTGTGTTAAAGCTGAGACGTGATGGTCATCTAAACAAAGACAGAGGTTGTAAAAGAAATAAAAGGTAAATGAAGCTGGAGAAAGGAAAGAGTCCGCCGCAGAAGGTCATGAGATGAGGGGACCGTTTTACGGCCTCCGATGGCCTGCGCAGGATTATATATATTATTTGAATTGCATGTGTCTAAACTTTATTATTGCTTTATTGTTTACCAAACGTTTTATTGACAGGAAGACGTAATTTATGTATTGATTTATTGCTTGCTTATATGGCCGATAAGTTTTGAAAGATTTTTTTTTATTTTTAGAGATTGCCTAAAACGTGCATCGTCATTTGTGTATGGTGGGCTTGAGGGATGAATTGGCTTGGCTTCAGTACCAAGAGAAGTATGTTAAGGCAAAAGTAAGGTGGGTTAAGATCGTTTAAGCTAGGTCACGTTAATCTAATCTTGGTTACAATGGGCTTGGTTATGTAGTGTGATAGTTTATGTTGCAGTTAGCTAACAGTTGCTATATTAAGCTTCTGAGATTTACAAGATCAAGTGAGGTAGTATTAGATTAGACTGGGCTAATTTGGGTTAGATTAGTTGAGAATAAGACAAGCTAAGTTAGGCAAGATTGAATATAATCATGTTAGATTTCATTTGGTTGTTGAGATTAGGCTAGGTTAGATTAGGCTAGATTAGTTAAAGTTAGGACTTAACTTAATCTAATTCTATTTTGCATCCAAACTAACCCAACCCACTGTAACCCATTATAACTCAAACTGATCTTAACCTTACTCTAAGCAAACGTAATATTAACCTAAGCAAATCTAGCATGTTCTAACCAAATTGATCTCTCCTAACCTATTTCGATTTATTTCTATATATTCATCCTGAATTCCTCAGATTGGCAAATGCTGCTTCCACCAGGCACGGAGGCACTCGTTCCATCTCGGGAGGCAAGAGCAATCTTGGTTGGGTCACGAGCAGTCCTTCACTCAAATAGCCTCAGCGGTGAAAATGATAATGTATGGACAAGTTATGGAAAATATCCAGCTTGCAATGAAAGATGAGTTTCCCTGATTATACCTTTGACAAAATTTATATTTTCATACTGCCAGGCCTGTTTGTGTATACACAAGCATTTTTAGAATATGAAAGGTTATAATGTAACCTTGAGTAGAGAGTTTGAATTTGTCACAAGCAAACATATTGATGAAATATTTTATCTAGAACTACAACATGTCAGAGTAGAGATAATGGAAAGTTGGGGAGTAAATCATTCATGTGTTCTTGAGCTGACTGAAGATTGTATGCAAAAGAGTTATAACACTGGTAAGACGGTTCAAACCATTTGTCTCTCGTACAATGAAATTCAGCCTTTTATCTGGAAATTTAACCACAGCAGATCTTATCCCATAATTGATCAAATCTATATATCCTATGGAGAGAAGTAACCTACAGACGAAACCCTGAGGAACTCCACTCTTAACCCCTTTTTAGCTAGAAATTTACCTTTCAGAACAACTTGCTGTTTACGATTATCCATCCAGCTTAGTAGCTTACCTCTAATTCCATACGATGGGAGTTGTAGTTAGTAGTGTTCCTTCTTAAACAGTATCAAAATCTTTTCCAAAGACCTGGTAAGGGAAAATGCATACATGTAAGTAATACTGACACGAAGTGCAAGTCACTGAAAAAAGTCCACGATAGACACCTGCCAGTGGTGATCACTGGAATGGACGTTGTAGAGAATTGTCTCCAAGCCGCCCATCTCCAAGATCCATCAACCCCCTCACCTCTACCTGGAGATGCAGCCCCAAGAGGCTGACACTTGCTCTCCGCACAGGTAAAGGATAACTCTCAATTTTGCTCCCCTCTTCCTCGTCCTCCAGAAAGCCGCTAACACGTAAACAGACTCTCTCTAATGCACCAGAAAACAGTCCATAGTTCTTCCAGAGAGCCAAAGGATATTGCTGACCATTGTGGGGTTATGATAATCCAGTAAGAGAAATTGGAAGCAAAAAATTTCATCTTCAGCTAAAATAGGAAAGTTGAAAATGCCTTGATATAATTATCAACAACGATGTCATATCATCCAAATATGATATTTCAACCTCAGGGAAAGATAATGACTTTTGTCTGGTCATGCGATTTTTTTTTTTTTTTTTAATTCAAAATCCCAGCCTATCATCAACCACCTTGATTGTTAGTCTACCCACACTTGGAATATGCAGTTTCCGTTTGCTCTTCGAAACTCCTTATACACATTGACAGACTGGAAAGGCTACAGCGACGAGCTACAAAGTTTATATCAAAGGCAAAAGATGATGATGATGGCCGCCCTTGGTCGATGTCGATGTCGATCGTGGACGTTACGCAAGCCAGAGCAAGATGATATGAAGGACCAGCAGTTACACAGGTTGAAGAGGCCCCCTCTCCACGTCGCTGATGGATCCGAAGAAACAGCAAGGCTCTTACAATTTGGCACCAGTGCCGTCGCAGGAGTTATGTACCAGCGAACTGCCTACGGAACTCCAACTGATCTAATAGAGGTGTTCAAGTGGATCAAAGGGTGATGCAAACAAGGTCATCATATTAAAACAACAGGGCAGGACTCGCAGTAATGGTTATAAACTGGACAAATTTAGATTTAAAAAGGAAATAGGCAAGAATTGGTTTATTAATAGGGTGGTCGACGAATGGAATAAACTTAGTAACCATGTAGTAAGCGCTGAAACTATCAGTTGTTTTAAGAAACGATTAGACAACTTTATGGATGGGGATGATAGGTGGTGATGGATACGGAGCTGCCTAGTGTAGGCCTTATGGTCTCTTGCAGTCTCCTTCATTCTTATGTTCTTATGTTAACTCCTGGTTTGTTCTCGAGGTTTGTTCCTGAAGCCTTTACCGTCGATGGGTATTGCTAAGAACACCTGAAGTATACAAACCTATTTTTTAAAAAGTAAAGAAAACACGGAAGGACTTAGTACAAGTCTTAAGATCTTAAGGAAAATTGGTAACAATAAAGATGAGAATATTTTCACGGTAAATATCCAGACGATGTAGATCAGCCTCAGGTTTAGCATGGTGGTAAGTGGAAACAACTTTGCCAACCTACAGTAGTAGATCAGGGTTCTCAAGATGGGCATGCATATTATTGTTACCAATTCTCCTTAAGATCTTAAAGACCTGTACCAAGTCCTTCCATGGGGCCATCCAAGGGGTCGATGAATAACTAGGGGATCGATGAATGTTTACTGCTGGGGTCGAAGGGACCACTGAAGCCTCCGATTGAAAATTCTTGATATTAATTTGTAAAAATCTGAAAAATAACAGACACTGTTAGATAAAAAAGAAATTATAATATTTTGAATTCAAACAATAGGTCCAGTTTTTTTCAGTAAATCTTCAGAAATTTGAGCAGCTCTGGCAACACTACCTTCAACCAACCCCTCCCCCACATTGTCTCTCGCAGCTCTACTGTCCGTACCAAGGTAAAACGAATACTATAAGGTAAGTTAGCGGGGTGGGGTGAGGGAGAGCCAGAAAGCCTCTCCACTGCGCAGGTAGATGATGACGTCGACGGAAATATCGAGACCAGGGTTACGCGGGTCGAGAGCTGTCAGTCACTCACACACCGGTGTGTGGAGCGAAGCTCCATCTTCTGATTAAAGGGGTAGCTAAGGCAGACAAATAACATATAAAAATGCCAACAGTTTGTATAGTGGAGAAGTGCAATGCCGTTAGACTGAAAGGTGATAAAAATATACATTTCTTTTCACTACCCAAAGATAAAGAACTTAGAAAGAAATGGATTGAATTATGTGGCACACACAATACTCGGTCATCTGGATATGTATGCAGCCGTCATTTTGAAAGTAACTATTTATCAGCAACATTTCCTGAAATTTTCATTCGATTACAAATGAACAGACTAAAGAATCCGGTTAAAACATAACTGAGCTTGGTGGAGATAAAGGTCTACATATAAAATCCACGCTTGAGGAGATATGGAAACCCACGCAAATCCAAAATGTAATATAATAAAAACCATATGATGCTTTTATGTGTCATTACTACTGGGTTTATATTCAGCTAGTTGGAGTGTATCAACAGTATAGTATCTTCCTCATCTACCTGATCAACATATAAATTGACATGCCATCCCATCTAATAACTCGTCATATTAATATAATCCACCTAATGTGAAAGCATGGAAAACATTTTTTATAACTTTTCTGGCGGTCATATCTCAGATACTGATAATTTGAGGATAAGAAAGTGATACTGAGTAATTTCAGTATTATGTGGACATGAATATGTAATTTTAAAGTTTACCATACATACAGATGGTTTTCTTTAAAGTTTACATTTTCTTTCACCTCTCGCTCTCTCCCCCTCTGGATTTCCTATGACGTCACGGTGGAGGTGCGCGGAGGGGGGGGGGGTGCTCAACCTACCTTATAGTATTCGTTTTACCTTTGTCCGTCCTATGGTCTGTGCAAGATGCATTCCGTACGACCGTGTCACCAGGGATTTTCACCAAACGAGAATTGAAATATTCACTTTTCAAGTATAGTTATGGGAGCATGTCATCTTCGTTTTGAATGAAGAACAAAACTGAGGAATGTCGTAGTCAGAATAAATGTTAAAGAAAATCGAAGTTTCCACATCGCCTCGCTTTCGATTTCCGTTTATACATCTATTGTGACAGTTATGAACTTCAGCACGAAATAGTCGCTGACAGTTGAAAAGCTAACCGTCCAATGAATAAACAATCAAGACACGTCAAACTTGAGGCGCTCAGTACTCACAAAGGATGGTTTAGCTCTATAATACTGTCATACCGATTTTAGACTTATGATCTGTCATCATCACATACTGAATCTAAGTAAATAACACAATTTCGTTCAACTATTTGTGACCCATGCGGCCCTTGAAGTAGTCAGTTGTTGTTTTTTACAATTTAAATTGTTACATTTTATTATCATACTTCATGTCAACTACTACTACTACTGTTACTACTAGTAGTAGCACTACTCATATTGATTTAGCCTCTTTTTTTTTTTTTTTTTAGCTAGGGGTCGATAGAAATTTTGAAACTCCAACGAGGGTCGACGATTTAAAAGGTTTGAGAACCCCTGAAGTAAATAATGGATGAAATAAACTTCCTGTAGTGGTAATTGCATGTAACACAGGCCAGAATCAGTCAGATAGATATCCAGTAAATATAATTTAATGCCCATAAATATGTTTATGTGCTTGTCCATAAGCACGTTTCCATTTGTTTATTTTTTCGTTTATTTTCTCATCCTTCTCCGACCGACCTTGTTATGGACGTTTGGTGACTACGATTCACTTCTAAGGTGGAAAGGAAAGTTTCATAACAGTTTAGTTAATGTCTAATTAACTGGTTCTTGATCCATTAAGCGGTGTGAAATTAAATCTCTTATGATGGAAATTCACTAATCGATGACCCTCAGAATTTTTTTTTTTTTTTTTTTTTTTATCTCATGATGGAGATGGGGACTGGGAAATTAATCATTATGCCATAATGAAATGTCCTTCATTGATTTATTCCGCCTAACGGTAGACGGATTTTATTTGGCCGAGTGTAGGATACGGAATGGTAGGAGCCGTCTCGATGACGTCTTTTACTAAATTTGCTTTGACCTACGTCAGCCCGTTTTGATCAGCTGTGGACAAAACCACCAACTTGAAGGACTTTTGACCATTCTTGTTTGGCATGGATTTGTTGCGATTTTTCCAACGTCGACCTAAAAAATAACAGCGGCTTACCGAAACCGGCAGGGCATTACCTTACCAGTGGTTTTTCACTCCCTAGTACGTAGCTGGGTGCTGTTTTGGTATGCGATCCAACCTAACCTAACCAACCTAACCTAACTTAACACAACACGTATTTCTTGCTTGTTAGGTTAGGTTAGGTTAGGTTAGGTTTAGGTTAGGTTAGGTTTAGGTTAGGTTTAGGTTAGGTTAGGTTTAGCTTAGGTTAGGTTTAGCTTAGGTTAGGTTTAGCTTATGCTAGGTTTAGCTTAGGTTAGGTTTAGCTTAGGCTAGTTTAGGCTAGGTTAGGTTAGGTTAGGTTAGGTTAGTTTTTTACCTATTTTAAAAATATTGAGAGCGCATACCAAAGCAAAATCCTAATTTTTGAGATCACGCCATAAATGAGATCGCATACCAAAACAGCAAAAAAGATATGATGAACATAGATCGCTACTATCAGGTGAGATCGCATGCCAAAACAAAAGCACGACTTTGAGATCGCATACCAAAATAGCACCCGTGGGTGTTGGATGGTGAATTTTGGGGTTTTTGTTTCCAATTTCCGTGAAAGAAGAAAAATCTTTGTTTTATTTTTCCTGGCATCGACTTACCAGCTCGCCATTGCATCTACTTTTGTGTCAAGGAACCGAAAAGCAAATCTATTCCATTCGTTGGCCACTCGATTGATATACCACTTCTTGCCTATTTCCTTCTTAAATCTAAATATGTCCAGTTGAAATCCATTACTGCGGGTCTTGCCCTGTTGTCTTAATATGATGACCTTGTCTGCATCCCCCTTGTTAAAGCCCTTGATCCACTTAATCCCCTCTGCATCTTTCCAGAGAGTGTAAATTAAGGTGCCTAAGCCTATCCTCGTAAGGTAAAATTCTGATCCTATGTATCATTTTGGCCATTCTCCTCTGCACTGATTCTGGGAAATTGATACCCAACCTATAGGACGGAGACCAAAACTACCGCATAGTCACTGATGGGTCTAACTAACGCCAGATAGAATTTGATAACTACCTCTGCACTTTTATTCGTAACTGTCCTTGCAATGAAACCTAATGCTCTGTTAGCTCTATTTTGGCGCTAATGCACTGCTTCTTAGATTTAAGTTCAGGACTCACTAGAACTTCCAAGTCTCTCTCGCACTCAGCTTTCTCTGAAAAAGGTGTGATTTAAGGTATACCTGGTCTCTGGCTTATGTAAACCTACGTTTAACACATTGTACTTTGAGATATTGAAGTCCATTTGCCATTTCACCGACCATGTGAACAATTTGTTAAGATCTTCCTGCAGTATCTTAGCGTCTTCTCCTGACTTAATTTGGCGTCTTATCTTAGTGTCGTCCGCGAACTTAATAACACCGCTATTATTCCCATTGTCCAAGTCATTTATGCTGTACTGATAAGCTCAGAGTGGTTGACGAATGGAATAGACTTAGTAATCACGTAGTGAGCGCTGAAACTATTGGTTATTTTAAGAGAAGATTAAATAACTTCATGAATAGTGATGACAGGTGGCAAGAGACATGGAACTCCCTAGTGTAGGCCTTAAGGTTTCTTGCAGTCTCCTCCATTCTTATGTTCTACTGTCCTGCATCCGGGATGAGTCAGTGTACTTTGTCTTGGAAATCGAGGTCACCTTGGGTCAGACGTCTCTCGAAGAGTTCACAATTGGACTCGAACCTTCTCCCATGATGTATTTCACTACCGTGACCTGTCCAACCGAAACCAGAAACTAAAATAGTGAATTTTTACTTATGTGACTCTTTGCTTGAGCTCCTCAGCCCCTATTTGATGGTGAATGTTTGTTTCTCGACAGTTATTGCGAGATCGGCTTTGTCTCACACAAATTCAATGATAATTTCTTGTGGCTACCTTATCGGCTCCTCTAGTTATAATTGCTCGCAAGCTTAATTCATACAAATTATGTGTGTGTGTGTGTGCATGTGTGTGTGTGTGTGTGTGTGCGTGTGTGTGCGTGTGTTCACCTTGGTCTCTGGATCACGTGTTGGACTCGTGATCGACAGCTATTTCCCTCCCGAAAGAGAGCTCAGAGCTCGTATGACCGATCTATGGGTAGTGCTATGACCTTTCACACACACACACCTCCAACTCCCCGCCCACGATTTGTGTGTGTGTGTGTGTGTGTGTGTGTGTGTGTGTGTGTGTGTGTGTGTGTGTGTGTGTGTGTGTGTGTGTGTGTGTGTGTGTGTGTGTGTGTGTGTGTGTGTGTGTGTGTGTGTGTGTGTGTGCGTGCGTGTGTGCGTGCGTGCGTGTGCGTGTGTGCACGTGTATGTGTGTGCGCGCATGTGTGTGTGTATGTGTACGTGCAAGTGAAGGGATAATATCAGCATTTGCACATTGAGCAACTTCTTGCTTGAAATCCTGTTTACCCCCTCCTTCCTTCCTTCCTTCCTTCCCCTCCCCCTCACTCCCTCCACGCTGAGGTCTAAGGTTATAGTTACTTATGTGTGTTTCCAATTATCGTTTCATCCGTTCATGGTCACTTAACTGGACTCTAACCATGAATTATAAAAAAAATCTTAAAGGGCTTTGTCTTCTTTCATCAATGGACATAAGTATTCCTGAGGGGAATTCTTTCCTTTCCCCTTTTGAAATGATATATTGTCATACGGTTCTATATGGATCCGTATCCTTTGGATACTACAATACAGTATCATCTCTTATGCATCTAATACAGTTCACATACTCTAAAGTGTCACCTGACCAGGTAAGACGTAATATAGTTCTTCCTCAGCTGTAGTATTTTATCTTTCAATTGATGTTTTCTTTCACCTGGCTACATACATTATCTTACCACTTCGGAGCCTCGTCTAGCCTTATTATTTGGACTATATCATATCTATGCCCACATTAGCCTAAATGCAAACTGAGAAGTAGGTGACACAGGCGACGTAGCACAGAGTAAAGGCAGACTTCTGTTACTGAACTGAAATATAATTTGAACTTCTCCCTCACTTGAAATGCTGAGGTAGTACATCTTAGAACATTTCAAATGAAAGGAAAGTTCAAACTTACTTCAGTTGAACAACAGGAAGTCTGCCTTTGCTCTGTGCTGCGTCGCCTGTGTCGCCTGTGTCGCCTGTGTCGCCTCAGTCGCCTGTGTCGCCTGTGTCGCTTAGGCTAATAAGTGGAATACTCTGGTCGCTAACACCTACGTTTGTATTCTGTGTCTAACAGTATAACCACCCACAGTTGTCCATTATCATATTTAATCTTTTAACCAATTTCATTGTTGCTTTTTATACTTTCTAAATCTTGTTTACATTCTTTTGTTTATTTGGAATTGTATTATCATCTTTTTTTTTTTTAATTAGCAATTCATCCTTGGAGTAAAAATGTGCTTTTACGTTCTTTAAAAGTCTTTAAATTTCATGAACCCTTTGGCTGATATGTTTGTCAATAGTTATCCATAATCTGAACTCCTAAATATTTCTATTTTTATGCTTTTGTGAATCAATTCTCATTGACTAACACATTCATTATCTTTTTTGAGCTTTGACTTTCCTTGGTAGTGAGTTATATTTCATTCCTTTCGTGATCTTTCCATAATCTTGAGTAATAATCTTTGCATAGGCTCATGTAGCTCGTCGTGATTACAATCTTATAGTTTAAGTGTAGTTGTGTATTATCATATTTAGTTTATTTTCGAGACAAAAAAAGAATCTAAGCAGTCCAAAGCAGTCTTCATTTTGGTATTATAAGCCTAAAGTGGAAAATTATGATTTATTTTGATATTCATTATCTTGAAGAAAATATTATGAAACCTGTTTGTATACATTTATGCGCGGATATTTTCTCAATACTTTGCTGTATAGTTTAAATATTACTCAGCCAATGCACGTGTTTCTTCTATTTGTGCAGGTATATATGTATATATATATATATATATATATATATATATATATATATATATATATATATGTATATATATATATATATACATATATATATATATGTATATATAATATATCTATATATATATATAATATATACATATATATATATATGTATATATATACGTATATATATATATATATATTATATGTATATATATATATATGTATATGTATATATATATTATATATATATATACGTATTTATATATATATATTATATATATATATGTATACATATATATATATACATATATATATATATGTACATATATACGTATATATATGTATATATATATACGTATATATATATACATTTATATACATATTTATACATATATATATATATATGTGTGTGTGTGTGTGTGTGTGTGTGTGTGTGTGTGTGTGTGTGTGTGTGTGTGTGTGTATTCACTTGGTCTTTGGATCACGTGTTGGACTCGTGATCGACAGCTATTTCCCTCCTGGAAGAGTGCTCAGAGCTCATAGGTCCGATCTATGGGTAATGCTATGACCTTGCACACACACACACCCCCAACTCCCCGCCCACGAGAGTCAGAGTAACGACCCGAGGCACAGCGATACCGAAATAATTTCGGCCCTGGGCAGGATTCGAACTGGGTACTGGGAGCACTTCTACTTCCCAGTTCAGCGCTCTACCAACTGTGCCACCGAGTCGGTGTGTGTGTGTGTGTGTTTGTATGCGTGTGATTCACAATGATCTTGAAACGTACTTGTTTTGTGATAGACAGCTATTACCCT
>NC_134778.1:77344820-77369820 GCF_046742065.1 Oratosquilla oratoria
ACAAAAAACGAAGTAGACTTCATATTAGGAGATGAGAGCAAGAGCATTAGCAATGTTACGGTCATAAGTAAAGTCAACATAGGTAATGACCATAGAATGGTAGGTTGCACATCTAAATTCAATTTCAGGGCCAAGAGAAATAAACTAGTTTTAAAAAAATAAAATAAGCCTTACAAAGGTTAAGGATAATAACAAGAAATTTCAGTTCGAAATTAAAAATAATTCGAAGCTTGTACAGTGTGTGTGTGTGTGTGTGTGTGTGTGTGTGTGTGTGTGTGTGTGTGTGTGTGTGTGTGTGTGTGTGTGTGTGTGTGTGTGTGTAACACTATGTAAAGACAAAGTAACTTACTGTCAAAAGAGAAGACTAACCCACAAAATAATCTGAAAAGTGATATGATGATGAGTGGAAAGTGAGAGAAAGAAGAAGGGACAAAAAATAAATATTGGTTGGGGTGGCACAAAAATATTGCATACAGATGACTTTGCATTGGACAGGCAGGTGCACGCTGTTGTGTGATCTGGGAAAAGATAATGACGCACGCACGCACACACACACACACACACACACACACACACACACACACACACACACACACACACACACACACACACACACACACACACACACACACACACACACACACACACACACACACACTCGTCTTGTTTCCTTTTTTATATAATCTTATTCCATCTATTCTTTTTCCTTTGTTTATGTCCTGATTACACCGCTTACCACCAATTCTTCTCTATCTTTGATTTATCTACTATTACGTTCCCAAATTTCTTTTATTCTGTTCCTAAAACTACTCACCACCGTTTCCTCTTGATACCAACTTTGCTTCCCCACCCCCACCCCATCTTCTTTACCACTTCGCGGAAAACCGGACACTTTAGTAAATGATTTGTCCGCGGGAGCTTAACATCCTCCAATCCTCTTATGCTGTCGCTGCTTCTCCTTCTTAACAGAATGGATCTCCGTCTCAAAGATCATCCCTGCATATACTCCGCTACTGGTCTCGGCTCTTCCCCAAACATGTCCAGTCTGCCTCTGACAGACCACCTATTCTGTGAAAATATTATTTTCCACCTATCCTTCATTTTATATCCGAGCCATTTCTTCGTTCGGTGGTTTGACAGATATTGAGAGGAGTAATAATATACATCCATTCGTTTATAAGAGGAACGTGGCGTCATCCACAAACTCGTTGTTGACTCCACATCAACTAGTAGCCATAACTCTACTCTTCATCACTGAAGAGAAAAGGAGACGGGGCACAATCCCTGCCTTAGCCAGGAATGCAAAGAAACCTGTTGGAAATAAGCTCAGCCCATTTCGATGTGCTTTCGCTGTCTGGGACGGAAACATTCTCATCATCAATTCTTTGCGGCAACGTAATCATTTGAAAGGTCTCTAATTGGGTGAATCAATCCACTACACAAAGTCCCCATTAATTATAATATCCTCTGTGAGAATGAAATCCATGGAAGCACTAGAATGATGTCTGATGTGGCTTCATTGTGTATGAAGTTTGATTGCTTAGGACACCGGGTTACAGAGTCACGAGCCCACGGACAAAGACCTCACCAGAAATGGTCAGCATTGTCACGCTTCTATAGTTACTGCAGTCATGTCGACCACACTTTCCCTTTCAGACTGGAATGACGCGACGACGCTCCTAATTGCCTGGAATGATAATGAAGAATGAAACAAAGAAAATTCCATTGCAGAAACTAATACACGGTCGATGGTTTTTAGAAATGTCCCGTGACCAAAGCCTCGAGAATAAGAATAACAGAAGTCGAAAAAAAAGATGATGAAGAAGAAGATGAAGAAGATTAAGAAGATGAAGAAGAAGAAGAAAATGAAGAAGAAGAAGAAAGTTAAGAAGACAGAGAAGATGAGGGAGAAGAAGAAAATTAAGAATAAGAAGAAGAATAAGAAGAAAAATAATAAGTAGAAGATCTAGGAGATGCAGAAATACAAATGATATCAAAGTTAACAGAAGCTTGCGTGGTTGAGACAGAACGAACATGAGTTATGAAGCATGACTGAATCGCCCCAAAAAGGATAAAATTGAAAATAATGAAGGTATTGCAGGTTCCAAAATCTGGCTTTCCTACAGCTTCCAAAAAATAACGATGTATTTGAATTTGTGTGACTCCATTTCTCCATATTAATGGAGGAAATTAATTTTCCTTATATTATTACAGAAATATGTGGATCTAAAAAAAAATTATATTATAAACAACTGTAAGAGGATTTAGTATGATTTTCGTTTACAACTGGTGTCTGGAAGTGGAGGGTAGTACTGGAAAGTTCCCCTTCCCCTTAAAATAATATAAAAATAAAAAAAATAAAAATAAAAATCAAATAGAAATAAAATAAGATCAAATAAAATAAAATAAAATAGAATAAATTAAAATGAAATAAAGTAAAATGAAATAAAATAAAATAAAAATGTAGGTGTTGTAAACGTTAGCCGTAGTGTGGCAATACGAACACGAAACAATACAGAAATGGTGATAATAAGCAAAGAATATCATAGATAACAATAAAAGAAAACAGAAGTTAAAGAGTAGGTCGACAGCCCGTAGCAGGACAAAAATTATATGTATCTAAATACAATAAATGCAAAAATTTCGACGAAGACGTCAGGAAGATTAGTGTTGGAAAGTGAAGAAGATAGAGAAGATCGCCCGATGGCTGCCGAAGACGTTCCTGCAGGGTGAAGAAGAAGAAGAAGAAGAAGAAGAAGAAGAAGAGAAAAAAGATCAGCATGATGAAGGTAAACGGTAAGGACGCAAAAACTGGAAGTTTCAGTTTTGGAGGCCAACACAGAGAACGATGTATTTGTGTGTGTGTTTCATGTGTGTGGTTGTGTTCGCAAACGTGTGTGTGAGTGTGTATGTGTGTGTGTGTGTGTGTGTGTGTGTGTGTGTGTGTGTGTGTGTGTGTGTGTGTGTGTGTGTGTGTGTGTGTGTGTGTGTGTGTGTGTGTGTGTGTGTGTGTGTGTGTGTGTATTCATATGCGTTTATGGATGTATTTTGGAAAGAGAGTGTTGGGTACGAATGAGGAAAAATCCATGGGAGAAAAAGAGAGTGGTAAGCGCGAAAAAAAGGAACTTGGAATGAAAATTTTACAGACGAAGTAAGGTCACAGAGGTCACACAAAAAAAACGAAAGTCTAAGTGCTTCGTGATAAATAATCATGAGAAAAGTAGCAATGAAGAAGACAAGTCAGGTAAATAGTATACAGGTATGTGTAAGGCAACGGCGAAATCAGCGCTTCTGTCATTTGGAATAATATCGCACCAAAGACCTCAGCATCACCACCTAGCCTCACTCACCTCATCACACTTCACCGGAGCACTGTCGTCGTCGAACACTGACGGACCGCTCTAAGCAGGCATAGATGATAAAGGAAGGATTTGAGGAAGAAACAGAAAAGAGGGATGATAAAAGTTGAAAGGGATCAGGGTTCTTTGACTAGAAATTATTCTCCAATCATATAAAAATACTGCGTGAATCTGGTCTGAAGGGGTGGCAATAAACTTCTTGAAAGACCAACACCATAAAACTCATTCAGTTAATACCTCAGGCATGGAATATTATGCAGAAATTCGGCGAGGCTGAAGCATGGTGGCCAGCTACCGTAAGAAGCTTCTGGCTAGCTGCTCCTGGCAGAAGCTTCCGTCTGGTGGACTGCGTCTTCGAGTCATCACCATCCCGCCTCCGAAGAGAGGTCCGCACCACTCGTCTTCAAGGTCTCCACCATTCTTAAACTCTTTCGCTCCTAAAGGAATGCCATGAAAACGAATTAAATAGCATGACGGTAGCTAGAGTAGAATAAAAAGTTCCATTTAATTTGGAAAGACATATATCAGGTGTGGGCAACCTTTGGCACGCGTGCAAAATCTGACACACTGACGACTTTTATCCAGCACAGGAAACCCAGAGCTCACCTTAACAATAATAATTAATATATATCCAACTTTTTTTGTATGACCATTGCTAATTGTATGCTGCGCTGGACGGCCGATTCAGGTCTTAGAAGGTGAGGGCAGAGAGCCCATACTCATATGTAGGCCTGTAATTTTACTTCATTGGTGCGCGAGAAAAATTCTAATTAAAGTTTTAGCTGGTTTTGGCACCCACAATTAAAAAGGTTGCCCACCCCTGGTAATACCACAGAGAATAAATGGATACCCTGGACGGAAGGGACGGAGAATGACGTAACGGCTTTATTCACCTATTCGTTTTTTTTTTTTTTTTTTTTTTTTTTTTACCTCCCGCACTTCCCACGCTTTTACGGTGTCCTCCCCCATCTCCTTCTTCCTCCCTCACTCCTTCTCCACCCTTATCCTCCTTCATCTCCCGTCTCGGCCGCTCCGTCTTTTTTTTTTTTTTTTTTTTTTTTTTTCTTCCGTTATCCGTGCGTGCAGTGGTTCTTTTCGTAGTCCAGTTGGAGTCTCGTGCACAAATGATGGAGTGATTTCTTTACTGTAGGTCTGCCTAATCTCAGTCTGACCTTGCACCAGTGGGCGAAGATGAGCCTTCTTTCCCTTTTGTCGTCCTTCTTCTCTTCTTCTTTTTCACTTCTTCTTCCTTGTTCCCCCCTTTCATTTTTCTTCTTCTTCTCCTTCTCCTTCTTCTTCTTCTTATTCTACTTCCTCTTCTCCTTCTTCTTCTTCCTCTTCTTCTTCTCCTTCTTTTTCTTCTTCATCATCCTCTTCTCCTTCGGATCTTCTTTTTCATATTAATATTCTTCTTTTTCTCTTCCTTCTTCTTCTTCTTTTTCACCTTCAAGATGAAAACAGGACTTAAACCTTTATAATCTTAGTATCCATCTCCAGATTAGAAATTCATTCTGGGAACCAACAGCAATATAACCGCTTTAGTAACACTGAAGAATATATCACTTTTGATCCATGAGCGGCCAAGCGAGTTTTATTCAGCCTAGGAGAGTCTCGTCTCGAAGGGGTCTCGACCCGATCCTCCGCTAACCCAGTGTTTCTTAACCTGGGTTCGATCGAACCCCACGGGTTCGGTGAGTCAGTTTCCGAGGTTCGGCGGTTCGGCGCATTTCTGAAATTGTCTCTGAAAGGCAACAGCAAAAGTCACATTGATTTGCAGTATATATTCATTATGTTTTTGTTTTATGTGAAATTCATGTTTTGCTGGTTTTGTTCTTTGAAAACAGTGATTTCGTGTGCAAATGATCCATGGTACAGTTTGTGCAGCACTAATACAGTATATAGTTCCTATGTTTTGAATTTGAAGAAAAGAAAAAACACATTTTATTTTTCCAACTACGAAGGGTTCGATGAATGCATGTATGAAAATTGCGGGGCTCAGTACCTCCAACAAGGTTAAGAACCACTGCGCTATACAGAATCGTCTTGCGTTGGATTCCATGGTACCAGAAGCGTTTGAGAAAAAAAGTAAAACAAAAGAAAAAATAAATTGATTAATGGGTGAACAAATTAGTAAAGGGATCAATAGATAAATAAGTAGATAAATGAATAGATAGACTGATGAATAAATAGATCAATTAATATATAAATATATAAGGTGGAGAAAGAAGTCACGGGTCTAGTTCCGAGTTACTGAGTTTATTCCTGACCGGTTTCGCTCTATGCTTCTTCAGAGGAATGAAGAAGCATAGAGCGAAACCGGTCAGGAATAAACTCAGTAACTCGGAACTAGACCCGTGACTTCTTTTTCCACCTTCATCAACTTGTCACAATGTACCAACATAAATATATAAGTAAATAAATGAATGTATGTATATATATATATATATATATATATATATATATATATATATATATACATATACAAGTAAATAGATAGGTAAATCAATAAATCAATAAACAAATTAATAATAAGATACATAGACGAATAGATAAGTCAATAAATAATGATAAGTAGATAAATGAATAAGCAAATGAATAGCTGAATAAATAGACAAGCAAATTAATAAATAAATGATAAGAGAATAAATGAATAAAATCTATATGCCAAGAGCTTCTTCCCCCTTATAAGGGGGGTAGCCAAGTCAAAGGCATGCACCCACTCCCACCCATTCCACTCCCACCTATTCCATTTCCACCCATTCCACTCCCACCAATCCCTCTCTTGTTTCCCTCTCATCTTAGCTCTTCGTGGATAAAGGATCATCCTTGTTCCCTGTCCATTGTCCGGGTCTGAAGTAATGCAGTAAGACACAGCACATCCATAGCAGAGCCGTTTCACTTACACAGCAACCCACTCACCCTCTCCGTCCCCTCATGCTGATATTAGAGAAGACGGGGAGAAACCCCTTCGGGGCTGCGTCAAAATATCATCCATACACAGCCATTCTCCATTCACCCCTATCCCCTACCTTCTCCCTTCCTTCATCAACAGACATTCCCTTCTTGCTCAAAGCCCTTTTTACCCCATCCATCCATCTCATCCACGGTCGTCCCCTCAAGTTCACTCCACCCACCTCTACCTCCCACACATCTTTTACCAATCTTCACTAATTTTTCCTCGTGTCCGAGCCATCACACCGTGAATGGTGTCCTTTATGGTGATTGCGGTGACTGTACGTATAATCTGTGGGACAGACTGAAGCTAACATTATATCTTAACGTCCTAATGGTATAAAAATACACGTTTTATATCAAGATAATGGTTTTAATTCTTTTCCTGATTCTAAATTCTTCTTACGGTAACGTTACCTTGGGAGATTGTTAAAGTTTAGCGTTAGCAAGAATGAAATACATAAAGTATATCATCGGAGTGAAGGAATTAAGTGAACTGCATATCTGTCACATCACATGCAGAAAAGGACAAAATTTGCTCAACCAGCCTATACAATTAAAGAACTTCCTCTCCGCTGAATATGAATACACACACACACACACACACACACACATATATATATATGTGTGTGTGTGTGTGTGTGTGTGTGTGTGTGTGTGTGTGTGTGTGTGTGTGTGTGTGTGTGTGTGTGTGTGTGTGTTTGTGTGTGTGTGTGGATGTGTGTGTTTTTTTAAGAGGCCAAAATTTGTTTAACCAGCTGTATGTATCACCAAGTGGCCCGGAGGCCAACGGAGTAAGCTTTATATATACTACAGGACAAGAAATTCCTTCAGTTGAATAATATGAATAATATCACCCAGAAACTACCAAAATTAAGTCGATAGTCTTTGCGAAATAGTAGATCCACAGAGGCGTCTGGGTGATCCTCTTAGTACGCAAAGATTTGTTTAAAAGAAAGACAGAGAAAAGATATTAATAATCTGAAAGTGAAGGTAACATCTGCTTTACTAATTAAGTATGCAACAGCGATCATAAGGATGCTGACTACGACTTTACGCGACCTTTGCAAAAAAAAAAAAAAAGAAAAAAAAATCCAAGATTTTAACGAAATATTTGCAAGAACCGTGGTTCGATGAAATATTGCCAGTACCTTCATGAGCTTCCAACAACCATTTATTCTCTGTCGAAACAAGTTATTAGGCGGAACTTAAATACAGTTTTTCTTTCAATATAAAACTCGTTTCAGTCTTTTTAAGTAAAAAAAAAAAAAACGTAAAGTAAACCTTATATGGAAAGCCATAAAATTCCCGTCCTGTCACAGGGCTGACGAGTGCCGTTGTGTATTGTTTGACATCGATCAGCTTCGTGAGCAAAAAGCTCTGGTTCGAAACTCAAGGGCTACGAGTGATGCTACTTGCCCTGGATATTCAAATACATAGGAAAAAGGTGAAGGCTTCTGTCACAGAAAAGAATTTCCTAGTTGAAGATTCTTATGCACCAGTGCAGTGGTGAGACTTTACCATTGCCGCAAATGGTGCAAGAACTTCCTCATAATAGCAGACAGTTATCACCTGGTGGTGGTGGGGAGGAGGGGGAGGGAGAGGGGGCTCTTGGACTAGAAGTGTGTGTAAGGAGGGGAGGGGCTTTTACCCGTTCATTCGAAGGCTTTCCCTCATTACGGGAACCACTGATAGTGAGTGTTGTGACAATTGGTTTATTTTAAGAGAAGATTAGATAGATTTATGGACAGTGATGAAAGTTGGTAAGGGGCGTAGAACTGCCTAGTGTAGGCCTTATGGCCTCTTGCAATCTCCTTAATTATTATGTTGTTATGTTCTTATGATTACCTTTACTTGTGGTCCTGTGAAATGGACGTTGGAGAGCATCATCAACCCCCCCCCCCTGCCCGTCCCATCTTCAAAACCCATCAATATTCTCACTTCCATCGTAGGGCGCAGCCTGGTTGGGCTGGCACTCGGTTCCAGGACTGAGAGTGAGACCAAGCTCTCTGTTTACTTTGTTGATTGCAGCTGTCCCTTTATATTCGTTTTCGCGTAAGGAGAGCTGATAACACCTCGCTACTCCCTCCTCCTCTTCTTACTCCACTCTTTCTCCTCCTCCTCTTCCTCTTCCTTCTCTTCCTCCTCCTCCTGTACGCGGGTGACAAAGGAAACGACCTACACAAATTCAAAACAGAAGGATCTATGAAGGATCCCAGACGGATCTATGGGGAAATCCCAAGGACCTGTGCCTGAGGCTGAAGGACTGCGAGTTTCCAGTCGGAGACACACGAGGCAACAGTTACAATTACCATAAGAAAATTGTCACAAGCTTATGGATTGCTATTGTGCTGAAGTAGTCATAACCTACCTCTGTTCTTATATATGATAACGAACGCCACATTTAACAAACAATTTTTGTGAAAAAAATTGTCTTTGTCAACGAACGATACTTCGGGGTCAGTAGCGCTTTGGCGCGTTTACCCCGTAACTGTTTCGGTTAACGAACGTTTCGGTTTAAGAACGGAGTCACGGAACTCGTTAAGTTCGTTATACGAGGTTCCACTGTATTATGGACGCCTGGCCGCCGCGGAATTCGGAAACCAGGAATGAGAGGTTCTTTGGTCCGAGGACATTTTTCTCAAATTTTCTTCTGTTTAAGCCCCCGTCACACGTACGCGACTCAAGTGAGTTCGTTTTAGTAGAAACGACTTAGGCTACAATATTCTATTCTTCGAGTCTTCAAATGTCAAATCACCTTTGCCTAATATACTGATAAACTGAATAACGAACTAAGAGAAGTTAAACCTATACGAATCTTAGACACATTATTGAATTGTCCTAAGACAAGTATAGAGTCGCCGAAGTCTAGAATAACCGAAGTCGTCTTCCAGCTTTTCAAATTCACAATTGATGAGAATGACGGGTGACTTTACTGGGAGCCGCGTCAGACTCCCGTGACTGTTCCTAACTTGAATAGAAGAAAATCTGTGGAGCAGGTCACATCCTGGAGGGATTGACAAAGGAAAGGGGGTTTTTGTTGACGCTATGTAGGGTCAGAGGGTAAATGTAAACCACCGGTAGTAATGATGAAATAAAGGAAAGCCGTCTCACTCAGTCTTTTTTTTTTATCGTAGAACTTACCTCAGAAAACTGGTTCTGCATATGGAATATAATTGCAGATTGGTTTAGAAGCAGAATACAGTAAGTAGATAGCAGAGAAGACGTATATTTCTCGAAAGTCTTGGCAAGACTAACACACATACACACGCGCACACACAGCATTCTTTTGTGATTACAGATTAGTCTCCACTCACAAAAAAAGAATGGTGATCACTTTTACTATCCCTCTATTCTGCTCCCTCCCCCATTAAATATTTTCTTACAACCTCTATGTCTTCACCTTTTTGGTGCAATATTATCATCGAAGATAGAAGCGCTGGTTATGACTATAATAATACTAAGCACACACACACAGAGGAGAATTTAAGAGAAAACGAAAAGAATGAATGCGATAAACAATTTGAAAAGAGTAACTTAAAGACAAAAAGAAAATGAAGATAATATCAAACATATTATTATAGAGAGAAAAAGGTTGTTAAAGAGTTCATAAGAAAGAGAATTTTAGATTTAAAGAAATTCTGGAACGGGAAAGTGTAGAAAAAGAGCGACCAAGGCATTAAAGAGTAAAGAGAAGCTTATAAAAGAGGTAGTAGATTAAAACTAAAACTGTTATTCAAAGATGGGAACAAGGACATATTCCAAAATATATAGAAAAAAGAATCGAAAGATAGTCAGGAAGCAAAGGCAATAATGTATGCAATTATGGATAATAATACCAATATATAAAAAAATAAATGTTTATAGGTTAGGTAATTATGTACAAGGAATGGCACGGCCAATAGAAATAAAGTTTGAATCACGAAGCACGGTGAATGAAGTAATCAGTAAAACTTGGAAACTGACAAAGATAAATATAAAAATGTGTGGGTAAAGAGGGCCGCAAAAGAGGAAGAGAGAAAATAAGAAAACTGGCCATAAAAGCTAAGAAGAAAAGAAATCAATAAAAATAAATTAGGAAAGGAACAGTCAGAAGACGTATTTATAAGTCTTAAACCAAAGAATGAAATGACGGTATCTAAAAAACAATCCAGAGAAAAAAGAAGCAACTAATCAAATTTATTTGAAGTAGTGTACACGAACATAGATGAACTGACTTCAGCAAGGTTAGAGATAATCATTTTTCTAAAGAAAAATAAGCCGGACATAATATATTTTGTCAAGATCAAGCTACATATAAATATTTATATTCAACTGAGAGAAGGAAAATACAGCATATGGCGGGTGAACAGGAAAGAAAATGGGAAGAATAGTGTTGATAGCGATGAAAACATGCATAATGGAAGACAAAGTGAATATGGGAGATGGCAAGGCCAAAGTAATAAATATGAAAATTGCAACAGAGGAAAGAGGAGAAACTTCACAATAGCATACGTCCCACCAAAGACAAGCATATGGAATGAAGTAAAAGATGGAGAATTGATGCAAGACACAGCCGAATATTCAAATATAATGATGGAACAAGTGATAACATAACTCTAGTTGGAGACTTCAATTGTGGAGATGTGAAATGGGAGGAGTAGAAAGCAGGTGGAAGCGGGAAATCATGGGGTAATACGCTGTTGAATATAACAGCCTAATGACCCAATGTGTTCAATAAAGGATAAAAGAACATAGGAAAGATAGGGCACCAAATACAGAAGATAGGCTGCTTTAGGGATGTAAGGAAGCATAGCTTCATAAGTAATAAGCTCAATCTATGAACGAATTGAAAGAAATTATTCAGGTGGATATCTTAAATTAATTTGATTTTAAATCTAACATAAGGAGATAAAGAGAAGGAATCCCGTGAGCATAGTTTCAATCCTGTACATTACAATTAGGTAAATATATACAAGTAAAATGCGCGCACACACACACACACACACAAACACACACACACATGCACACACACATACACACACACACACACACACACACACACACACACACACACACACACACACACACACACACACACACACATACACACACAGAAAATGACAAGACAGAAAGGGAGAGAAAGAAAATAGAAGGGGGGAGGGGAATTGAAATAAAGAAAAAAGAAACCAATTGAAGGAAAGAAAGAGAAAGAAAAGGAGAGAGAGAGAGGGAGGGAGAGATTTATGCATGCGAAGGCAAACATACTCGAACGACCCGGTCGCTCCTCTAGACATTAAATAATAGAGAAGTTCTTATCCAAGATTACATACAACACTGTAAGGTCCCAGTCTATCATGGGTACACAGATAAAACAGTTGTATTCCAGAGAGAAGGCGAATTACAGAAACCGTGAATTATCTCGGTTTGATTCGGTTTAACGTCGCGAAACTTCTTCAATCAGGATGCTTAATGAACCATGCCCTTGGTCCAACTCGCTGGCGGCAGGGTTCGAACCGCAGTCACCTCGACCACCGGCGCAAGTAGCGACGCTCTAGACCGCTCGGCTAGCGAGACGACATAAACAGCGCCCTATTTGGCTTTTGGGATGCTACCTCCAGGCCACCGCATATTGCTCGGAGGCTCTTCGTTTATAATATTATATTGAGTGGCCTTCTTCTACACCTTATACACTCGAGCACTTGCTGATTAAGTGTTTTGTTCAGTGACTACTCGCCATGACTGCGAAGACGTTCAACTTCTCTTCCCTCCTCTTGCGAGTAGCCATATCCTTGGATCATTTCTAGGATTTTGTATGGCGGGCTGATTGGCTTCCTTTGTTAGATATAGGTTGATGTTAGCCTTCTTATGTCTTACTATTGTTATTGAAGAATGGATGGTCACATATCATCCTGTTAATGGTTTATGTTTTGTGAATCAGTATGCACTCGTATACGTGTGTGTGTGTGTGTGTGTGTGTGTGTGTGTGTGTGTGTGTGTGTGTGTGTGTGTGTGTGTGTGTGTGTGTGTGTGTGTGTGCATGTGTGCGCGCATTTGTATGTGTGTGTGTGTGTGTGCGTGCGTGCGTGTTTGTGTGTCTTTCTGTATATTTACCTACTTGTATTTACATAATTGCATTATCAATTTGCATTTTCCCGATCTGTATTAATTTCGTCAATTTCATAAACTCCTAACACTTAATACGAGCACAAAATTCATTCCTTGGCCCTTACTAATGGGTCTCTTAAGTTCTGTCACAGAAGTATAAGTATTTTTTATATCTGTCTTAACCAATGATTTCCTTCAGCGTAAAATTTACAAAAAAAAATGAGGGACCCCGGATCGAAACTTCGTGACGGCCGAGATTGATTATTTAGCCTTCGCTGAAAGAAGTGATTTGGTCCATAAACATAATCCATATTTACCTTGTGCTGCTTGCAGGTAACGGCAGAAAATATGTCACTTGGCCTCGAAGAGCCTGGGACACGATGCACCCATTACATCACATGATGAAGGACACTTCGTGTAACGGCATATGCACCCGATTTCTCCTTTCGCTTATGTTTTGCTGTTTCGTAAACTCCTGGAACTCACTTTAGCAATGAATGAAATTGTCTGTTTTCCAACAACCTTTACTGTTTCCGGTCCTCGGGTTTTATTGGAAAGATCTATGAAATCCTAGGTGAAAACGTCTAGGATTTGGATTGGCAGCCCTCTTGAACAAATTGAAATCTAAGGTCGAAGTTGAAGTGACCATCAGTGGTATTCTTAAAAAAAAAATCTTTCCTTATATGAATCTTATATAAATCCTTGGAACGGAAGGAATTTTTTAAGACTACTACCGTGAGAATCTTACGGTGGTATTCTTAAAAAGAATTATTTCCTTATATAAATCTTATATAAATCCTTGGAAGGAAAGATTTTTTTAAGAATACCACCGCATATTTCTCTTATTGTAGAACACTGGCTTGCTGGTCTTATCTAACATTGCATCTAGTTCTGACAATCATGACGTCTCTGTTTTCAGAACCAAGCAAGATATATCTAGGTACCGTTGTAAGATATTTGTGATTAACCTAACAAGGTTAACATAAGTTAAACTCCTTCACTCTTGTCATTTAGTGTTCATTGTGTCTGGGTCCTTTCGATTAGGGGTTCTAAAACAAAGAACCCATTTTGTGACAGAATACAAACCGAAGACTCCCTCACATATTTGGTTGACACAAAAAAGGGACATACACAAACACAAAATAACAATTAACAATAGAAATGTAATTACAGAAATAATCAATACGCAAATTTAATAGAAAAAATATCTTTTTATCCAACAACTCATTGATACATACTCTCCTGACGACCGCTGGATGTACACTGCCGTTGGTTGATATTCATCCAATGTAACCAGATGGCTCTCACGGACCCCGTAATGGTCCGCGGGCCCCGTTTTGAAAACCCATGCTTTAGATGAAGCAGCAAGAACATGATCTTATCTTCCACAGAATCGTAGTTTGTCAAGTGGGCTAATTGTTGCATTGTCTTCTGCTGAGGTGAGCGAAAGTATTTTTTCATCGTTCTCCAACGACAGGATGCCTCTTTCGCCCCCCACCCCCCCTCTATCTTCATCATAACATCCTCCTCCCCTTTGCCTCTCACTTTCCTTACCCATCTGCACCTCGTGTTTCGTTTTCTCTCTCCTCCAGCCTTTCTTTTCTCTTTCTGTGTTCTGTTTTCTTACGTGAACCTTCCTACCATCTATCTTTCTTCTTTATTCATTCCTTTTCTTTCTTTAAATCCCTTTTTTTTTTTACTTTTCTTTCCATTACTTAGCCTTCTGATCTTTTTTTCTGAATTTTCTTTGTCCTCTTCCCTTCCTTCTTGTACTGTTTTCATCTTCCTTCATCCCTTCTTAGATTTTCCTTCCTCCTAAGTTTCTTCCAGTATTCTTCCAATTTAATCGTCCTCTTTCTCGTCCCAATTCCCACACCATTTGGCATTGACCCCTTCTCTTCTTTCTCAGAGACTTCTCCATATCTATTCTCATATATGCATTTTTCCTTACCTTTATACCTAAATATAAAGGAATTCTATGTACATTCTTAAATTACTTTTGTAATGTTGAAGGCCGGGTGGGTACCAACTTTGTAACTCAACCCTCAAAAATAGATAAATAAATAAATAAGTGAATAAATAAAAAGTAGGCATGCTCTGTATACATCATTTTATTACGTGTTTTTCTTGGCAATATACCCACAATTATTACTACTATCAATCCCAGTGCTTATTTTCCCCTTCATACGAGTATATCTTCCTTCCTTCTTACTTTTCTTCTGTTATGTTTCCTTTCTCTTTCCTAATCTTGCCACCGTTCCTTCCATTATCTTAAACTCTACTTTTCACCTTCCCGAGCCATTCATTTTCCTTATCGTCTTTCTCCAAGATGTTCCTTGATTTTTCTATCCCTTATGCACCCTTTCAGTCCATCCTTCCATCTTGATTTTGAAACTCCTCGGTTCTTTCTTCAGTCCGTACCGTCCCTCCATCTTATTGGCTCTTAACCTCCCCTCCCCCCTCGATACAAGTTGCATCCCCTTCCCTCGCGACCTTCCCGATTCCCTCATGACCTCACTCCGTCTTCGATTGCTTCATACTCTCGAGTCCCCCGTCTCCCAACAGTGACGTCGTGTGCTCCCCAGAACAGAGGTTCTCAAACTTTTTTTTTCAGCCAGAAAATAAATCGAGGATCCCTTAACATGGCTGACTGATACAAAAGATGAGCATACACAAGCACAAAATAACAATTAATAATAAGGATATAATCACAGAAATAATCAATACACAAAGACAATAGAAATAAGTTGTTTTTTTACCCGACGACTCATGACACCGCTGGATGTACACTGCCGTTGGTTGGTATTCCACCAGTGGTGTCAGATGGCCCTCACTGACCCCTAATGGTCCGCGGACCCCACTTAGAGAACCCATGCTTCAAAGGATCTTGGTTCTTCGTCTTTCAGAATTATCATTTCGTCTCAGGTTCTTCCCTAGGTTCCTCCTTGCACTTCCGCCCCCCCCCCCCAACCACCACCATGTCCTCTCTGTTTCTTCGGCACATCGTCAAAGAAACTTGGCTACCGCAGACCCTCTTCCTCTTCGGCACCAGAGGCTCTTGGTTCTTTTTCTTTCAGAATTATCATTTCGTCTTAGGTTTTTCTCTACTGTACGTTCTCCCTTGCACCTTCCATGTCTCCTCATTTTCTTCAGTACATCACTTAAAAAATGGCTACCCAAGGTCCTCATCTTTACTCGTAATTTCTTTAAGTTTCTCTCGTTACTGAAATTATTTTCTTTGCCATTACCTTTGTTACTGTCGTCGTCATTATTAGTGCCGGTATTAACTTTCCTCGCACCATTAATACTCGTCATCATGTGATACTGCATCGCTATTACCATCAACATAATCACCTCAATTGTCACGAAGGACACAACTAGTTTCAACTTCATTAGCAGGCTAATGTAGCTCTTATTGTCATTAATTGCCTCTGATAGTTTCTAGATGTACATTGCAACTATCGCTTCCTTCTCTAAGGCGTTGAGCTATGATGTCGTTCGAAGTTTTAAAATTCATCTTTATGGGCACTTGAGCTGTAAGCCCATAATTCATGTTAACTGGGACTTTTCTTTGTTCATTTGCCTTTTTGTTTTTTGCATGTTTGTTGTTTTATTTAATTCATCTACACACGGCAGCGTTATGGACTAAAAGGTCTACTTTGGAAGTCGATTGTAAACATTACAGCCATTAGTGGTACCATTGCTAACGCGTTTTTCATTACCTCTGTGCTTCCTTCTCTTCAACGTCACCTCCTCGACTCTCGACACTCCCATAAGCAGCGTGCCTCGAGCTCACTATGTGGGCCAAAGCTCGCTAGGTCGTAAAACGACGAGAAAGCTTGCAGCGGAGAAACGAAGGGAAGAGTGAGGGCATGGTGACTGGAGCCGAGTGAGTTGAGGCAGGATGGTTGTAAGGGAACTCAAGTAGAGGAAGAAGACAGCTGATGAAGTTTGTTGTTGTTGCTGTTGTTGTTGTTGTTGTTATTGTTGTTGTTGCTCTTGTTCTTGTTCTTGTTCTTGTTCTTGCTGTTCTTGTTGTCCTTGCTGTTCTTGTTCTTGTTCTTGTACTTGTTCTTGTACTTTTTCTTTTTCTTTTTCTTTTTCTTTTTCTTGTTCTTTTTCTTGTTCTTGTTCTTGTTCTTGCTGTTCTTGTTGTTCTTGCTGTTCTTGTTCTTGTACTTGTTCTTGTACTTTTTCTTTTTCTTTTTCTTTTTCTTTTTCTTTTTTTTGTTCTTTTTCTTGTCCTTGTTCTTGTTCTAGTTCTTGTTGCTGCAGTCATGGTTGTTGCTGTTGCTTTTGTTGTTGCTCTTGTTGAATTTGTTGTATTTTTCGTTGTCGTTATTACTGCTGCTGTTGATGTTGTTGCTGTTATCCTTATTAAATTTCCTGCTCATGTTGTTGACATTGTTATTGTTATTATTATTATTGTTATTGTTGTTATTGTTATTGTTATTGTTATTGTTCCTCCAGTTCCTGTTGTTGATGCAGCTATTGTTATTATTATGGTTTTCCTTGTTGTTAGTAGCTGTCATTATCGTTCCCATTGCTTTTGTTGTTGCCATTATCATTATCGTTGCCGTTGTCGTTTTTATTGTCGTCGTTGTCGTTGTTGCTGTTCTTGTTGCAATAGAGAAAACAAATTGGAATGAGATTCAGAGAAATCAGATATCGGAGAAACTTAGGCTTAAGAAGGATATAGCCAAGAACCGGTTTGCCAACATAATAGTGAACAAATGGAATAGACTCGGTAACCATGGAATGAGCGCTGAAATATCATATTGTTTTAAGAGATCAGACAACTTTATGGATAGAGATGACAGGTGGAAAGGGACATGGAACTGCCTAGTATAGACCTTATGGTCCCTTACAGTCTCTTCCATTCTTATGTTCTTATGTTCTAATTGGGAGAAGTGCATGTACTGACGTTCTTTGGGGAGAAGATGAAGTGAGTGGAAGGTGAGCCGCCAACGGAGAGGATATTCTGCAAGCAGGTTCCGGACACGAGAGTCGAGGGAACGTATGAAAGTAAATCAGGGGGAGAAGATGAACAAGAAAAAAGTCGAGAAGGAGACAAAGGAAAAGGGGAGGAACAATACAGAGCAAAAAGAAAAATGAAAGGAAGCGAGAAGAGGAGGATGAAGAAGAAGAAAAGGAGGATGAGAAGGAGAAGGAAGGAAGAGAAGGAGGATGAGAAGGAGAAGGAAGGAAGAGAAGGAGGATGAGGAGAAGGAATGAAGAGGAGGATGAAGAAGAAGAAAATAAGGAGGATGAGAAGGAAAAAGAATGAAGAGAAGGAAGGAGAAGAAGAAGAAAACGACGTAGTGGTAGTAGTAGTAGTAGAAGAAGAAAGGAGAAAAGGAGGAGGAAGAAGAGGAGGAAGGAGGAGAAAACGACGAAATAGTAGCAGTAGTAGTAAAAGAAAAAAATGGAAGAGGAAGAAGAAGAAGAAGAAGAAAACAGCAGCAGCAGCAACAAAGAAAAATCCAAAGCAGAAACAAAAACAGAAGGAGAAGAAGATGAAGAAAAAATCAGAAGAAAAAAGAGAAGTAGAACAAAAAGAAAAAGAGGAGGAAGGAGGAGGAGGAGCAAGAGGCGAGGAGGGAGAATGAGGAGAAGAAGAAGAAAAAGAAAATAGACATTGTAAGGGGTACCGTACGTGATCCTGGCGGAGCTGTCTGGTGTCCCAGTTGCAAAATTTCTGCCTCGTCCATCTCTTTCACCTTTGCAGAAATCTTTTGCTCTTTCTCCGTGCACAGCTGCACGATTCTTCTTTGCGCGTCCTTCCTCATCATGACACCTCGACTTTACTTAATCTGATCCTACAACGCTCTTTTTAACCCTTAATACATGACCTTTATCTCCATTCTTTATCGTACCTTTCACTCTTAGGTTTTTTGTTTTGATTTGTTTTGTTTAATTGTGTTTTGTTTTATTTAATCCTATTCTATTTTGATTTATTTTATGTTCTTTATTTATATGTTTAGTTGTTTGTTTATTTATTTATTTATCAATTTATTTGTTGATTTATTTATTTTTGTTTATTTACTTATTTGTTTATTTATTCATTTATTTGTTTATTAATTTATCTGTCTACCTATTTATTCATTTATCCATCTATGCATTCATTTATTTACTTGTTTATTTATTTACTTATTTAGATGATTTTCATGATCAAATTATTACTTCATCTTCCCCATCTTTTTGGTTTCTGCCTGGCTTCTTCAATTTTTTTTTTTTTTTTTCTCTCAAGAACTCTCCTCTCCTCTATGCTGATCTGCCTTCCCTTCAGCATCTTATACTTACCTTCCTCTGTTTCTTCCCTTCCTACTTCTACTGCTGTTACCACTCACCATCCACTCCCACTCAGTGGGAAGTGAGAAACCTGTAGTAGGGCAACCCCTGCCATGTGCGGCGAACCGTTTTTTTTTTTTTTTTTTTTTTTTTTTAGGCCGATGTTTGGGTCCTTTCCCCGCCTGGCCAGAGCCGTCGGAGACCAACATAGGAATCCCACACCCGGTCCCGAGAATCGAACTTACGACCATCTGCCCAGGAGCTGAATACTGTATCCGCTGAACTACCGCGCGGCCCTCCTTCCCATTCCATTCACATAACACAAAGATCTCAGTCTTCCTTATAAGGAGTGATGGTCGAATCAAAGCGTCGCCTTGACCCCTTTTCGTCACACGTAAATGAATATTTTGACGATATTCTTGTCCCCCGCCACAAGGGAGCCTGCAAAAGCGGAGTCACAGCGGTGTTAAAGGAGAGATTTAAAGAGGACAGTAGAAAGGAAGGATTGCAGAAGTTAAACGTGACTCGACGTTCATCAAATAAAATAAGATAAAATAAAATCAGCCATCCTGAGTCCACTGCTGAACAAAGGCCTCCTTCATAGTATTCCATGATTCGCACGACCGCGCCAACCTCTGCCATGTCACTCCTGCAAACTTCTCTATCTCGTCTCTCCACCTTCTGTCTGGTCTCCCTCTTCCACGGTTCCCATCTCGCTGCGTCCACTCAGTAACACACTTGTTCCATCGCTCATCAGTCGTTAGCACTAACTTACCTGCCCAATTCCACTTCCTCTCTTTTACCGCCTCCACAATATCTTTTACTCTAGTCTGTTCTCTCACCCAACTTGCTCTCTTTCGGTCTTTCAGCGCTATTACCATCATTGATCTCTCCATTCTCCTCTGTGCAGTCCTCAGCGTTCATCACTGAGTAGAAATTAGTCTTCAATAAACGCTGTGGTACTCTGATCCGTAGGGATGTCGCTAATATTATTAATACATATATTTTAACGTCGCGAACTCACCCCCGTCAGGAGACTGGGACGGTGTCCCTTACAGAGGACTTTGTAGCGTGGAATTTGATTAACCATACCCTTGGTCCAACTCGCTGGTGGCTGACTTCGAAGTGCCCTAACCTCAACCTCTGCCGAAAGTGGCGACACTCTAATACACTCGACCAGCGAGCAGCCTGCCACACCTCTGAGTCTATTTTCTATAAAAAAAAATAAAAAAAAAAATAAAAAATAAAAAATAGACCCAGGGGCGATTTGATACAGGTGTTTAAGATTCTAAAGGGAATTTACAATATCAAAAGTGACGATATTTTTACACTGGATGCGAATCAGACATGAAATAATGATCTCAAACTGTCAGAAATTAGATTTAATTTAGAAGTGGGTAAAAACAACTTTCTCCAGTCGTGTAGTAAATGAATGGAATAAACTTCCTGCAGAGGCAGTGCAATGTAGTGCAGTTCGAACTGCAATGCCTGTCATTTATTATATTCTAATTTATTTATTTGTTATTATCATTTATTTATTAATATTTATCTGTTTTTATCATTATCTATTTATTTGTTTGTTTATTTATCTAATTTATTTGTTTATTGATTTATTTATTCATTTGTTTGTTTATTTATATGTTTATCAATTTATATTTTTTTTTTTTTTTTTTTTTTTTTTTTGCATCCGACCTAGTTATGGACCAAAAGGTCTGTCTGCATGCTCTTCCTCTGTAATCCTTTGTAATCCTTTAGGTACTGAGCATTATATCTGTATTTATAGATAATTTCACCATAAATGGTGACAGTTTTTCATATAATTGTATCAGATCAACGTGAAGCGACTGGCAGGGTTTTCTGTAGTGACGATCTTATTACTTAAGCAGATGACACAGCTGTTCCATTGTCACTACACTGGAATGCATATAGCAGTTCTTTATTCTCCAAATGCTATGATCTCGATGATTTAACAATTAATAAAGAATATATACTATGATTTTTTGTAATATGGCTTCAACTTCTCTTTGGCTGTCCTTTTCTTTTTTAAGTAGGGTGATTTTTTTATTAATCTGTTATTTTTTTCTGGGTGTGTTTCTAATATAAGCTTTGTTACATTTATGTATTATGTATCAAGTAAGAAAATTGTCGATCCTACAGAGCGCTCTAGCAGAGTAGGACCAAATAAGAAAATAAGAAAAGTAAACATATATATGTGTGTATATATATTTGTGTATATATATATATATAATATACACTCTCAAAGACCAAATGATCTGTTTGTGCACCATTGTATGATATTCCGTTGTTGAATAAGTTCCCATTGGTAAGCACTCAATCTTCCGTTTTCTATGATAATAGTAAACGATAACTCCCGTGATTCCACTTGTTTTGTCAATCATTTATGTCTCTCAGGGCACCGCCTAACCCCGTCGCCCTTCCTCTACTTTCTCTTCAATGAATTCCTTCCTCTGCCTTGGTCGTGGCAAGTTACATCAAAGCTGCAATAGAGAGCAATTTTGTCCAAACTCTCTTAGCCTACTGCAATTCTTCTTGACCCCTTACACAGCAGAGTACATCTTTGGATTTTCAATCAACTTAGGAATGTATAATAGGTTATATCTTTTCTGCGTTTCCGTTTATGCACACGAATATCTCTTAACTTTAGATCCCGAGTATCGTCGGGTATGTAGGATGTCATTCTGTCTATTCCTTATACCAATGCCTTCTTTCTCCTTACAAGGGAATTAGACAAGTTGAAGTCACGCACCCGCTCCGACCCACTCGACTCCTGTCCACCACCCTCGTTTCACTTTCATTTTAACCCACTGTCCGGGTCAGGAGCAATGCAGCAAGACACAGCACATTCTCATCAAGGCTACTTCACTTAATCGGTGACCCCCCCTACCCCCCCGTCTTCTCATGCGGAAAATAAAGACGACTTGGAGAAATTCCCTTCGGGATGCGTCAAAATGTCATCCACACAGAACCGTTTCTTATGCCGCTCTTCGGGGTATTCCCCACTCAACTTTGAACTACGCTGACATAGAAGCCTGTAGAGGTGTGGCTACGGAGAAGGAAAGGGGGTTAGTGAGGCCTTGTTCTTTATTGGTAAAGTTAGAACTGTTTTTATATGTGGCCTGCTTTGCAAAGTTTTTTTAGCTGACCTTAATTGATTTCATGTCACTACTGAAAAAAGATATATATATATATATTATATATATATATATATATATATATATATATATAACTTTTTTTTTTAAAGATGGCCATTCTTCCCTTACCCATTTTTCTGTATCTTTGTTTTCTTGATATTTTTCCTTTGTCTTTGTCCATGAGCATTGATTTCTCCTCGGTTCTTCTTCACATTTGAACTTCAACATTGATTATTTCTTACCTCACCTTACTGACCACTTTTTTTGTCTTCTCCACCTCGCCTGCCCGATGATGATATGAAGAATCCTTATTTGGTCTCGTCCTACCTTTGGTATTTTCCTTCCCTTCTCTCCTCTTTCCTCTCGCACGCTCCTTTGTCTTCTGCCTTCCTTTTTTTCTGTGTTATCTGTCCATATTTGCCATTTCCCACTTTCACACCGGTTCTTCTCGTTTCCCCTGTGACGATTCTATTGCATAACAATTCTCGGTATCCCCTTCTCGTTATGGCTGTCATGTCCTGATTCATATCAAGTCGTCGCACTCTGGAACCTTCGCAAGGAAATTACAAAATTGCAGACCGTACGTCTGGAATCTGTTGCGATCTTTCCTGGCCTTCCATTAGCCATTTCGTGATACTCTGTCGTCGGTTCTGGTGACAGGCAAGGCTCACTTGCTCTTTATATCCCCTTTGTTTCCCAAGAAACATCGACCAGGTCAGCACCGTTGTTCTCTTCCATGTCCCGTTGGTTTCGTTTAGTTGCAGGTAAGGAGTCGAGGGAAGTTTAGGCGAAAGAAATTTCTTAAAAGGAAAGACAGGAGAGGATAAATGGGCACGGCACCTTTTGTTTGGTTTCTTATTAATAAGAGTTTTTTTTTTATTTCATTCACTCTGAGCAGTAGTGTTCTCAATATCGTTGGTTTTGTCAGCACTAGAGTCCATTTATATAGAGTTATGACAACTCCGCAGAATGGCCACAAAATGGCGGCGTGCTCCTAGTTGTCGCAACTCGCTGTATAAAGGGACTGTTGGTGCAGCCGAATGCACAACAACAACCCGGCAGCATATTCAGTGAACAAACACAATAGGTTCCAAGAATGAATAGCAAGAACAAAGAGTAAGCGAAAGTGAAAATGATTTGGCCACAAAATGGCTCCCTAGGTCACGTGACTGATATTTATCGTATCATGTCGCAACTCTCTATATAAAGGGACTCTTGTCAGCTTATGGGCTGCTGTTCTACGAGACGCTCTACAGAAATTACACCTTCCCAGTAGAATTCAGTCGCCTGACGAATGCTTGAATAAAATATGTTAAGAAGGAAATTTAGATTAATGAGGAAATGGCAAGAACTGGTTTACCTATAGAGTGATTAATGAATGGAATAGACTTAGTAACCATGTCGTGAGAGCGGAAACTAATGGTTGTTTTAAGAGAAGGTTAGATGATTTTATGGATGGGGAGGATAAATGGTCATGGAAAAGGAACTGCCAAGTGTAGGTCTTATGGTCTCTTGCAGTCTCCTCCATTCTTATGTTGTTCTGTTCTTATGTTAAGATGTCACCTTGATTAATCGAGATAGTTTTGACTCCTTTACTGCGGGAGAGGGGGGTGGGGGATGTTTACAATAGAAAAAAATATACTTGTGGTTCCCAGAATAAAATTTCTAAAGCATCTGTTTTTATTTCTCCATTTGTTCTGAATCAGCTTCTTTCTTCTATCAGTGTTCTTTATCATAACTCCTTGTACTCTAAGTCTCGTTTGGTGTGCTTTATCGATATGTGGAGACCCCAAACACCTTTTTTGCAATGATGGACATAAAAACATTGACAACTGAAGTACGAGTATCGCAAACGTTCTTTCATTGTTCGTAAAAATGCAAGCGACGCCTGTGGTCGGCTGTGGTAATAAAAATGTCGAATAGAAAGTGTGCTCCCCACAAATATTGCAATTATTGTATTGAATATTCGTTTACTATAATTATAGTTTCATCACTATATTCATCAGTCATATGAGTGTGAATGTATGATCATTCAAATCAGTATTGATTGCAAAAAACTAAGCAGGAAGTGCCCTCGTTGGAAGAGAGAAGTGAGAGGTAACTGCTGTTGTTTAGTTATGAAAGTAGTGAGTAATATCGACTCTTAATTGAGAACCGACCATTCTGTACAGGACAATTACGCCCAAGGACAATTCGCCGCAAGGACAATTCACCGCAAGGACAATTCACCGCAAGCACAATTCAGCACAAGGAAAAGAAATAATAGAAATGAAAAGATTAAATAGCTATAGTTGTAACGTAAACGTAACTTGGCTGCAACTTACTTCTTCTTCTTACTTCTGCTCCCAGGTAGGCTGTCAGCCTGTCAGTCGGGCCAGCACACTTCTTCAGATTGTCCTCTCAAAGCTTTTTTCTTCCCTCAAATCCTCTATTTTTCCTAATCCACTTTTTGTCCCTTCAATTTCTCGAGCAAATAGGTCTTTCTACGTCACCGGCTTGCGAGGCCTGTCATGACAACCCTCCTCTTTTCCCCGGGCTTGGGACCGGCATGGGATTTAGATGTCATTCCCCCCATGGCAGAGTTTTGCAACAATGGTAAGAAAATAAAGAAATTAATATATTTAAAGGATATCAAGAGGCAGTTTTCCATACATATTCATCGACTTGTAAAATAACCAGAGTGAAGAAATAGTCCAGCCAAAAGTTTGATTTAAAGTAAAGTTTGGGTAATGTAGTCACAGTAACGGAAGCCCACGAAGGTAGCTCTTTTTTTCTGTATATAACGATCAGGTAAATAGGATTAGGAAAATCGTCAAACACTTTTAATGGATTTTATTTTGGCGAAAGACAGAATATTTCACTTAGACACTGGGGCATCGCCATTGTGAAAGGATCAACAGAGAAATTGCCGAGATTCCTGTGACGCAAACAGGAAGAAAGAAATATCAGTTATACTGCAACAAACAAGTTATACAATAACGGCAAGGAACACGAGACATGGAGGTCAGATCCATGACATCAAGCGACCTTCTAACCCTTGCAATCACACATGAGAAAGGCAAAACGACCTAAAGGACAAAGAAGAATCCCACGTTTTTCACCCCTCATCCTAGTAGTCAAGCCTCGTTTACACAGGGCAAGTTGAGAGGCAAGTCAAGT
>NC_134778.1:77382320-77384820 GCF_046742065.1 Oratosquilla oratoria
GTTATGTTTTTCAAAACTGATTGGCAGGTAGATGAATGCAAATGTAAGGAGCCTGTCACTGACTATGAATAATCCTGCGTTTAAAACATTGTCCCACATAAGTAGCCAGTCAAGGATGAGGAATAAGCTTGCCTTTAAAACAGTAGCCAATCACTGACGAGGAATAATCCTGCGTTTAAAACATTGTCCCAAATAAGTAGCCAGTCATTGACGAGGAATAATCCTGCGTTTAATACATTGTCCCACATAAGTAGCCAATCACTGATGAGGCATAACCGTGCATTTAAAACATTGCCCCACATATGTAGCCAGTCACTAGTAAAGGGTAATTCTACGTTTAAGACATTGTCTTTAGAATTGAACAAGAGAAAGTAACAGATCTTATAAGATCCATCTATGTTCATAAGGAAGTGGAGAAGAAAAATCATTAACGAAATGACTTGGCAGAGGGGGGGGGAAATATTTGTGGACGAAACCTTTTTTAATTGTACGTTTTGCTTGAAAGAGCTTCAGATAGAGAAACGTAATCAATAATGGCTTTGTCCTCGAATGTTTTTTTTTCCAAAAAATGTCGTTAATTTACCATTTTTAGACAACACTAAGTCTGTTTTCGAAAAGATCGTACAGATGGAACAAAAATTCACACGTTTCAGGTTATTTTGATATAATGTAGTAGATCCTACATAGTTTAATTGTAGACAATTAACCAAAGCAAAAAAAAATACGAAAATCATCAGTCATCTGGCGGCTGTTACTGTGCGCTAGTGACGTAATCGGAAGCGTGCTGGTCTCGTATTCGCTTAGTTGTGCGTTCGAATCCCGCACTGTTACCCGCCCCAATAGTCCAAGCGTATAATAGGACCAAAGTGACGGCTTCGGCCGTAGCTACGCGGCTCCCGGAGTAGGTTCCTCATGTTCCCATGTCTGTTACCAGCTGTTGCATCTTGATCACAGGATTACACGGAAGTTGGACAGTCTACCACTGAAATCACCGTGTACAAAATTACACAATATTAAAACTGATTAATAATATAAATATATATATATATGTGTGTGTGTGTGTGTGTGTGTGTGTGTGTGTGTGTGTGTGTGTGTGTGTGTGTGTGTGTGTGTGTGTGTGTGTGTGTTGAAGTATGGGGGACAAATGAGTGGAAGGGTGGTGAGCTAAACACAGAGAACAGTTGAAGTTTTATTCACTGTCGTTTCGTCTTAACCAGGACATTCTCAGAATGTGTACTTTGAGAATGTCCTGGTAAGGACGAAACGTCAGTGAATAAAACTCCAACTGTTCTCTCTGTTTAGCACACCACCCTTCCACTCATATATATATATATATATATATATATATATATATATATATATATATATATATATATATATATATATATATATATATATATATATATATATATATATATATACAGATACAGTATATTACTATAATAACAGTATAATATACGTACCCACGGATGGGTTTTTCAAAATGAGAAAAATACCCACGAATGCAGATGTGGACGTGAATGTGGATGAGGGTAGAAGTTAGTTTCTCTATCTGACGTGGTTTTCATTAAGTGAACAATAATATTGAGTATTAGTTTAACTTAAAGAATTCAGAGTATCTATAAGGTAGGGAAAGATATCGTGTAAAATTAAGCGGAAATTCCAGACATGAGCTCATCGACATTTTTTGACAGAGATGTCATGGAATGAGCTATCACATAACAAATCGATAAAAAAAAAAATTGTGACACTCATGGACGTCAATATCAACCTAGATACATTAGACTTTCGCTATCAGCGTATTCACAGGTGCGTGAAATTAATATCACAGATTTTCCCATAATGATGTGAAGATCCGGGGCTCTCAACCTGATGCTCCCGAGCACCACTGTGTCCTCTGATAGCTTCTGCTAGTGGATCAAATATCCAGCAAGACCCGTATAATCAAGGGGAAACTAGGCGGTTGTGTGTGAACGCCTCCATTGACTTGCATTGTAATTGAGCCGCGGCGGTTGAAACTGCTAGTGTGATCAGAGCCAAAGTCTAACATAGAGATCATGCTCATAATGTCAACCTTATCATCAGTGATCAACCTCTGATAAATATTAGTCGTATAAGTATTATTCGTGAATTTTCTATAATTGTAATTTGAAATTGGTGTGGTCATAATAGTTTAATTGTTTGGAAAAAGGAACACAAGTTGATTTTGACTTAAATACCGACCAGAAACCTGCGCCCTCTAATTAAATGGACATTATTATTAATACAATGATGGTTCATGCAGATACGTTGTCTATCTATATATGAGCTTGAGATCCTCATCTGATATTTTTGGGATGGTCCACCTACGTTCTGTACAACAACAAAATGTGTCTGTCTATAATGAAGTAAAGTTTTATATCTAAAACACATACTATGACCTGTCTCTTCTTGTATTAGAAATAGTGATAAAAATATTTCATGTTTCAACAAGTAGTTACAAGGACTTGTAAAAAGAAAA
>NC_134778.1:77392320-77394820 GCF_046742065.1 Oratosquilla oratoria
TAATTGATACAGAATAGATCACGCACTCAATATTGAGTGACGCAAGGGTTATAAAACAACAGTGAAGGTGTGTACATTACATCATAAGTGATATTTCTCGGATATAGTCATCTTCGTCTAATAAAGATTCGACCTGAAGCAAGGAGCACGAGAAAGCAGCCAAGACTTACTGTCATTGTGTTAGGGTTATCACACTGGGCTACCACGGGTTATCACACTGGGCTTCCACGCGTTTCACCATCTCCGACAGTTGAGAGTTCGTTCGAGTAGAAACGACTTCGGTTACAGTATTTTATTTTTTCAAATCTCCAAATATCTAATTATCTTTCCGTTACATATAGTAAAGCTGAATGATGAACTAAGAGATTGTAGACCTATACAAATGTTAGATACACTGTTGAAATGTTCTTAGAGAATTCCAGATTTCTGTAAATGAAGTCATATTCTGGTTATTCAAATGGAGGGTGAAGGTAGGATGTGGGAGGGAAAATTGCTCAGTGTGATGACCCCTTTACCTTCACACGACTTTCACGGCAGACCGGAGAGGTTAACCCTCACAGGAGGCCGTAGAGGTTTACCCTTAACTCCCTAGGGGTTCCACTGTGATGCACAAGAACCTCTGACCTTAGTTAGGGTGTCTTCATCCTCTTAGGTTGTAAAGAGTAATTGTGGAGACTGTGTGTCATGTAGCTTTCTGTCCGTGCGTGGTTTGTTTAAACATACATATATAACAGACACAAACACACACACACACACACACACACACACACACACACACACACACACACACACACACACACACACATATATATATATATATATATATATATATATATATATATATGTATATATATGTATAATATACATACATACATATGCGTGTGTGTGTGTGTGTGTGTGTGTGTGTGTGTGTGTGTGTGTGTGTGTGTGTGTGTGTGTGTGTGTGTGTGTGTGTGTGAAGTTAAAATTTTGTTGTTATAATACACTGAATTGCGTTTGGATTAGCGCGCACACACACACACACACACACACACACACACACACACACACACACACATACACACACACACACACACACACACACACACACACACACACACACACACATATATATATATATATATATATATATATATATATATATGTCTATATATGTATATTATAAAGACAAACATATGCGTGTGTGTGTGTGTGTGTGTGTGTGTGTGTGTGTGTGTGTGTGTGTGTGTGTGTGTGTGTGTGTGTGTGTGTGTGTGTGTGTGTGTGTGTGCGCTAATCCAAACGCAATTCAGTGTATTATAACAACAAAATTTTAACTTCACGGGGACGGGCCTGCTCATCAATTGACAGAAACTGTACAGCTGCTTTGTTACTCAGTCTAGTGTGTGTGCACTCGGGTCACGCCTCAGCTGGAACTCTCACTTTCATCAGGCCCGGCGGGATCTTCCGATGACTAGATGCGAACTCCTGGAGGCTCTACTTCGGAGACGCCGAGTCGAGGTCCTCTTTCGCCAGACCCTGAGGTAACTCGAGTCGCCGTCGATTTCCAGCTGTGCAACAACAAATTTCATTCTGTAACAAACGACTCAGTCTGGCTTGATCTCAGGGAGTAGATCTTCATAGTTTTAATTAATTTCCTCATCGGGTAATCTGAATGAAATCATGGTAATATTCCAACATAAGAGAAATGTTTTTGTCTTTATTGGCTCTGCCAAATAAGGTGAGAGATAAATAGGGAGTAGAGTAAATAAATTCCAAGTGCAAGTCATCCCAACGTTAAGAATGCCAAGCATAAAACGTCAGCAAGTGGGAAGGAGTTGCTTACGAAATTAAACGATGCCTTTGTCTTTTTTCTCATACACCTTTCCAATCCAGAGATGCGCTTAACCTGTTTTGCAAGTGACAAGGGCTTTTATTCAGTCAAGGAACAACATCCACATCGACCAAAATCTCATTTTGTCGAGGTCTAGACTCTTGAAAGGGTTATTTTTTCTCCCACATCCTCCACCAAACTCCAATTAAATAACTAGAATATGACTTCTTCGCTTACAGAAATCTAGACTTCACTAAGAACATTTCAACAGTGTGTCTAACATTCGTAGAGGTTTAGAATATTTTAGTTCATCACTCAGCTTTGCTGTAAGGTAATTTGATATTTGGAGATGTGAAAACTAAAACATTGTAACCGAAGTCGTTTTTACTCAAACGAACTCTCAACTGTCAGTGCTGGTGAAGCCCGTGGAAGCCCAACTTTGAGTGACCAAGAGCCCAGTCTTGTCCTTCAGATAAATAAGATTGTACTTAGACCTCATCTTCTCCATAGTCTATGCCCACATATGATGGCCATCGTCTCTCTATACATTCTTTGGCTATCACAAAGAAATCTTACCCTCGTCGTCTAAAGATTAAGATTTATCTCCTAAGTGAAGGACAACACGGATTATTTGCATGGCTCTCTGGTTGGCAAAAAAATATATATATTATTCAAATAAGAAAATCT
>NC_134778.1:77399820-77402320 GCF_046742065.1 Oratosquilla oratoria
CAGGTGAAATCGGTACCCAACCACCCTGGTGGTAAATCATACACTGATATGGACATACAAACACACACAAACACACTTACAGACACTCCATGCACACACATACACACACACACACATTCACACACACACACACAAACATATACACAGGCACTCTCTCTCTCTCTCACACACACACACACACACACACACACACACACACACACACACACACACACACACACACACACACACACACACACTCGTGCACGTTTCTTAGTACAGACAAGGGCCCAAATGTGTGGTCTTGCAAAGTTGACAGGCAGTGCACGCATCATCTTTCCATTGTATTTCCTCACATCTCATCGCCACCTTCATTTTTATCTGAATATTTGTTCCCATGAGTCTTTGGACAAGACCCAAGGTCTCTCTGTGTCGACCTTGGCTATTTTCCATCCCCCTTTTAATATAAGGAGAGGTGACCTATTAGTAACTATTCTCCTCACAGTTCTTCCGCTTATCGCTGATACAGAAACAAAGAGGCACATTTACAACGCAGATAACAGATCAAAATTTCTTTCCAGAACGATCTGTTGGAGTAAGCCTGGAGTGATGTTGGTTTGTGTGGAATCGTGAAACTCAAAACAAAAATTATAATTGTCTTACCTACACACAAGCATATACCTAAAACAACATGCATACACTCAAGTAAACATATATAAATATATCAACATGAATATGCTTTGTTTATGTACGGTAAATATAGAACCTGTTTTACAACTTTGCCACATATCACTCAGACTTCAATGGAGGACATGAAAAGAATTTTATGCCTTAGTATTCGTAAGATTTATGACTTCATAATTTTGGATACTAATAAATAGCAATTTCTAACTTTTACCCACGACTGAGGAAAAAACCTGTGCCAGGTGCACAGTGTGGGGGTCTAGCAGACTCCCTGTATCGTTTATAATAAAAGCGAAACTATTTCTAAATCATCTGAATATCAAAACATTAAAATAAAAGGTCTTTCATTATATATATACATATATATATATGTATATATATATATATATATATATATATATATATATATATATTAATGATCAACCGTAAAACACTTTAATTCTAAGCCATCAATATCGAGAGACTCGAGGAGGCCAACATGCACAAATTGAAACGTGGTACAGCCAAGGACTCGAATATATATACATGTATGTATATGTATATATGTATATATATATATGTATATATATACATATATATATATATACATATGTGTGTGTGTGTGTGTGTGTGTGTGTGTGTGTGTGTGTGTGTGTTTGTGTGTGTGTGTGTGTGTGTGTGTGTGTGTGTGTGTGTTTGTGTGTGTGTGTGTGTGTGTGTGTGTGTGTGTGTGTGTGTGTGTGTGTGTGTGTGTGTGTGTGTGTGTGTGTGTGTGTGTGTGTGTGTGTGTGTGTGTGTGTGTTTGTATGTATGTATGTATATTCATAGGTGCATATGTGTATTTAAGCATATATATGTGTATATTCGTGCACCCATGCAGGAAATTTCCTTTAATGTAAGTCACGGAAGTCTGGGAAAGGTCACGTGATTTTTCTGAAATTTCGTCAAATTTTGACGTTTTGTTTCATAATGATACGTGGAATGCCTTTTTATTTTAATGATATATAATTACTTTTTTTCTCTTCAGGTTCCTCCTTATTATGTACAGTAAAACCCAGAAACTTTCAAAGGAATCATGTCGTATTTATATCAGTTCCAAATACCCAAGGAAGTACTCTATTAATTTATCTATTTTTTACTTATTCATTTACTTATGTATCAATTTCCTTATCTATTTTTATTCACATATTCATCTATTTATTTATCTTTCATTTTATTTTTTCTCTTTTAATTTGATCTGTTTTCATTTGGTTAATGAAATAACGTCACTTTTACTCAATGAAACATTTTTTTTGGTGACTACATCAAAGACGTTAACCTGTGAAGAACAAAGGCGTATTCTCATTGTTTAAACCCACGTTCTGATTAATATTTGACTTGCACCACGTCCAGGAAGCACTCGTAAGAAACAGGTGGATTTTGGACTTGGATTTTTATGTTCATTAATTTCTGGAGAAAGTCCACAAAGCATAGTATGGATGGACATACGATTTGAAAATATTCGTCCGTTTTCTTTGATTCTCCTCTCCCACACTATGTCGTCCATTTTCGTTTCTCTCCATTTCCTATTTTCTTTTCCTATTCCTCCCTTCTCTTCTTTTCCCTTTGTACCCCACTAGCCTTTCCCTTCCACTTCCCTTTCCTATCTCCTTTTCCCTTTCTCACATTCTCCACAAATGAGCGTTTTTAATCATGACTTGCATCTTTTACCAACTACTCATCGAAAGTTTTTTTTAATCATATTTTCCTTCTTTTGTCTTTTGTGACTGCCGTCTCATTACACACTCCAACGCGGGGATGGGCAACAGAACTCCATAAGAACAGTTACTTTCTTTATGTTACTAAAGTTAATGGAAAC
>NC_134778.1:77409820-77414820 GCF_046742065.1 Oratosquilla oratoria
TGATTCATGATTTTGTGTCTATTCCACCCTCACTACACTTTTGCACTTTGCCCATGGCCACAGATTTTGAGGTTTTATCGTGTTCATTATGAGAACGAAGACTTGAATCTGATCTACAATTGATTATTATGTATCCGGCCGCGTTTCCTTAATTGTATCACTCTTTCTCAGTCTTCTCTCGAGGAGGACTGATGACGTCATATTTTTCTGGTGCTGTTTGATCATCAAACATTTTGTTGTTTTATTATGATTTTTTGTTTTATTTGACCAAATGACAAGACATCTTGTCATCGGAGTTTAATGGGTTAAATATATCCTTTATCATTCCAAGGATTCTGTCTCTCTCTTTTTTTTTTTATCTCAATGAATCTTGGTGGTGAGAGAAGTGAGACTCACGTATTTCCTGCGTGTCGTGAGAGACGTAAAGAGGAGGGGTAAAGGCCAATGAAGACGAAACTCACCTCCCGGAAAGTCATTTGTGATCAACTACTTCGGCGAATCTGGGATCTCTTGCAGATTCATATCCGCCAACATCAAACCTCTCTAGCTTCTTCTATCTTGCGCAAGTTCCATACAGCTTTCTGGAGCATCACTATCTCCCTCCTCCTCCTCCTCCTCCTCCTCCTCCTCCTCCTCCTCCTCCTCCTCCTCATTCGAGATTCTTCCTCTTGGTCTTCTCCTTTCCATACGTGAGTTCATCACCTGTCTTTGTATCTTGTTCTCTTCCATGCGTGTAAAATGTCCTGCCCATCTAAGCATATTTCTTTTTATAGCATCTACAAAAAAAAGTAAAAAAAAAAATGGAAGCTTGGCCAGCTACCAAAGTGTTCTTAATCCTCAAAACCATCTATATAGATCAATGAAACACTGAGTTTTAGAAGAAAAACAGAGCGCGTGTAGGTTGGTCATCCTACCTATGAATAAAACGAAAGCGAAACGTGAAGGTGGGAAGGGGATGTAGGGAATAAAGGAATATAAATCTAGGGGTGAAGGAACAAAAGGAGGCGTTCCTGTGTTGTCTTGTATCAAATGCGTGGTTGTGGGTCTACGAGCATTAATCGCATGATGTATGTAGAGATGAGAATGAGTGGCATAGTATTCGTTAATATGAGCATGTATTTCCCAGACACGAGAGAGAGAGAGAGAGAGAGAGAGAGAGAGAGAGAGAGAGAGAGAGAGAGAGAGAGAGAGAGAGAGAGAGCTAATGATTGCATTGAATTGTCAGAGCCTTGAGGGAATGATAGCCTTTTAGGATGCCTAGTGTGGATGAGAATGAAGAATACCTGATTAACGTATGCCTTGTCAGAGGTAATGTTATCCGTGGCACCTGGTTCAAGAAGAAATTAATACACAAGTATACAAGGAATCAAGACAGTAGAGACATAAGAAGTATGGTTGATTATGTGATCGTGAATCAAAAGCTGATGAGAAACATTTGATGACAGCGTAGAGGAGAGAATGAAGAGTTTATTGAGTTACTATCTTTTATTGACAAAATGGAATTGGAAAAGAGAAAGCTTAGGCGTAGGTGGGTATGAAGGAATGGTAATAAATGTTAGAAAACTGAAGAAAGTAAGATGGCAGGGGAATAAGAAAGTAGGATGAGGGAAAAGTGTTTTGAGTGGAAAAACGAAGAGACGGAAGAGGAGAAAGGAGAATGAAAGAGGTTTAAAGACACAAAGAGATGACTCCGAACTTCTGTTGTATGACAGAAGATGAGGAGCCGACTGGCGAGGCAAGGAACTGAAACATAAAAAAATATATAAATAAACGTGAGTCTTGTCTGGAGAGTGAAGAAGAGGAGAATAATGGAGTTTAGGAGATGTAGGAATGGAATTAGACAGAAGGTTAGGTTAGGTTAGGTTTAATACATATGATGACATTACATTCCCACGCCTTGCTGTGCGAGCAAGGGCTAATTAATTAAAAAAAAAAGGCATATTATAAAGAATATTACTCACTATAGTGCTGACTCTACATCACGAATCTTACCTTTTAGGAATTTTTATAGACGCTTCTTCAAATCTCTTGAGCTAGAATAACGATTCTAGAAAACATTTCAATTGAAATGTTTTATCTAGACATATCTAAAACCTTTTCATGTTAGAATACATATTATGGATTTTATTCTAACGCGTGTAGATTAGGGATAGGAAGTCAGTTTAGGATTTCAATGACTCAGTTACGAGGTTATAAGAAACACGTCAGTGGGTTTTTTTTTCATGTCGCCAATGCTCGAGGCAAACACAGCACGGGTCACAGGCAATGACAAAGGAGATGTTTCGACCTTGTCTATAGACGGCATATTCTCATTATGGGAATTGGGAAATCCTTACGAATTGCTTTAATGAGGCCATTCGCGTTCATTCCAGGTCACCAAGCGCCGCTGCTTCATGACCTCAACCCTACTTCAACCCTCCAAGGGGCCTTAAGACGCAATCTGCATCCGCCTATCCTCGAGGGCCCCCCCCCCACCCACCCCCCACTCCCGCATGGCCTTCACACGCTGTCATAGGGGCGAGGGTGGATGGGGGGGGAGTGGAGTGTTGCAGCCGCAGACAAATTATACCCACATCCTTCATTGTTGTAGTCAGCATTTCCGTAAAGTCCGCTTAACCCATTCCTGTCAAGTGGGGGATTTGGTAACTTTGTTCCATTGAGACTAGTTTAAGTTTAGAGAAACCTGTTGACCGAAAAAAGGTTAAAGAACAGTCTAGATTATCCCTTTCTAGATAAGATGGCTAATGAGTTCTTTGGGGAAAGCCTCTAAACCGAAAAAGGCAAAAATAAATAAATAAATAAGTAAATAGATAAATAAAAATAGGATGAATTTCAGGCTGCCTGCGCTCATTACAGATTTTGCGGAGAAATAAAAGAATCGCAACATTATCAATGATATTAGCTGAAGCCGAATATGGTGCCAAATGAATAAAACGATTTGGAAATTAGTAATAAACAGTTACTTCAATCATTCTGGTGACCAGAGTAGCTAAACAAAGAAACATATCCTCTTGATTTTCACAACTCACTGTGTTTGCTAAGAATGGAAAAACTAATCTGCGAATTTCTCATGGGTAATACAACTAAGAATATCCGAGAGCAAGTGAAGAAAAGATATGGTTGTACTGAAAACTCCCGTTATTCTTTTGAAACAGTGACACAAATTAATGACTAAGATCTGGTTACCCGTCGATTTAATTATGCTGAACAGATTCATCGTAGCGAGGAGGTTCAGAAGATAGGATAGAAAAGAGAGAGAGAGAGAGAGGGAGAGAGAGAGGGAGGGAGGGAGAGAGGGAGGGAGGGAGGGAGGGAGGAAGGGAGGAAGAAGGGAAAGGGAAGAGGGAGGTAGGCTAGGGAGAAGAACGCCAGTAAAAGGTCGAGACCTCTTGGTTGGTTCCAAGGACGCAACTTCACTGCCACGAGTTGCCTGCGTGGAAGGCCGAGGTGTGCTTGGAACCAACATACCAAACACTCACTCAAGACAGAAGTCTTTCTCAGCATCGTGAGCTCATACACGTGAGCTCATACATCGTGAGCTCGTACATAAGCCTGTGGCTAAGTCTGTGGCTCTTAACCGTTTTCATTGTTTACACCCTCTTTCAAATCGCAAACTGACCCGTAAAGACCTATAAGAGCGCTGCTGTTTGCGTTTCTTTGTATTCCTTTGTATAAAGTGCCCAAGGCTGTTGACGGTAGGGCGACGATGACGAAGACGTCCTACCGTATATGGAATTACCTTTGAGTCGATTGTAAACATTACCAGGGGGACGTGTCCATGTGCACACATATATATACATGTATATATGTATATATTTTAACGACCACAATGCACTTTAATTCTAAGCCATCAAAGGCCAGCATGCTGAAATTGAAATGTGGTACTGCCCAGGACTCGAACCCGGCATCCTCATGACAAGTGCGGCAGTGACTTACCAACTAGGCTATCAAGAGTATATATATATATATATATATATATATATATATATATATATATATATATATATGTATATATATATATATATATATATTTCTTCTTTCCTTCTTCGTTTTTCTTTTACTTTTCTTTCTCGGGGAAGGTGCACCTCTATCACAACTGTCTTACGTTGTAGTCAGTGTGTCTTTCGTCTTCTTGTTTCTTGCCCAGGTGGGATATTTCACCTCGATACCTTGCAAACAGCTCATGGAGGAATCCCATGACAATCGCAAGAATGAATCAATTCTTTCCAGCTCTGCGAATTCGCCGCCCAAGTTCCGAAATCACCAATTCCGAAACGCGGAAGGATTGCGATGACCCAATGACAGCGTCTTCCATAATACAGACCAAAAAAGAAGAGGAGGGGGAGCAGCAGCAGGAGGAGGAGCAGGAAGAAGGAAAGGAGAAGGAGGAAGAAGTGGTAGGGAAAGAGAGAGGAAGAGTAAGGGAGGGAAAGAGATGGAAGAGGAGGAGGAGGAAGAGGAAGAGATAAAAGGAAAAGGAAGAAAATAGAAAAAGGTGGATGAGAAGGATGAGGAAGAGGAGAAACAGGAAGTGAGGGAAGAGGTGGAGGAGGTGAAGGAGAGGTGAAAGAAGGAGGAGGAGGAGAAGGAGGAGGATGTGGAGGAGGATGTGGAGGAGGAGGTGGAGGAGGAAGTGGAGGAGGAGGTGGAGGAGGAGAATTAGGAGGAGGTGGAGGAGGAGGTGGAGGAGGAGAAGGAGGAGGTGGAGGAGGAGAAGGAGGAGGAGGTGGAGGAGGAGGTGGAGGAAGAGGAGGAGGAGGTGGAGAAGGAAGGTTGGTCTGTTTCGTTGATTTCTTCGTTTCTTCGTTTGTTCTTCTTCAGCCGTCATCCGCTCTGCGATTTAAGGCTAAAAGGTATGTTTTGATCTGTGCGATTATATATTAGCCAAGGTCTATAAAGTATAGGTCAACCCACGAGCGCTTCGCTTTTCCTGTGTTCTGCGCATCCGTGACGTCAACGGGTGCAGTAGAGGTTAAACGCGGGAGCGTGTGTCAATCTGT
>NC_134778.1:77424820-77427320 GCF_046742065.1 Oratosquilla oratoria
GTTATTGATATTTTGCCTGAGGTACAATTTGTCAAGTCCCTCCGAAATTGCATATAATACTTTGTTAGCACCAGTCCACTTTCTCCTACTGTTGTCATTGCATTTCATTATTACACAAAAATCTATCCTTCTCACACATATACACACACATACACACATATACAAACGCACACTCACACACGCACTCACACACGCACTCACACACACACACGCACACACACACACACACACACATATATATATATATATATATATATATACACATACACACACACATACAAACGCACACTCACACACGCACTCACACACACACACACACACACACACACACACACACACACACACACACACACACACACACACACACACACACACACACACACACACACACACACACACACACACACGTGTGGTGCACTCACGCACGCACGTACAAACATACAATTAAATATAGCCCTGAGTATAGCCTATCCCCACCTTCACCTGGCTGGGGACCCGACATCTTCAAGGTCACCCAATCTGCAGCCGCAGTAATGATCCAACACAAACAACAGAGGAAGAGAAAGAGCAAGTGTCTATCCAGATTTAACACTCCTGAATCTTAGACGGGGCGAATAAGAAATAGGAAAATAATCTGATATGACTCAAGTGATATGATAAACTATGTCTCATCCATTTTTAATTTTTTTGTTTCCCTAGGCCGGTGACAAAGGACCCGACCCATGCCTGAGCGAGGAGATACAGCCATGGTGCTAAGGGCGCTCGTGGGTAAGTAGAAAACAATGCGTTATTCTCACCATCAAGGATGCATTGGTGCCGGAGCTCGTCGGAGCGATGCTAACATCTCATCAAGTAGATGGTGGCCGTTGGGATGTTAACCCATTAAACTCCGATGACAAGATTCTTGTCATCGGAGTTTAATGGGTTAAGAGAGAGCATGGGGGGATGTAGGTGCTGTTTGGAGGCGGCAGGAAAATATCAGTATGACATTAATTCTCACCATCCCATTTCCTAAAATGTGGGAAGTGAGAAACCCATGGTAGGGCAGAGCCCTGTCAGTTGGGGCAAGCTGCTGTTTTTTTTTTTTTTTTTTTAGGCGGCGGTGTATGGATCATCTCCCCGCCTGGCCAAGGCTGCCGGGACTCGAACTCACGACCATCTGCTCATAAGTTAGACACGGTATCTCCCAGAGCTCCGGCACCTTTAAAATTGGCACTGCATCCCTGATGCTCACTATGATAAAAGCAACGGGTCAAGTGTTGTAGTGAATGCCAATTAACAAGTAAAGAATCGCATCACTTAAACAAAACGTTATTTTTCTCTACAACCTTGTTCTAAAGATAATGTGTGTGTGTGTGTGTGTGTGTGTGTGTGTGTGTGTGTGTGTGTGTGTGTGTGTGTGTGTGTGTGTGTGTGTGTGTGTGTGTGTGTGTGTGTGTGTGTGTGATTCACCTTGGTCTTTGGATCACGGATTGGACTCGTGATCGACAGTTATTTCCCTCTCGGAAGAGAGCTCAGAGCTCGTATGACCGATCTATGAGTAATGCTATGACCATACACGCACACACACACACAACTCCCCGCCCACGAAAGTTGGAGTAACGACTCGAAGCGCAGCGATACTGAAATAATTTCAGCTCTGGGCAGGATTCGAACCAGGTACCGCCAACACCGCCGTACTAACAGTCTGGGGCTCTACCAACCGCGCCACCGAGTCGTGTGTGTGTGTGTGTGTGTGTGTGTGTGTGTGTGTGTGTGTGTGTGTGTGTGTGTGTGTGTGTGTGTGTGTGTGTGTGTGTGTGTGTGTGTGTGTGTGTGTGTGTGTGTGTGTGTGTGTGTGTGTGTGTGTGTGTGTGTGTGTGTGTGTGTGTGTGTGTGTGTGTGTGTGTGTGTGTGTGTGTGTGTGTGTGTGTGTGCGTACACACACACACGAGTAAGGACACCAAGACACAAGTAATATTCTAACAACATATTACCCAAGTCTAGACAACTCATATACAAAACAGGGTCCCTCCCAAGCAGAAGTCGAGAAATGACCTCGTAAGGTCACACAGTCGAGTCTTGGGACGCATTGCCCGATTCGAGCGGTGAGTAGAATTGTTGACCTAATGACCTTAGGGGGAATTGGCAGATATTACCTTCTCTATTATGCAGATTAGTCTTTATATATTACAATATAATTTGAATGTATCGACGGTCTTGTGTGTATTCACCTCGGATCTGCTGCAGTCTCTGTCGAGACAGCCAGACACTACCCTACGGCAGTGAGCTCAGAGCTCATTATTTGCCGATCTCTGGGTAGGTCTGAGACCACTCACACACTACACACCGGGACAGCAAGGTCACAACTCCTTGACTAACGTGTGTGTGTGTGTGTGTGTGTGTGTGTGTGTGTGTGTGTGTGTGTGTGTGTGTGTGTGTGTGTGTGTGTGTGTGTGTGTGTGTGTGTGTGTGTGTGTGTGTGTGTGTGTGTGTGTGTGTGTGTGTGTGTGTGTGTGTG
>NC_134778.1:77432320-77434820 GCF_046742065.1 Oratosquilla oratoria
CTAAGATCAGCAAGGAGAAAGTACCCGACTTCCGTAGAGCCAATTTTAACAGACTCCGATCATTACTAGAAAACTCAGACTGGAGCAAAACTTCGAACGAGATTGATATTGATAAAGCGTGGGAAAACTTCACCACGGAGCTAAACAGTGCTGTAAATCTCTGTGTTCCCTATCGTGAGAGGCGTCCGGCAACAAATAAACCAAAGTGGTGGAATAGGGAAATTAGTAACAACCTCTCTCGTAAAAAGCGTGCGTACAAAAAATATTTATCAACTAAAAGCCAAGACGATAAACTAACACTAGACAGAATTCGCCGCGAAACCAAAACACTGATAAAGCGTAGTAAGAAAAAAATTGAAGAGTATATTGCTGAGGCAAGCAAATCGAACCCTAAAGAATTCTATAGTTATGCGAATAAGAAGAAAGCGCTTATCTGCGGCATTGAACCAATATACAACGATGAAGGTAAACATACGGATGATGAAAATGAGATGTCCTTAATCCTTAATCAATTTTTTGCATCCGTCTTCACAGACGAGGATTGTTCAGTGTATCAGCCACCAGAACATAAAATGTTCCAAAACGTCTTAAATCAACTCATAATTACTGAAAGTGATGTTGCACAAGTGATTGATAAGCTCAAAATAAATAAAGCCCGGGGACCTGACAAAATTTCACCTAGAATTCTGCGAGAAGTCAAAAATCAAATCAGTAAACCCTTGTGCATCCTTTTCAACAAATCTTTAACACTTGGTAAAGTCCCGTCAGATTGGAAATGTGCTAACGTAACACCAATATTCAAGAAAGGGGACAAATCACAACCAGGCAACTACAGACCGATTAGCCTGACTTCGATTGTGTGTAAACCGCTAGAGACCATCATTCGCGACAGTGTAGTAAAATTTCTAGGAGAAAAAAAAATTATGAAAGATTCACAGCATGGCTTCCGTAGCAAACGCTCATGTTTAACTAATCTCCTCGACTTTTTTCATGACGTCTTTAGCAAATACGAGGAATGTAGATCTGTTGATATAATTTATCTAGATTTTCAGAAGGCATTCGATAAAGTTCCCCATAAACGATTGCTAGACAAATTAAAAACACACAGTATTTCTGGTATTATCCACAACTGGATTAAAGATTGGCTCTCTGAGCGAAACCAGAGAGTTGTAATTAACGGGGCCTCATCTAGCTGGCTCGACGTTAAAAGTGGCGTACCACAAGGATCAGTTTTGGGACCCGTTTTGTTCTTAATATATGTAAATAATCTAGACAACGGCCTCTGCAAAGTATCAAAATTTGCCGATGACACAAAAATTACCCGTAAAGTAACAACCACCAAAGAGAAACAAAATCTGCAATCCGATCTAAACAGATTATCAATCTGGGCAAGCAAGTGGCAAATGAACGTTAACAAATGTAAAGTCATGCACATTGGAAGTAACAATGATCGCATCCAAAACCAGATGAATGGCGTAATACTGGATTTAGTAACTAAAGAAAAAGATCTAGGAGTTTTAATATCAAATGACTTGAAGCCAAGTCAACATGGCTCAGTTGTTAAAACAGCAAATAAATTGGTTGGCTTTATCGGAAGTCTTCGAAAATAAATCAGAAACAATATTGCTAAACCTTTATAATTCCTTGGTCCGCCACCATCTCGAATACTACCAGAAAGATATTGATAAACTAGAAAGAGTGCAACGGAAAATGACCAAAATGATACTAAGGCTGAGAAATCTACCGTATGAAGAAAGACTTAAAAGTCTAAATTTATGCTCACTTTCAAAAAGGAAAATGCGAGGAGATTTAATCGAGGTCTTTAAAATGTTCAAAGAAGATTACTTCTTATTAGACCAATCAAATACAAAAACACGTCACGATTTTAAAGTAATTGGTACAATATTTTCTTCGAATGAAAGTAAGCATTTCTTCTTTAACCGGGTTGTTAATGTGTGGAATTCGTTACCTTCTACTGTCGTTGAAAGTAACACAATAACAACATTTAAAAATCGCCTAGATAAATAGTTAGACTCTAATCCGCAAATTAAACATTATCCCCTGCAATAAAAGATCTGACGGCACGGCATTTAAATGTAATTGGATAAGATAGTGGTAGCAGTAGTATTAGTTCATTTTCTTAACTGTAGCTTAGTATAGTACACACAAACAGCCTCGTTAGGGCCAGTAGGCCTACTGTTGTTTGTTCTTCCTTTGTATTCCTTCTCCTTCTTCTCCATCTCCATCTCCTTCTTCTCCTTCTCTATCTCCTTCTTCTCCCTCTCCATCTCCTTCTTCTCCCTCTCCATCTCCTTCTTCTCCTTCTCCATCTCCTTCTTGTCCTTCTCCTTCTCCTTTTCCTTCTTCTTCTCCTTTTCCTTATCCTTCTCTTTCTCCCTCTACTCCTTCTCCCTCTACTCCTTCTCCCTCTACTCCTTCTCCCTCTACTCCTTCTCCCTCTACTCCTTCTCCCTCTACTCCTTCTCCCTCTACTCCTTCT
>NC_134778.1:77444820-77504820 GCF_046742065.1 Oratosquilla oratoria
TAGGCAGTCCCGCTATTTTATTTTTGCCCTGCCACCCAGGTAGTTGCAGGGCAACCATCTGAATGATAGGGCAAAGTCAAAGTAGGTGGCACAATTCACATTTAAGTTTTTCGTTCCAGACAATCTTGAATGCCTTCTCCACAAAATACAGATCATGATGGTTTTACCAGCACTACCGTCTAGCACTTTTGAAGCCCAGTGTGCAGTCAGTGAAAAGATATCTTTATCATCCTGCTTTTGGGGGAAACCAAACCAACAATCTCTAAGGATACTGTTCTCTTCTAAGTAGACAGTCAAGCGGTGGCAGAGGACATGCTCGAACACCTTACTGAAATACTCTAGTAAAGATATTGGGTGATGATATTGGGAAGCAGAGGTGGATTTCTGGGGTTTCAGAATGAGAACGATATGGAAGGTTTTTAATTATGAAGGGCTGTAGCCAGGGAAAAATACCCTATTGTATTGTGTTGTCATATATGTAATTTTTTAACATGCGTTTAAGTAATTCTGCGTCAATGCCTGAAGGACCAGGCAACTTGATATGAGTTCTGAGATGACAGCATTTTACCCCATGCCGTTGGGAACGGTTAGAGGGTAATTTCCGTCTAGGTGGTAAAACAATGCGATTCTTTCATATGATGGGGTTTGAAGTCCTCACTCTATGTTGATGCCACTAGGTCAGCTTGGTGCTGGGAAGTGTCTGCGGAGTGGTTAGGTGGTTGATGTCCTTGGGTGGAGGCTGTAAATTCTCGCCCTATTGCTGCTTGGTATCCCTCCAGATCTTTGGAGGGTCTGTGGCACAAGAGTTAGAGAGTGAATTCATCAAACTTCACTCTTCCCGACTGGCACCGAGGGAAAGGAAACTAATAGAGGAAGTCATTGATTTTGTATTGCAAGGCAATTCTGATTATGTATGCGCACAGAACCCGTGAACGTAGCTACCTCTTGGTACCTAGTTCTTAGAATGTGTTTGAGTGTTTGTCCATAATGTTTAATACAAACTTTCTGAGTCGGCGCCATAACTTTTCTATTGCCGAATAAGGAACGTTGCGCATGTCAGTGCTGGCGTATGTTTTTTAATTCTTTCGAGTCTTCTTAACTGTATCGCAGACGGGACTCAATGTGGACGGGAATGGGTGAGGTGGAGATACAAAACATTAAGAACATGTAATCAGAAGAGACCCTCTTGTATTTTCTAAAACCCTGTAGGCTTTTGCATGGCACGGTAAAGATTCATGAATTCAGAACGCTTAGACTTGTTATGAGCCTCTCTTTCTTCAGCATTAATTTTCTTTATTTCCTTATCGGTCTTTTTCATTTTGATTCAAAAGGGGGAACGTCTTTCCTTATATGAAATGTAAGTAGAAATAAGCTCAGAGAACTTATGATTATTTCATAGGTCTGATACGCAGGTTTTCGTGTAATTTTGCTTCCCAGTCAATAAGCTGTAGCTATATAACTAAGGATCTTTTCCCTCTATTTTAGCTCCTGAAGTAGGCCACTAAAATTAATTTTGTTCTGACCAGGTATTACGGGTATACAAAAATCTATTATAAATATTTTTGTAGTTTGAACCCGATTTAGCTGTGATCACTAGGTGCAATGTTTACACAAATTTCTACTTCGTTCATCATAATCTATGGGCTGAATAGACATATATTCTATGTTTCTATTTTATTCTTTCAAATGAGGAATTTTCCCAAGATTAGATTTCTTCAGCTTGTTAATAAAGCTTGCGAATAATAGCTTTAACATTTGAGTCTATAGATTCCATCTATAGATTAAATTTTTACCAGTTGTTTGCTAAGCTGACGCCTCACTATAGTAATTCCTTTACCTTATTAAACAGATCACTCAATAACTTGTAGAATTTATATATCTGTTTGCTTTCGTTACCTTTTCCTTGTAGTATTACAGTGTTGTGACTTTTATGAGCCAGTTTGCTCTACTTCAAGCAAGACTAGTTTTATAAATTTACACTTACTTTTATCTATAAAAATTCTGTTACTTCCCATTTTCCACATTTTCACCACTTATCCTTATCTATATTAAATACATTTATTTCCGTTTCGATGACAACAAATATGCAGTTCAGCTTTCCTTTCTCCAGGTTGAACAGAATTGTCTTGAGTTTGCCATAACAAAACCGTTAAAATATGAGTACTGTCAAAGGGATTAAGCAAGACAGATTTTAATCTGAAGAGTTAGAATCTTCTCTAATATCAAGAAAATATTAGGTTAATTAGAACAAAAGCGTTAAACTAGTAATTCTGACTTAAAGGTAAAGCGATAGAGTAAGATGTTCTTCTACGCTGTATAAGATCACCTTGCTCCAGGCAGTAGTCATTAATGGAAACGCTTTGCCCAATATCATGATGTGGTAACCTCCTCTTTCCTCCCTTTTGTTTTTCTAGCTGCTTGAAACACGTTACGAGTACGAGGAACCTTCTCGCCCTCTCATTCCACCCCGTCCACCATCACAGCTCTATGGGGCCCCGGATCTCCCAGCGACACCTCAGGTAGGCATCGAAATCTCCCAGTCTCCAGTCTCTTGAGACCCAACTTCCCAGAGCCTGTATCAGAATATAAGGACGGCAGTGAATACCTACGACGATACTAAGTCACGATACAAATCCTAATAAATATCCGTTAAAGTGGTCAGTGTCAATAGCCCCCTTTTATACACAACTATCATTTCATTTCCCTACAGACTTCTCTTCATGCACCATAAAATCCGATCCCGCGCGAGCGGATGGTCTGTTCTAGTCAATCCATAGTCCATATTCCATACTAAGTCACTATCTTTAGTGAGAATGGCTAATCGGGCTTTTGTTTCCAACCCAACAGATTCCTATTGGTATTCCTCTCCCCTTACCGGGTCCACCTCCTGCGAAACCAAGACCACCTGCCCCGCCAGCTCCACCACCTATAAGCCTCCCAAGGCCTTCTCCTCCAGGTGAGTCATCGTATTTCCATTCCCTGTTTTCCTGACAAGGCTCGAAAGGAATGTTGTACCGCCTCACCTTCAATCAAGCCCATCTTCGACACCCTATAAAGAACTTATTCTACTTAATTTAGCCGAGGAAATGCTATGTTTGTAGGAGGTTTCAAGAAATAAGGTGCTATATCGCCTGAAATAAGTAAGTTGTATCGTTACTTGTGATGATTTTATTTCTTTTTTCCTGAAACAACAAGTTAAGTTATTCACCATTTTCAGTTTCACAATCCCCACGACCTCCTGTAACACAACGCCCGAGACCACCACCAGTAACGCATCGGCCACAACCACCAATAACGCATAGGCCGCAACCACCAGTAACGCATCGGCCGCAACCACCAGTAACGCATCGGCCACAACCACCAGTAACGCATCGGCCGCAACCACCAGTAACGCATCGTCCGCCGCCACCAATAACGCATCGGCCGCAACCACCAGTAACTCCACGGCCGCAACCACCAGTAACGCATCGGCCACAACCACCAGTAACGCATCGGCCGCAGCCACCAGTAACGCATCGACCGCCGCCACCAATAACGCATCGGCCGCAACCACCAGTAACACCACGGCCGCAACCACCAGTAACGCATCGGCCCCAACCACCAGTAACGCATCGGCCACAACCACCAGTAACTTCACGGCCGCAACCACCAGTAACGCATCGGCCGCAGCCACCAGTAACGCATCGGCCGCAGCCACCAGTAACTCCACGGCCGCAACCACCAGTAACTCCACGGCCGCAACCACCAGTAACTCCACGGCCGCAACCACCAGTAACGCATCGGCCCCAACCACCAGTAACTCCACGACCACCACGCCCAGTAACCCAGCGTCCACGTCCACCATTAACCCAGCGACCACAACCACAGGTAAGAAGTCAGTTAATGATTATCTTTTTTAAGGTGTTTTCTTAATTGTTTTTACTCAGTCGTATTTGACTTGATAACAGTTATGCATGTTAGTTTTTCGAACTTGTGCTAAAAAGCTAGTCTTAACCATATCTGGAAAATACTAACTGATATCATGAAATGTGTATGTAATGGTTATATATTTTCTTTTAATGTTACCCGAACAATCTTAGTGTAGGATGCAAAACAGCTGATTTGCTCTTCGAAAAAATCAACTTTCTTATATTGTATAAAAGTGGCAAATGACGACAAGTATTTCAGAGGAAAACACCTTGTAAGGAGCAAATCTATATAGCCACTTTAACTGTTCTTCTCTTTGTTAGACACTCCAAGTAACACCCATTTAACCCAGGTGCTTTACCACCTTTCATAACTTTAAATTCTCTTTGTAACTCATTTTTTCCTATAGTCCTATAATTTTTTTCTATCATGATTCTAATTTCCCTAGCCTCTCCTCTTCCCATAATCAATCCCACCCTATCTCCACATGCAATAAATCTCTGAAATATTACCAGTTTTCTCCTTGTCGCTTTTATTTCTATTAACATCTGTCCGTCTGCACCCTTCCTTTCTTTTTACGTGACTCCAATCTTCACTTATTTTATCCTTTCAAAAAGAATTCTTAACATTTTCAAAAATTCTCTGTCAAACATTTACCTCAATTTACATTTGTTCTCCTCTGCGCCTCCCTTACCATGCCTTTGATTCTCCCCCTTTCTTTCAGTACCTCTCATATGCTTTACTAATTCTACTTTGCAACTAGTCCCCATAGGCTCCCTTCTTATCTTTCACCATTCACTGCCCCTCCTATTTCCTACCATCATCCTTTCTCCACATACCATATTTTTTCACTTTCCCCATGAAACATACCCATTCTTCTTCTACTCTTGCCCGTATTCCTCTCCACCTCAAAAATTTTCTTCTGCATCTAATGATATTCTTTTTATACTTCTCATTTCATCTGACAATCAATCCAAACTCTTTCCCCTCAAGGCATTAATTTCCATAAATCTTCACTTTGGGAAGATATAGACAAAAAAAAAAAAAAAGCTCTTGTAGTTTTGTATAAAAGCTTGTCTAACCGATACTTTCCTAGACGAGCCAAAGCTATTCGAACATTCCAAGAGTTTTCTGAGATAAAAATTTTGTTTTCTGACCAATCCACCTTTCCAAGACTTACCTTTGTCTCAACAGCCAAAGCCGCTGGATCCAAACAACCCGTTTCCAGGAATCCCTGGGAAAGCAGGTGTGGACTACCCCATCCTTTCCAGCGTCCCTTTCACCGAATTCTCTTGTGATGACAATGACCATAATGGTTACTATGCCGATCCAGACCCGACTGCCGGCTGCCAGGTAAGACTACTACACGCTGTCTGATAGTCAGATGATGATGTTTCACAAAAAGTATATTGGCACAAAAACATCAAGAGGTAATATCTAAGATATCTAATAGCTACTGTATACTTATTGTAAATGACATTAGTACCAGTCTGATTAGACCTAACAATAGAGAAATCATATGAATCTAGTCCAGAATAGGAATGAACGCAATTCATGCCAATGGTTTAATATGGCATTCATTGCATTATTAGATGTTCTAGGATTAAAAATGTATTACTTATAACTAGCAGTCGGTAGTGCTTTTGTTGTTTAGTCTTGGATTCCTTCATTAATACCCTATTAATTAGACATGTGGATGAGTTCTCCCTTACTATTTCTAGTCCTTTTTCTTGCTAGGTCTTCCATGTATGTCAAGGAAGCGGAAAGCAGTCGTTCCTATGCCCCAATGGAACAGTCTTCAATCAACGCTACTTCATTTGTGACTGGTGGTTCAATGTGGAGTGCGACAGGTCCAACGAATTTTACCAACTGAATGAGTTTATCGGCCAAACAGAGATGCCACATCCCGCGACGGGGCGACCAATTACCTTCCCGACTGCCTCTGTTCCTATTCCTACACCCACTGGAAGACCTATTTCTGTCCCTGCTCCTACTCCTGGGGTTCCATTTACTCCTAAACCATTTTCTCAACCTAGTCCAGCACCAGTAACACAACAGCCGCCGCCACCTATAACACATAGGCCACAGCCACCAATAACGCATCGGCCGCAACCACCAGTAACTCCACGGCCGCGGCCACCGATAACGCATCGGCCCCCGCCACCAATAACGCATCGGCCGCAACCACCAGTAACGCATAGGCCCCAACCACCAGTAACGCAACGGCCGCAACCACCAATAACTCCACGGCCGCAGCCACCAGTAACGCATCGGCCGCAACCACCAGTAACTCCACGGCCGCGGCCACCGATAACGCATCGGCCGCAACCACCAGTAACATATCGGCCGCAACCACCAGTAACGCATCGGCCGCAACCACCAGTAACGCATCGGCCGCAACCACCAGTAACGCATCGGCCGCAACCACCAGTAACGCATCGGCCGCAACCACCAGTAACGCATCGGCCGCAACCACCAGTAACTCCACGGCCGCAGCCACCAGTAACGCATCGGCCGCAACCACCAATAACTCCACGGCCGCAACCACCAATAACTCCACGGCCGCAGCCACCAGTAACGCATCGGCCGCAACCACCAGTAACGTATCGGCCGCAACCACCAGTAACGCATCGGCCGCAACCACCAATAACTCCACGGCCGCAGCCACCAGTAACGCATCGGCCCCAGCCACCAGTAACTCATTCCCCAGGTCCTGCACCTAGACCCACTTATTCTCCTACTCTCGCCCCAAGACCAACCTCTCGACCTATTACTTCTCGACCACAAAGTCCACCAGTTACTGTTCGGCCGCCGTCTCCATTTACAATCAAACCACCTATTACAATCCGACCATCAATCCCAGGCCCAACAACTCCACGTCCTTTTGTATCCCATCACACAACAGAACGGTATGACTATCCAACTCCGTCAAAACCTTTTCCTCCCCCGACCCCAATTCGTACAACCACGCCAAGGCCAGGTACCCGCCCTCCATTTACAACCCCTCGACCGATCACTTCGCGACCAGTCACAACTCGTCCAACAGTAACAACACACCGTCAACCAACCACAACGGAAGATTATGATTACCCAGAGGTATCAATTTCCTTTCCACCTCCTCCCCCTGCACCGCCTATTCGCACTACGCCCCAAAGACCTTCCTCAATTCCTTCTACGCCCGCTCCCCCAATAATAACCCACCGACCAGTCACATCCCGACCTCTCATTACAACATATAGGCCCACTACAATACGTCCTCTTCCACCAGTTACACATCGCCCACCATCGCCATTCCCAGTCCGTCCGGTTACATCTATTCCTACATCACCAAAGCCCATCTCTCGACCGCAACCAACAACTGACACATACGAATATCCAACGCCTTCTGTACCCTTCCCTACTCATAGACCTACTGTAAAACGACCAATAACCTCACGTCCAATAACCACAACATCTCGACCATTTGTAACCCGTCCACCAGTAACACGACCACCATTTACAAAACCGACAGTCACAACTCCCCGTCCATCACCACCTCGTCCACCTGGAACACGACCACCATTTACGCCACAGGTCACAACTCGCCGTCCTTCTCGCCCTCCTGCACCACAACCAACCCGAAAACCATTCACAAGTCGACCGCAACAAACAACTGACACATACGAATATCCAACGCCTTCTGTACCCTTCCCTACTCATAGACCTACTGAAAAACGACCAATAACCTCACGTCCAATAACCACAACATCTCGACCATTTGTAACCCGTCCACCAGTAACACGACCACCATTTATAACACCACAGGTCACAACTCGCCGTCCATCTCACACTCCTGCAGTACAACCAACCCGAAAACCATTCACAAGTCGACCGCAACCAACAACTGACACATACGAATATCCAACGCCTTCTGTACCCTTCCCTACTCATAGACCTACTGTAAAACGACCAATAACCTCACGTCCAATAACCACAACATCTCGACCATTTGTAACCCGTCCACCAGCAACACCACCACCATTTACAAAACCGACAGTCACAACTCCCCGTCCACTACCTCCTCGTCCACCTGGAACACAACCACCATTTACAAGACCACAGGTCACAACTCGCCGTCCATCTCACACTCCTGCAGTACAACCAACCCGAAAACCATTCACAAGTCGACCGCAACCAACAACTGACACATACGAATATCCAACGCCTTCTGTACCCTTCCCTACTCATAGACCTACTGAAAAACGACCAATAACCTCACGTCCAATTACCACATCTCGTCCATTTGTAACCCGTCCACCAGTAACACGACCACCATTTATAACACCACAGGTCACAACTCGCCGTCCATCTCACACTCCTGCAGTACAACCAACCCGAAAACCATTCACAAGTCGACCGCAACCAACAACTGACACATACGAATATCCAACGCCTTCTGTACCCTTCCCTACTCATAGACCTACTGTAAAACGACCAATAACCTCACGTCCAATAACCACAACATCTCGACCATTTGTAACCCGTCCACCAGTAACACGACCACCATTTACAAAACCGACAGTCACAACTCCCCGTCCACCACCTCCTCGTCCACCTGGAACACGACCACCATTTACACCACAGGTCACAACTCGCCGTCCATCTCACCCTCCTGTACCACAACCAACTCGAAAACCATTCACAAGTCGACCGCAACCAACAACAGACACATACGAATATCCAACGCCTTCTGTACCCTTCCCTACTCATAGACCTACTGTAAAACGACCAATAACCTCACGTCCAATAACCACAACATCTCGACCATTTGTAACCCATCCACCAGTAACACGACCACCATTTACAAAACCGACAGTCACAACTCCCCGTCCATCACCACCTCGTCCACCTGGAACACGACCACCATTTACACCACAGGTCACAACTCGCCGTCCATCTCACCCTCCTGCACCACAACCAACCCGAAAACCATTCACAAGTCGACCGCAACCAACAACAGACACATACGAATATCCAACGCCTTCTGTACCCTTCCCTACTCATAGACCTAGTCACCCATCTCCAAAGCCCATCTCTTTCCCTACTGAAAAACGACCAATAACCTCACGTCCAATAGCCACAACATCTCGACCATTTGTAACCCGTCCACCAGCAACACCACCACCATTTACAAAACCGACAGTCACGACTCCCCGTCCACCGCTAACTCGTCCACCTGGAACACGACCACCATTTACAAGACCACAGGTCACAACTCGCCGTCCATCTCGCCCTCCTGCACCACAACCAACTCAAAAACCATTCACAAGTCGACCGCAACCAACAACTGACACATACGAATATCCAACGCCTTCTGTACCCTTCCCTACTCATAGACCTACTGTAAAACGACCAATAACCTCACGTCCAATAACCACAACATCTCGACCATTTGTAACCCGTCCACCAGTAACACGACCACCATTTACAAAACCGACAGTCACAACTCCCCGTCCACCACCTCCTCGTCCACCTGGAACACGACCACCATTTACACCACAGGTCACAACTCGCCGTCCATCTCACCCTCCTGCACCACAACCAACCCGAAAACCATTCACAAGTCGACCGCAACCAACAACTGACACATACGAATATCCAACGCCTTCTGTACCCTTCCCTCCTCATAGACCTACTGAAAAACGACCGATAACCTCACGTCCAATAACCACAACATCTCGACCATTTGTAACCCGTCCACCAGCAACACCACCACCATTTACAAAACCGACAGTCACAACTCCCCGTCCACTACCTCCTCGTCCACCTGGAACACAACCACCATTTACAAGACCACAGGTCACAACTCGCCGTCCATCTCACACTCCTGCAGTACAACCAACCCGAAAACCATTCACAAGTCGACCGCAACCAACAACTGACACATACGAATATCCAACGCCTTCTGTACCCTTCCCTACTCATAGACCTACTGAAAAACGACCAATAACCTCACGTCCAATAACCACAACATCTCGACCATTTGTAACCCGTCCACCAGTAACACGACCACCATTTATAACACCACAGGTCACAACTCGCCGTCCATCTCACACTCCTGCAGTACAACCAACCCGAAAACCATTCACAAGTCGACCGCAACCAACAACTGACACATACGAATATCCAACGCCTTCTGTACCCTTCCCTACTCATAGACCTACTGTAAAACGACCAATAACCTCACGTCCAATAACCACAACATCTCGACCATTTGTAACCCGTCCACCAGTAACACGACCACCATTTACAAAACCGACAGTCACAACTCCCCGTCCACCACCTCCTCGTCCACCTGGAACACGACCACCATTTACACCACAGGTCACAACTCGCCGTCCATCTCACCCTCCTGCACCACAACCAACTCGAAAACCATTCACAAGTCGACCGCAACCAACAACAGACACATACGAATATCCAACGCCTTCTGTACCCTTCCCTACTCATAGACCTACTGAAAAACGACCAATAACCTCACGTCCAATAACCACATCTCGGCCATTTGTAACCCATCCACCAGTAACACGACCACCATTTACAAAACCGACAGTCACAACTCCCCGTCCATCACTAACTCGTCCACCTGGAACACGACCACCATTTACACCACAGGTCACAACTCGCCGTCCATCTCACCCTCCTGCACCACAACCAACCCGAAAACCATTCACAAGTCGACCGCAACCAACAACTGACACATACGAATATCCAACGCCTTCTGTACCCTTCCCTACTCATAGACCTAGTCACCCAACTCCAAAGCCCATCTCTTTCCCTACTGAAAAACGACCAATAACCTCACGTCCAATAACCACAACATCTCGACCATTTGTAACCCGTCCACCAGTAACACGACCACCATTTACAAAACCGACAGTCACAACTCCCCGTCCACCACTAACAGGACCACCTGCTGCACAACCAACCCGAAAACCATTCCCAAGTCGACCTCAACCAACAACAGACAAATACGAATATCCAACGCCTTCTGTACCCTTCCCTCCTCCTCAAAGTCCTACTCAGAAACCGTTCCCAACTCAAAGACCTATAACTCAACGCCCCTTCACGCCGAGGCCAATAACGAAGAGACCATTAACGGCCACGAGACCCACAACAGCGCGGGTGCCATTAATACCTTCGCAACCAATAACGCAAAGGCCTATTACGATTCCAAGGCCGACCCCAAAACCCAATGAGGGTTATGCCTACGACGCACCCGCAGTCCCATTCTCATTACCTACTCAAGGATAATTACTGCCTTCACCGGTGCACTCTCTCTAAACACCTCGAAATATTCTAAATACATCTACCACAATCTCGTTATTTATTATACGAGAGCCTCCACGATCTGTCTGTAACAACTCAATTGGATGTACAGTCGATCGTTTTTGCTTTGAAGCGAGGAAAAATACGCAAATATTTACAATTTTTTCCTAAATGCCTTCCCAATCTTGCAGATACAATACTCATACAAGCAAACGCCGTAAGGGGAATTAATCTGATTCCTTAAGGAAGACAAACGACTGTTTTTCACGTCTTAACAATAAGATTCTGCGACGAAAAAATAAAGATAACTAAACACCTATATGATGATACCTGTGATTTAACTAAGCGTTCTCTATTTCACTCAGGTGTAGTTCGGCACGTTTTATATTTGATACTATTGAACTTTTGATCATTCAACATACTTATTCCGTATTTCTGACTAATCCACTCAACGCAAATCAGCACAAAATCACGAGTCACTGATAGCAGCTATCCCATGAACATGATATTTTGACAACTTTGTCCTTTCGTAAATTCAGAACACATGATCGGAATCATAAGGTCCAACAAATCTTTACCCAATGAACTGCATTCCAACTGCAATGTGGTCGAAAACTGTAAAGACAAATCAACACCTGCAACTTTCATGTGCGGAAGAGTATTGTGGTACAAACGAAAGAGAAATGTTGGGCTGCAAAAGTTGTTGATTGCACGAGACACCCAAGGAGAATATTCTCCTAAAGGCCTTCAGCGGACACAAAACTCCCTCCGCCAATTGAACTCTTCTTACTGTGCCATAAGATGTCCTCAATTTGTAAATATATATAAAAGCACACTACTTTGTTCATCTAAAACATTGTGTGATGATGGGTTGATATGAATAACCAGGTTCCTATCTTGCGACATTTAAGTCATTTTGTCTGATTTTATCTTCTTAAGGTCAATTCTTCATTCTACAGTCTGCTATACCCCTAGCCCACCCCATACCAACACTAGTGATATAGAGATTAAAGGGTTTTACAAATGTTGCATTATGTCTTCGCAGTACCAATTATTTGTATTTGAAAAAGGTAAATTTCTTCAGTAACTTTTTTTTAATAGATAAAATGTATATAAACATCATCATAGGTTTGAGTTGACTCATTATAAGACAGAAGAAATTAAATCTATGAAAAAAAATAACTTCTTAAAACCTTTTGTGGTCTGGACAACCAATAAAACCATACAGATTTTAACTATCATATATTTAGTCTGATAACTAAGGACACTTTAAAATAGACGATAACTACTTGATTTATGTTAACGAAGTATCATCAGAATATTCGACTTGAAAAGATAGAAAAACGAAACTAAAATAATGAAAATAAAGATTCATTTACATAATTTCCGCATCTATGAAAAAAAAATTGTGTATGAGTTTCTGGTCAAGGAACAAAAATGATTCATAAACAGGTTCAGTTTTGATCCTTTCTCGATATTTCAGATAAAAGAAAATACTAGAAGCGTAATACTATACTGCCACTTCAAGTGAACATGTCAATAAGAAATATTTTTTGTCTCCAACACAAGTTATTTATGTGTCTCAAGAGGCAGGGACAGTGGATTCCAACTTCTTTGTTACATTTTTGTTTTGCCGGATGTGGTAGTAGATTTTAATGGGCTGCAATGGGATGGTATGGATTAGGCTGAGGGAGAAGTAATGACTTTCTTTTATTTCTGTCCAAAATATATATATATATATATATGCATTTGTATTATGTATATGTATATATATATATATATATATATATATATATATATATATATATATATATGCATTTGTATTATGTATATGTATATATATATATATATATATATGTGTATATATATATATATATATATATATATATATATATATATATATATATATACATACAGGGTGTCCATAAAGTCTCTTTACAATTTTAAATTTTTATTACAAAGCAGTTGATAAGATATCTTAGCCAGGTTTGTTTTATATTAATCAGTGCTCAATAAAGTCTTTCTTACTCATTTAATACACTTCTATATGGGCACCATTAGTTGCACGAAGCACGCACATCAAGACGGTGCTCGATTTCTTGCCACGTTCGCTGTAGCATAGCCTCATCAATAGTGGCAATGGCATCGGAAATCCTTTGCATCAGGTCAGTAATGTCCGTTATCTTTGTTCGAAACACGATATCTTTCACATGACCCCATAGGATGAAGACCAAGGGAGTGATATCTGGTGAACGTGGTGGCCATGGAATTGGACCATCCTTTCCAATCCACCAGTCAGGAAACGTTTGATTGAGGAACTGACGAACATGTAATCCCTGAGGCAAAGGATTTCTTATGCCATTGCCATCATTGATGAGGCTATGCTACAGCGAACATGGTAAGAAGTCGAGTACCGTCTTGATATGATTCGTGCAACTAATGGTGTCCATATAGAAGTGGATTACATTAATGAAAAAAATAATAATAAACACTGATCAACATAAAACAAATATGGTTAAGATATTTTGTCAACTGCCTTCGTAATAAAATTCTAAAATTGTGAAGAGACTTTATAGACACCCCTGTATATATATATATATATATATATATATATATATATATATATATGTGTGTGTGTGTGTGTGTGTGTGTGTGTGTGTGTGTGTGTGTGTGTGTGTGTGTGTGTGTGTGTGTGTGTGTGTGTGTGTGTGTGTGTGCGCGCGCGCACACACACGTGACTGACAGTACCATGTCCTAGCTGGCGCTTGGTGAGGTATGTATGTGTGTATGTACGTATGTATATACACATATGTATTGCTAAATACAAAATATAATGCATATTCTTCACTTCCCTCTAAAAATGCCTGCGATCAGTTGGTAACATGTAACAGGTGTTTGAATCTAATCTCATGTTTTATTTTTTTAACCTTGGAATTTTAGACTCAAATCTAAATCAAGCGATTCAGAATAAAACTGATGGTTCAATAGATTTGTGAAACTTACCTCTCTTCATGTTAACCATATCTCTCATAAATGTGCCAAACATTTGAACTGAAAAAAATTAGACCCCTATTGTAGGGGACCACATTGTTCTTATTAAGAAATACAAGAATATTAAGGCTGAGTATACACGTCAAACTAGAAAGTCTGACAATACAAAAGAGACTACATGAGAGCTGGGTGGCTGAGCAGAGTACTTCCGGAGACTTCGATGCTTACTCTTGAAAAGGAACAATCAAAATTATCACAACTGATGAGTGATGCATAATCCAAACCCGAAACACCAAAACTATTTCCCAAGAGGGTCTGCATGTAACTTGTCAAAATTTTCCTCTGTGATATTAGATATGATTTGTTCCACAACATCCCATGGAAACCATCGTTCTATTTTGTAAAAACACCGGAAATTGTCATCTTCTTGTGAAAGCATCCCTAGATCTTCAGTATTAGTGATGAAAGAAGTCATATTCGGTTTTAATTTAATTCATCATGAATACCATCGTGACAGGTTAACGAACCGAAATATCAGTATCGTTATAAAATGACCTTTCCTAAGAATAGATTAAATGTATTTAAAAATTGTATATATGTATGAATGTGGATCGCATTTCTTTAAGTCTGAAGTAATTTTGTCTTGACAAAGACGAGTGGTTTATCTTTATTTGTCCTGATGCAGTATTACACAACAGTACACTAAAGTGCTTAAATCGCATCAGAAGTGGCAGTGGTATACATACATATAGATTGATAATATCTTAAATACATATAGTCATCCTGAGTGGCATCGATTTAAGCCACAAAATAAAATGCATTAGTGGGTTTTTAAATGTCTAGTACATTTACATTTGCTTTATCATAAGTACTATCTTTTGGACCTATACAGCAATTGCGCTTTACCGATAGCATTTTGACTGGTTCCAGACAAACGTAAATTTGAATTTAATTTTACTATGGTTACACGTACACATTGGCTTCGCTTGGAACAGTGTATCTGCATTAGCATGCCTCCAGACGATACAGTGGACATTTTGTAAATACATGTGGTAGTTTTATATATAAAAAAGGATAAGCAATATTGTATTATTAATTTCCTTCATGGGTCAGTCATGACTTTATTTGATAACTACTTTATATACATATATATAATATATATAGTCTGTTAAAAACAACAGCAAAATATTTTTGGAAGGGGGAAAGGGAGTAAATAAAATTTCCAAAACTCCTAGGAAATACAAAAGTTATAATGAACACAAAAATACAGCCCACAGTAAACAAAATACAAGAAATGAGTACAAAATATACAGCAAAACACAAAATACAAGCAGAACAAATTAGATTTCAGTTGAAGTGAATAAGAATGGAAAAGGGAGCATATTTTAAATGAAATGGAAAGCACGGGGAGAATTCACCGTGTTGTAACTGGGGGAGGTCACACGCACGACCACGAACACTGGGATAGATCAAAGGTAAGGGAAACGGTACTCAGAGAGGCCACTCCCGGGTTCGGCGCCAATCTGCTTCTCAGTCTTTGGGAACGACGTATGGCAGGATGTTCTTCCCTTTGGCGGGGAATGGGAAATCTCTGTGGAGGAGACCCCGATTCCTTGGGATTGTCCATCTGGCTCCTCCGAACAGGTTTCATGCTAGGGAGGAGGCGAAGTCATTTACTTGCCTATTAATGGCAGGTTGCAGTTTCTTTATCCAGATAGCTTCCAAAAAAGATGGACAATCCCAAGAAACTCAAGTGCCCACGACCGTAGAGGCGCGACGCATCCGTCTGCAGTACCACTGCAGTACCGCCAGTTGGTTCACCAACCCCATGAAGGAGTGTAGATCGGTCAATTTGGCGGGTGTGGGGATGTCCCGTATGACCCTGACCTTGTTCTCGTCTGCGGAGATGCCGTCGGCGGAGAGGCGGTAGCCACTGAAGCTAACGCTGTGGGCGGCGACCGTAAATTTCTCCTTGTTAAGGATGATGCAGAGGTTGCGGCACTTAGTGAGCATATGGTGGATCCTCCGGAAGTGAGAGGGTAGGTCCTTGTCGGACAGGAGGATGCCATCCACCACTTTAATACAGTTGGTTACGCCTTGTAGAGCCGCGTCTCCACGGAGTAAATAGGCGTCGCCGGTGGCCGCAAAGCACATCGGTCTCCGATAGTGAATGTACCGCCCGTATGGGGTGATGAACGTGGTCAGGTGCTGGTCCTTTTCTGCGAGGCCCATCCGCCAATAACCGTGAAGGGTGTCCGCCGTTGTAAAGAACCTCGCGGAGGGGGTGACGCTGCGGACCGCCGCAAATGGTGTGGATGAAGGATGGGTGGGGCGGGATACCTGAGAGTTGAGTTTAGTCAGGTCCATCGTTATGCGTACTCCCTTATTCTTGGCCACGAGGACCATCGGGTGGCACCACTCCGAAGGTTCCTCACCGACAGGTGTGATGATACATTGCTGCACCATTGAGTCAAGTTCTTCCTTCACTTGATCCTGAAATGCGAACGGTATCGGCCTGGGCATGTGGATGGCGAAGGGCAGCTGGTGAGCTGTCAACAGGTAGTGTTAGCTAGACGCACCTGTTCGCGTGCGTTACCGCCAGGATAGGCTTCGGGAAGCCGGGTGGGACTATGGCCAACTCCCGACAGTAGCCGAAGGAGAGGAGTGGGGTTTGGACCCCTTCGTGAACCCGTACGTTGGCGGTGCTGTCCCTGTCTCCGAGCGTCCAGTTAGCCCGGAAGCATCCCACTGCCATGTAGGTCGGCGCCGAGAGCGGCGGCTGTAAGCTGGCTCTGGATATCCCCAATATGCCCAGGTGCCGAGTGCCTATCACCGTGATGACCGCACCTGTGTCAGGCAGCATAAGCAAGCTCGAGGACACGTTTCTGAAGCGGATGCGGATGTTGACAGGTGGCGGAGAGTGATTAGAGCCGTCAGACACCTGGCGGCAGGTGCCGACCTTTCCGGGAGAAGGGGCGGTGGCACCAGGACTTGGCGACCCGTGGTGATTCTCGTCCTGATCCCTAGTCGACTTGCAATACTTGGGGATGCGAGGGCGGTGTCCTTTGCTCCCGCAGCTGTGGTAGGCGCTGTTAGCCGCCCGGTGTTTCCCAGGGTTGTGCCGGCAGCCTCAGGATTAGTAGGGGTCGCTGGGTCGAGGGTAAGGTGCGGGGAGCTGCTGAGGCGGGGGTGCGTGCGCCTAGCAGGATTGGCATGGGTCCCGAGGAAGGTGCGGGCGGCTGCTGAGGCGGGGGTAAGTGCTCCTGGCGTTGAGCCCTTTTATATGCCGACACGGCGTACACGTGCGGGTCATCCTGGACATCCGAAACTGTCACTCTCGCCGATTCGTGTGAGCGGCAGTTGGTCACTACCTCCTGCAGTGGCATATCTGCAGCAAGGAAGCTGACGCATTGTACGAGTTCCTCGTCCCTGACGGCCATAAGTATCACCATTTTCAGATGGGCCTCCGCTTAATTGACGGGGTTTCCAATGCATAGGTCTACCTCCCTGGTCTTGTCCTTTACCCAGCCGTAGAAACCGTCGACCCTGCGAGGTATCGTGAGGGATGTCCAGGGAGTTTCGTCATATTGCCTGAACGCCGAAAAACAAGCAGGACCGGAGCTGTATAAGTTGGATGTCCCGCGGCATCCCATTAACACCGTCTGGAGCCAGACACGGCGCCAGGACAGGAATGACTGGAAGTGGACGTCGACCTGCAGGGGCAGTGGACGCGGGACCGACAAGTTGCCCGGTGGCTGAGGGGTGGGCGACACTCCGGTGACAGGCGGGGCCAGAGCGGAAGGCGGAAGGGGCGGAGAGGTGGTCAGGGAGGGGGGGGAGACGATGTGCGGGTGACGAAGGTTACTGTTATGATTGCAATTAATTAAAATCCCTCGGTGGAGGCCCTGCCGTCCTCGAGCGCGGATCCCCCCAACTCCGCTCCCGCCACTCGCCTCGGCTCGCGAATAAGCATACCTCTCGCGATGGTCCTCCGAGCGCGGGGGTTGGTATAGTGTTTTGGCCTAGGATACTAGCATAGAGCAGGGAATCATAGTGTTGTGGCGTGCCCCGACCACCCGGGACGCTTCCAGTACAATGACCCTTTGTTACGGACGACAAGGCCTCATTCATACACGTACTAGACGTGGCATCGTCTTCACTCTGCGTAGCAGGAGACGGTTGCCCTCACGTCAGTCTATACCCGTCTGTCATATTGTGAGTACATAGCGCTCCTCGCACTCATAACCCACAATAAAAGCGTCAGTCGCCCCCCCCCCACTCGTGTTTAACTAGTTGCAATAATAACAGTTACACTATGCTGCAGGGTCGCCGCCATATGCTGCAGGGTGTCCGCCATTGTGTCGATTTTCTCGTATCACTTGTATCACTGCTACGCTCTGTCCGACGTCTCCGCTCCCATCCCGCAAAAGCGTCACATTCGGCGTGACCGTAGGTGGGGCGGGTAAATCGACGTCGTCCTCTAGCAATGAGGATGAATCCCTCCGTTGTGCCATGGTCCGGGCTGGGTGGGCGTGGCCTACGTGAGTCAGCAGGTGGGTCGCTCCTATGTGGGTTGCAGTCGCGTCGGTTATGTTCTGCCGAGAGGCTCAGTATCCAGAGGGGCGGCATGAAAGGCCTTTTTGTTCGCACCGCAACGGGTCCACGAAAGCGCGTCACACTGTTGTACGGCACTGCACTGCACTTACGGTCCAGCATGCACACGGTCGCCTAACTCCTTCAACACTTCGCCCACGCAAGCGCCACCGAATCATGTATCGTCACGTAACTGTCACTCATTCAAGCGCGTGCCACCGATTAACAAATCATCGCTTATGTTTCACTGTTCTAAATTGCAAGTAAACCTATTTACTGCGCCATGTTTGCAAGCTATCTTGCAACGGGAGGCAACAGTAAAACCAAGGTAGGACGATTTATGCGTTTATTAATCGGTAGGTTATGCGTACGGTGGTGGGTACGTCATTCGCGTAAGAAGTCTAACGAGTAACTGCCGGCGTGGACCCCAAAGAGGAGCGTCTTTCGCTACACAGGGCGAAAGCGTTGCCACGCCTAGTATAAGTATGAGAATGGGCCTTGTTCACCGTATGAAAGGGCCCTTGTACGGAAAGCATCACTGCTGGTCAGGGCACGCCGCAATACTATGGTACCATATACCGGTACACTATGCCACACTTTTCTCCTGTAATTATTTCACTCTGGTCCTTGTCTTCCTGTACAAGTTCCCGTGTCTTAGTACGGACATCTTTATTCGTATATTTCTTGATCCAAATATTTATAAACTATTTTGTTCCTGTTAACTTCTGAGATCTGCTCATTATTTCACTTGCTACAGTTTGCGATTTAAACATTGTTTTCAATGGACGTAAGTATTAAATTGTATTGAATTAGCCTAAACTCGTCATCAATCTGATCAGTCATATTCAAAGTACAAAGGATTTACAAAGACGGAGCAAGCCGACAAGAGACCTTTTGGTACATAACTAGGTCGGATGCGAAAAAATATATAATAATGATAAATAAATAAAAATTATAATAATATAGATAATAATAAATGAAATAAATAAATGCATAGGTATAGTTAAATAATAAACAAACAGGTAAATATTAAATGATAATAAATTGACAGATAAATAATAATAAATGAAAATCAAGCAAATAATAAACAAACAGATAAATGATAACAAAACAAATAAACAAATATAAAATAAATGACAGTCATTACAGCATCTTGCTTAGATGTTTATCTAAACGAATCCTAAAGCTTCGAACTGAACTACATTGCACTGCCTCTGCCTCTACACGGTTGACGAAGTTATTTCTACCCATTTCCAAATTAGATATATTTCCTGAGAGTATAGCCACTGTCAGACGAGCGGGTTGGCCGCCGCGGGTGCAAAGCGGGTCAGCCGCCGCGGAACCGCTTTATATTGATTCCTATGTAAAACACTATGTAAACCTCTCGTCTGACATAGCCAGGCGGGCTGGCCGCGGCGGTTTCAAGTGGGGAAATGCGTCTCACCCGCCGCGGTCAGGCCGGTAGACCGCCCGTGTGACATCAGCCTATGAGACCACTATTTCTTGTCGGATTCTCATTCAGTGTAAAGATGTTGTCACTTTTGATGTTGTAAATCCCCTTTAGAATATTATGCCGCGTCCACACGGTCGAGCTGTGCCTGGCAGACTTTGCCCTTACCGGGCAAAGTCCGCAGACTCTGTCCGGGAAGGTGTCCACACGGCTGACGATGGTGGTTGGAGGTTAGTTGGTCGCAAGCAGAGGTTGGGAGTGAGTGGTTCAGTGCGGTACGATAATCATGGTTCCCACCATACTTGGAAAGAAGGTACCACTTTACAGCATTATAATTGCTGCCTGCATTAAAAACAAAAACAAGAAATCACGGAGACATGTCTGGTGCCGGGAGTGGTTACAAAGACGTGATTTAATGGGAAGTTAAGTGACAATCCTACGTGAATTGCAGGATGAAAATTAACAATTGTTTTGCCATTACATGAGAATGAACATAAACAGTTTTTCTGTTCTTTCGAAAGTGGAGCCATATATACAAAGGCAAGAGACAAATATGAGGAAAAGCTAATTTCTTTTTCACATGACTTTCACTCCTGCTTATTGTCTGTGCTATGTGCTTCAATCCTGCAGCACGTTTGTCTCTATTTTTATAATCAAAACACTTCACATTCCATAAACATTCCTGAACTCGGTATAAATCAATCAAAGTTGCTTGTGTCTTGTCGAGACCAGTATACACTAGTACTAGGTGCGGACATGGTGGTAAGGTAACTTCGGTCTGTACTGGAATTCTGGAATTCAAGAAAAGACCACCTCGCTTGCGCGGGATCGGGTTTTGTGGGAGGGGAAGAACGTCTGTTAGAAAATGAAAAGATAGTAGTGTATAAAAGAGGGCTATTGCCACCGGGCGAATCGCGAGCAATTAGGGGCTAGATTGTTGTCATGGCATAGGAGGACTTGACCAGGAGCTTGGAGGGAAGCGCCCGACGCCGGAGGTTAGGAGGTTAGGATTACTAACGGGGTTAGGATTACTAACGGGGTTAGGATCACCAACGAAAGTTTGGAAAATGGTAGGAGGCGTAGTAGTAGAGAAAGGGGGAAAAACGGAAAAATCTTTAGTGGGAGGTAAACTGAAATGAGAAGATGTAGTATAAGAGAAAGTGTGAAAGGAAGCGAATTTTAGTCGAAGAAAAAGGAAGTGTATATGTTTGTGCGTGGGATGCGGCTATGTTCGTGAGAGGTGTATGTGTGTAATTTACGGTTAGTGAGTAGATTTCACTTCCCGCGTTTAGAGGGCGTTCCTGATTAGCCCCAGGTAAGGCATGAGGATTCCTGTTTTACCCCAGGTCAGGTTTGAGTAACGATATTACTATTATTATTATTATCATTATTATTACCATTACCATTATTATTATTACATTATCACCAGTCAAGCTGGTGAAGGGGTGTGTTACTTGTTGGTGCGGTTATACACGTTTTATCGTGTACACCGCACGTGGGACGGGCGCAGCTGACAGATAGTCTGTACGGTGTGGTCTAGGTGTAATATGTTGTATCAGATGTTTGTGTTTGGCGTGCAGTTTTTCTAGGTGTCTTGAGTGAAGTTTGTGTTTGTGTTGGTTGAGTGGACGGATGTTGGAAATTTGGTGTAGAGACTCAGTGGTTCTGAAGTCGCTCCATCGCGAGCCCGTGATGAACTGGACAGCGGCATTCTGAACCTTCTGATGCTCGTAGTTATTGGTGGCACATGTCAGCTGGCTTAGTCCCGGGGACTGGCACAGAATCGGTCTGACGAGGGCTAGGTACAATCGACGTTTGGTTCTCAGTGTTGCAGTTTTGAAGCGTCTGAGCCTACCCAGCACAGCCCTAGCCTTCGCTCCCTGCTTGCGGAAGTGTGGGGTCCAGGTAAGGCCACTATCAAGTGTACTGAGCGGGTTCGCTAACTTTGCTCGCACTTCACCTCGTGCGTTTGGCAGCGATATCAGCCCTCAATCCACTACCCGCAAATGGCGCCGGGAACGGACAGTTTGATGGTTTGCCCGCTGAAATTGCCCGTTGTCCAGCAAAGCCCTCGTGCCCGGCGGACAGTGCTCGACCGTGTGGACGTGGCATTAAAGACATCTCTGAGTCTACGCTTTTTTAGGGAAAACAGAGTTATATATTTTAGTAGATTTGCTTATGATTTATTTTTTATATTTTGAATCAGTTTTGTGGCTCGCCGTTGTACTTTTTCCAATCTGTCAATGTCTTTAATGAAATTCGGTGACCATACGGAAACAGCATATTCCAAATGTGGACGAACTAACGATTTATATAGCTTGTTAATGAGAGATGGACTTTTGAAGTCAAAAGATCATGCAATCAGTCCTAGAATCTTATTTGCTTTTTCAGAGGCTGAAATACACTGTTTAGATGATTTGAAATCGTTACTGATAATTACGCTGAGATCCTTTTCACTATCTACTTTTGTTAATGAACTTTCAAATAACTTGTAATCGTACTTACTGTTATTTTTACCTATGTGCATAACCTTGCATTTACTTGTGTTAAATTCCACTAGCCACATTTCAGACCACTGCTGTAATTTATCTAAATCTTCTTGAATACCTATTTGATTCCGCAGAATTTTGTCTCATCAGCAAATCTGGAGACAATAGATTTTAGTTCGTGGTCTATATCATTTATATATAATATGAATAGAAGTGGCCCAAGAACGGAACCCTGAGGAACTCCACTAGAAGTTTTGCCATTTAGAACATTCGAACTTGAACACTATTTTCACTAAACTTAAGTACTAAATTGTATTAACCTAAAACTCTTCATCAATCTGACCATTCGCATTCTATTCCCATGGCCATTTTCCTGCACATTTTGCATCTTATGATCCCGGCATATCTTTCACGAAATAATGTGGTCTTCCAGCCAGCTAAAAATCATTACACTAATTTTGTCGACCTAATTTCTAACAAGAGATTCCCTTTTTAGCCTTTACTAATCCTTCTCCCAACATAACAAGTAGTATTCTTATCTTCTCCATCATTTCTTTAAAGTTTACTGCATTCTTCTGACAATCAAATAACCAGCCTTCCTAATCATTCAAGTATTCATTGATCTCTTCGTCATTTTATTTCATCCTGGCATTACTTGCCTTTTTGGTGTTGAGAAGATTAAGTTTCTCATCTTTTGAAGTCTCATTTTTCCTTATAATTATGTAATTTTCTGCTTTCTGAGCCAGGTTAACATTTTAATCTTGTTCAAGCTTTCGTTTTCAGACCATGTAACTTTGACTCGTATGCATAGAGCAGGTTTCTTAAAAATCTTAACATAATGCAAATTCACTTACTTATTCACTAGAACGAAATGTAGTAACACATTTGTAAATAACACAAATAAATCACAGTCAGAGTAAAAGAAAACTTAGGAGAACGTTTGACTTCTATATTTCGGCTAACAGCTGTAGCACTCCAGAAAAGTACAATAAGGTAGAAGTGGTAGGGCATATAAACTCCTTTGAAATAAGGAGGGGAATGAAATATGAACACGAACAGCTTACATGACGGACCAGATGACCACACTCAAGGAATGACCTCACTGGTCACGGGGTCAGCCGTGGTCAATCCCACGCTTGACCCCGCGACCAGTGAGGGCATATATACTCCGTATTTCAAAGGAGTATATATGCCCTACCACTTCTACCTTTTTGTACTTCCCTGGAGTGCTACAGCTGGTAGCCGAAATATAGAAGTCAAACGTTCTCCTAAGTTTTCTTTTACTCCTTCTATGGGTTATTTGTGTCACTTGTATTCATTTATCTTGTAACTTTGGAAGACACGCTTCCCTTTTATTTCGGCTTCACTTTCATCCTGGTCGATTTTCTAAAACTTCGCAAATTGACAGCAGAAAAAATACACTCAAAATTAGTCATTTGAATTGCATTTTTTTAATTGTGTGCAAGCATTGTGTACCAGTGAGAAAAGTCTTTATTTTTTCTCTCGTGCTCTAATAATGATCCATAAGTGTTATATCTTTGTTTTTCTGTGCGTGCCAATCAGTTTCTTTATATATATCTATAATTTAGTAAGGATAAAACAAACGCATGCATGCTACAGCACCGTCTATATTACACTGTCTATGTTTACATCATGGCGCTCAAAGCGCGCGAAAACACAAACAAAACAAAAGCAAAAGGGGCATATTGCCATGAACCTAAACATTTTTTTAGCCTGAATACATTACAATAAGCCTTTTTGCTCCCTTGTACGTACCCAATTGGTAGACATCTTCCTTCGGAGACATTTTAGACTGCTACTTATTGAAGCGTCCTCCGTTGCTGTGGTATTAAGACACGAGAAATTAAATTATAGAAAGTGTATGAGTATAGGCATGACTATATACTTTGATTTCTATACCAGTTGTGAGTGTAGATCTAATCATATTTTCCAAACAAAATATACACAGAGAGTGAATAAAATAGAGCTAAATTCGTGATCTTGTTTCTTTTTCTCCAACTACATTAGATAGTTGTCAATATATTTGTGATTTTAGCATGGGTTATTTTAGTTTCTAAGCTATAAAATCACCTCTTCCTTTCAATGATGGTAGGTTTAATGCTTTTAATTGGAAACCAATTTGGCCTCTGTCTCTCATATTATCTCAATGTAACATTCACTTTATTTGAAAACCACCCCATGATATATATAATATTCCAATCTAGGACTAGGGAGTATTATGATTTTTTCAAAATCTCATCCACATAGTGGAAAACTACTTTTGTGTTCACGGAATATGTATGTGCACACTTTTTTATCTATTATCTTCTATAATTGTAATTTTTGTGTATGTGGATGTTTGGGAATTATTTATTATAAACAGCTTCAAATTATTCTATAGTATATCCTTGAAATGTTAGAAAACCTTAAATTATCATAGAAAATTAAATAAGAGCACAATCTTTAGGGGGGACATTAAATGTTTGTACTATAGCCACTGGCGTCGGCTCCCTCATTGGCAAATCCGATGCAGTGCTAGAAATTGTGGGGCCCAAAGTTCGAAGTTGATTTTTTATGCTTGTATAGTATGCCAGTCTTATCCAAAGATTATAAATTGTTTGATATACTAAATACTGAAAGACAATATGAATGTTTTATTATTTTCGATAAATGTTAAGACAATTACAGATATAATGTTAATGCACAGGTATTTTGGAAAATTACTTTATATTTTATTTTACTTTATTTGTTTTTTGCTAAGTTTTTCAAAATAATTTCAAGGTTAATGGTTTTATTGATATAGTTTTCTATAGATAACACAATAGTAATTCAACAGCTTCAGCCAATTCGTTTGCCTATCAGGATATAATTAAACCGCTCTCACTATCATTTTTAGCCATGAATATAGTTTTACAAATTACTCCATACCTTCATCAATGTCATTTGTTTCACCTTGTAGTTCCTTGTTTACATAGTTAACTTTAAAATTACTTAATGCCAAAATATCAAAGAAACAAAAAATATATATAGTCATTTAGCTGGTTTCCTAAAGATTTAGCTTATGTTCCTTGGGCTTATTTGATTGTTATCTCTGATGTTTCCACAAGTGCATCATGCATATATTTTTCCAACCAGATAATAACTTTATCACTATCAATCCGACACTTCCATCTTGTGTTGCTCAACGGTTTCACTGATAACCCAGTACATGTTTGAAAACTGCCCATCTTATTTGATGCTAAGAACAATCTGTAGATCCTTTGTAAGACCCCCCCAAAAAATTATAGAATTTGGGCAACGCTTGGCTATATCTCTGAATAAAAGGTTATAACTGTGACATGTTCAGGGTATAAAAAAAACTCATGAATTATCTTTCATGCTTGTACTCAAGATGTTGCTAAGTACCATTGTCATACCCTTAGACTCGAATTTCTTTCACCTCTAAATTTAATTCCTTCGGTGTGTATAATAATGTTATATATAAATCATCTGGGTCTGCATGGCTCCCAGGGGGTACTATGTCATATTTCTTGGGGGGAAATGGGTCACATTGAAAATATGTAATACTGGAGCGTCGTATATGTAATTTATTGCATATACGCATTTACGCATATACGTATATACATATACGCATACACACATACGCATATACACACACGCATATACACACACGCATATACGCATATACACATACGCATATACACGCATACGCATATACACATATACACACATACGCATATACACACGCATATACATAAACACATATACGCATATACAAACATACGCATATACACATACGCATATACACACACGCATATACACACAAGCATATACACACACGCATTTACACACACGCATATACACACACACGCATATACACACGCATATACACACACGCATTTACACACACGCATATACATACACGCATATACACACGCATATACGCATATACGCATATACACATACGCATATACATACGCATATACATACGCATATACACATACGAATATACACATACGCATATACACATACGCATAAAAACATGTACGCATATACACATACGCATATATACATATACGCATATACACATACGCATATACACATACGCATATACATATATAGGCATATACATATATACATATATAGGAATATAAATATATAGGCATATACGCATTTACGCATATACGCATGTATGCATATACATATAAATAACGCATATACACACATACGCATGTACACATACGTATATACACACATACGCATATACACACGCAAACACACATTTGTGTATATACGCATATACACACATACGCATATACACACACACGCATACACACGCATATACACACACGCATATACGCATATACACATACGCATATACACACATACGCATATACACACATACGCATATACACACACGCATATACACACACGCATATACGCATATATACATATACACATACACATATACGTATATACACATACGCATATACACATACCCATATACACATACGCATATACATATAAATACGCATATACACATACGCATATATACATACGCATATACACATACGCATATACACATACGCATATACACATACGCATATACACATACGCATATACACATATACCCATATACACATACGCATATACATATACATACGTATATACACATACGCATATATACATACGCATATACACATACGCATATACACATACGCATATACACATATACACATTGTTGCATCTGTGATGTATACTTCACAGGTATGTAATTGTTATTATTATTTTCGAGGAAATGTTATGTCATGTTACGTGTGTTCGTATTTTGCTACTTTGGTTATGACCAGATGTCACCGTAAGGTATTGTTTTCTTTACTCTGTATTGTATGTATTTTTTTAATGTAACTATGGTTTTCGTTTGTAATAATATATGCCTGTGTGTGTATATGCGTATGTGTGTATATGCATGTGTATGTACGTATATTTATGCGTATATGTATATGCAGTATGCGTATATGAATATATGCGTATATGCATATATGCGTAAATGCGTATATCTATATATATGTATATGCCTATATATGTATATATGTATATGCGCATGTGTATATGCGTATGTGTATGTGCGTATATATATGCGTATGTGTATATACGTATGTGCATATGCGTATGTGCATATGCGTATGTGTATATGCGTATGTATATGCGTATGTGTATATGCGTGTATGTGTTACAAACCTCTATAAAAGTATCGAAGATTCACCGGCCTTGTGAATGCCAAAGGTTCGTATCATTGGTGGGAACCCTTAGACCCTTTGTCTATTTCTGGGTTGAAACGGTCAAGAAAACTGGTTAAGGTTGCCACCCGGTCGAACACCGGGGAAAGAAATCAAACCATCTTAGCTTTAAAGAAATATAATTAAATAAATTTAGAAGTATGGAAGTTAATACAAGTAAGATGACATGAAAATAATATAACAAATAGGATACACTATTACAATTAAGCAAACATGATTTTACGTAACAATACATCTGACTTCTGATTATCATACATTACAGAAAAGAATCAAGTTCAAAAGTTTTAACGGGATTTAAACAGACGCAAGACCGGTTCACAGATCACCAAACAGTTTTGAAATATGCTTATCCTTAGCCCCAAATAATACGACACTACAAAACTAAGTCCTAGTGGATCTGGCTCACTGCGATATCAAGGGAAAAAGGTACCAACCTGAGTGATGGCAGTCATTTTTTAATCTGACCCGTGTAATAGGTCTAAGCAGGGTCTGGACAATCGTACAGACTCGTTCACCGTTGCGTGACGAGGCAATACGCTCGTAGCTCATTGGATAATACAAGGGGGGCGGGATTTACCTAGCCTGACGAGCCTACATTGTTATCCGGCTACTTTTCTGATTGGATTCGGTCTTTTGGTCTGCTTACGCGGGAAATACAAATGAAATATTCTTACGTCACGACCTGTGACGTAGCAGAGGCGCATGCGCAATGGACACTTGAACAAACAACATAAAAAACAAATCAATATTATTACAAACAAAAACCATAGTTACATTAAAAAGAATACACACAATACAGAGTAAAGAAAACAATACCTTACGGTGACATCTGATCATAACCAAATTAGCATAATACGAACACACGTAACATGACATAACATTTCCTCGAAAATAATAATAACAATTACATACCTGTGAAGTATACATCACAGATGTAACAACGTGTATATGCGTATGTGTATAAGCTTATATGTGTACATGCGTATGTGTATATGAAGACTTTTTGCAAGAAAGAAAAATGAAAGTGGTGATAAGAGACAAACACTCTAATTGGGATAAAGTGATAAGTGGTGTTCCACAAAGAACAGTTCTGGCCCCAATAATGTTTGCTATATATACAGTTTTAATGATATGGATGAAGGAATTGAAAGTTATATGAGCTTCTTTGTGGATGATGCAAAACTATTGAAAAAAGTGAACACTGAAGAAGATTGTGAGTCACTACAGAATGATCTCAATAAAGTATGGGAATGGAGTAGGAAGTGGGAGATGGAGTTCAATACTAAGAAGTGTAGTATAATGGAATTTGGAAAAAGCACAAAAAAAATAGTACGATCATATAAATTGGGAGAAGAAATTAAAAAAGTAGAAAATGAGAAGGACCTGGGAGTCATTATTATGAATAATATGTCACCTGAGAAACATATAAACAAGATTTTTGGAGAAACTTACAATTTAATAAGAACAATCAAAGTGGCATTTACATACCTGGATGAAGAAATTGTGAAGAAAATACTAATCACTTTGATACAACCAAGATTGGAATCTGCAGCAACAATGTGGTCACCAAGTACAAAAAAAAATGTATAACAAGACTTGAAAGAATACAAAGAGCAATTACAAAATTGGCACCAACACTCCCAAAACTATCATATGAAGAGAGACTAGCAAAACTTGAGCTACAGACATTAGAGCAAAGAAGAGAGGAGATTTGATAACTATTTATAGAATCATGAAAGGCATAGAAAATATTGATAGAGAGGATCTAATAAAATGGGATGATAGAAATACAAGAGGACACGGAAAGAAAATCAATAAAGACAGCTATAGAAGAGATCTGGAAAAGAACAGCTTTCCTCACAGAGTAATAGACAGTTGAAACAAGTTAGACGAGAAAGTGGTGTGCAAAAACAATATATGAATTTAAAAATATTTAGATAAAATGAGATATGAAGACGGGACACCACAAGCATAGCTCCCCTTCCCGTAAAATACAACTAGGTAAATACATGCAAGCACTGGTGACTGATGAGTGTTTCTATTCTAAATCCTGTGCCTGTTTAAAGTTTCTGGCCTTACACCTGCAACTATTCTCAATATGTTCAGCTGCTTATTTACTTTCACCACAAGAGCTTTCATTTGAGGAGTGGCTATGTGTGTGTCAAATGTGAAGCCATATTTGGGTTTTTTGTCTAGTGAAAGAGGATAACCATCTTTTAGTCATTGGTAATTGGGGGTAAGCAATATTACTATGAACCTCCGAGTTATGCAGATATTCTCTTTCGAATTAACCATAATTCTAGCTCCTGGAGGGAAGTTTGAGTATTTTTGGCTGCTATCCTGTAGTTGTAGTGCTGAGTTATTAAGTCGTCCATGTATGAGGGTTGTGGTACTTGTTCGGATAACCTAAACTGCTCACAGGGATTGGTGGTCACCTGCATGAGAGCTGGTGGCAGGAGTATACTGTGCCTGGTTGGCCCCTAACTCTTATTAATGGAGGTGATCCCACAATAAAGACACTGCCATGCCACACAAAGCAACATTAAAATAACACCCAAATGCCTATATCATATACAAATACTCTCTTTTCTTCCACAACCACCAGACATCAGCCTCCGGAATCATGTCAGCGGCTTCATAAATAAACTGAAAGACAATACACTGCTGTATACCAAACCCACTGATATCCATCCCTCTGAATCCTCTGAAAGGAGAGTCCACCTGGCCAGACTGTAATACAGCCACCACCCAACCATTCTAAGCTACCAGAAGAGGCTGGACGACTGCATTGCAAACAACTGCCCAGGATGAACACTTCACCCCATACTATACAGCACATTACGGAAGAGTGCATCATCACACATGCCAACAATGTAATATACACTTTAGAAAGGATGTGTGGGAAAACCCCATTCCAGCCTAAGGGAGACAGGACTGCTTGGCAACAGTCTAGGAAATGACAATAACAACAACAACCGCATACAAGTATGACAGCTTTGGTGTTGTGCTTCAGGTTTGGGATGGGAAGGTCATGTGTAAAAATACCTGAACAGCATTAGTGATAGTATTCCCACTTGTGTGACTATTATGTAGTCCTTTGGCCAGCAATATGTAACTGTTTTGAAATACTGTACTGCATTATTTTCAGACTCGAAAATTTAAGAACCATGTCCATCATTTTGCATCTTTTGCACTGAAATTAATTTCTCGGCTCTATTCATATATTTAGATCTCACTGTAACAACATACAATCCTCATCTTTTACCCTTTTAAGGTCTTCGCATCATCAGCAAATACATTGTTTTAACTATTTGTTCTATCCATTGTGTTATTAATGTAGATCAAGAACATCACTGATGCCAACAAAGGGTCAGAACTGCCCCCTGCCACACCCCAGCAAAGAAATTTACTATATCTTATAAAATAATCTTCTCTTAGAAGGCATTTATACACATTTCTAACAGATCTTGACTGACTACATCAGATTTGTTTATGGAATTCAAACAAATGAAGTACGGTATCTTCTAAATTATAAACCTAAAATATACCTGTGAATGACTTTTTCTTTCAATTTTCAAAGTAAGATTTGACATGGGTGAGATGGTGGACCAATCGGATCAGGCCACCAAAATGACCCCAAAACGAAATACAGTAATTCAAAGGGACCCACGGAATTTGACCAAAATCATTAGGTCACCAATTTGGCCCAATCTTATCCCAGAGGGTGAGAGTCATGTGCACAGTACTGTGATGCAGGCATGAGGAACCTGGACCTGAGAGTCTGTGTATGGCAACCTGCCAAAATTGAGCCTTTTTTCTGATTTTTCACATTTCCACACATGGCACCTGTACCTTTGGCCTGAGTGGTGTCCAAGTACAATCAGGAGGAGGGCTGGTGGCCCTCCTGCTGATTGGCTGAGATAGTGACCCAATCAGATGCAAGGAACCTGGACCCAAAAGCATGTGTGTGGCAACCTGACAAATTTTAACTTTTTTTTTTACAGATTTATCACATTTCTGCCTGTGGTGCCCACACCTTTAGCCTCAGTGGTGTCCTAGTGCAACCAGCATTATACAGGTATTTGTAAATTCAAATAAATTTCTATCATTAAAAAATATAATAAATATTCAAACTTTTTAAGAAGGAAAGGTAAAAAGAATGAAACCATGAATAGTGAGGACTTGTTTTAGTCAGGATTATAACAATAATGCAATATTTCATAAAAATATATATCACCTGAATTAAATCTGCAAGCTGAAAATATATAATACTAGTTCAGGATCATGTTTTCTTTTGTCAAGCCAACCCAGACTAAATAAAAACAAAGTGCAGACTTCCAATACAATATATTTAGCAGCTATGATGTTACAATATTGTTATCTCTTATCCAAGATTCAATCCAGGCCAATATCCTTTGAAGATTATTCTCCATGTCATCTGGAGTGTTGGATGGTAGTTCATGCACAATGTCTGCAGCATAATTCTCCAATGCTTCATCCCTTAAAACATTCATGATTTCACATTCTACATTGTCTTCTAGCTTCTTTCCTGCATAGCCTCTATAAAGAAAATGAAAAGGAAGGAAAAAGTTAGAGGTAAAATAAATGACTGACACTAATATCAAAGAAAACTAATACATACATACATACATATACCAAGGCTTTTTCCCCCTTACAAGGGATGTAGCCAAAAAGGAAAAGGCATAAAATCATTCCCACCCATTCCATCCCTGAATACACTCCACACCCCTCCACCCTCCCTCTTATCTTAGCACCCCCTGGATGATGGGTCATCCCTGCACCTTGTCCACTGCCCTGGGTCAGAAGCAGTGTTGCAAGACACAGCACATCCACAGCAAGACCGCTTCATTAAATCGGTGACCCCCCCTCTCCGCCCCCCCATGCATAAAAGGAGAAGACAGGAAAACTAATGGGAAAACTAAACAAAAGGGCCAACTATGTGGTACTGAAGACACTAATTGTTGCCTCAATTTCACTGACTGAAATCCTGTAGCCCGACAGTGGCTGGCAAAGGTCCTTAGGTCCTCCCACAGATCTCTTTGGGAGGAAACTTTAGACTGGTTTATCAATCAATCAGTTATTGCCAAGTATCAATCAATTAATTGTTACCAAGTTTCAATCAATTAATTGGTTATTGCCTCCAGATTCACTAAATGAAAATCCTGCAACTCCACAGTAACTGGCAATGGTCCTCAGAACCTCCCATAGATCTCTTTGGAAAGAAACATTGGACTGTTTTTTGTGTTGTATCATTGTGGGACTGTTTCTATGTCACTGGCAGAAAGTTGTAGGGAGAGGATAGCAGTGTCCATGTGTTAAAAAAGTGTAACAAATACAGCTGAAGTTGATGGACAATGATCTCAGCACTAGTCTGGAGACTGTCAGCTCCTCAGGCCTACACTTACTGAGGTGAGGGGGTTGATGGGTTTAGAACACTGTTTCCGAACCCTGGGGTCGCCAAGACATCTTGTATGCTAATTGGTTTTTGTTGCAAAATTATATGAATTCAATACAATAACCATGATGATGTTAACTTTATATTTTATAATGTTATATTACCTTTCTTACACATATATTTATTATACTTGTCCCCTACTTCTTACAGTCAACAACTAGTCATATATATTAACGCATATACATATAGATTAGTGGGGTCGCAGTCATATCATGAGGACCATATTGGGGTTGCCTGAAAAAAAGATTGGGAAACGCTGGCTTAGAAAATAGTGTGCTTTGCAGTCCATATTGCAAGACCACCACATACAGGTATTGTTGTCTCTGTTGTATTAGTGTAGGACTAAGTCACTGGTTTGTAGTAGTAGGAGGAGCGGCTGCCAGTTCTCAGCTCTCCTTGTGAAAAGGTGGAAAAAAGTGTCGAAACTGATAGAGATATTGGACATGGTCATGAGACTGATTATCAGCCCCTTTGGCTGCACCTCCTGATGGAAGTGAGGGTTCTGATAGGTTTTGAAGATAAGCAGCTAGGAGCCTCTAATGTCCCTCTAGCAGGACCACCTCCAGAAAGTACCAATCCTTAAGTTTCTCAATCTAGATATATACTTCACAGTAACTAGCAACAGTCCTTGGGTCCTCCTACACATCTCTCTAGGAAGAAATACTGGACTGTTGTCAGTTGTAGTAGTGGGGGTATGGTTCCTCACAGAGATCTGGGGGTTGGGGAGGTGAGAACTGTTGCAAGTTGCCATGGAACTACAGGTTTCCAGTTGGAGAGACTCAAGGCAACAACTGATACTGTTTTAAGATAACAATTCAGCTCACTATGTTTGTTTAAGTGGCTACAGCTGTGTTATCTTCATTTGTAACTTACCGAGATGCCAGTCTGTCATAGAGCAGTGTGTTGTCTGTGCGTAGAACAAACACAATGTCAAAAAATCGTTCAGGAAAGAATTCACTTCCATGGTAATCCACAATCTTTCCTCCCTCTGCAATCATATCTTCCAATTCATCTAATACCTACTGAAAACAGAAAAGAAGAGAATTACTTACTGAAGTAAATGTATAAAACCAATGTAGTAAAATATTTTTAACTGGACACTCTATCACAATAAAAGAAGAAAATTAAGCCACACTTAACCTTGTCCTCATCTAAGATTGGACACTGCAACTCTTCATCAAAACCACAAAAAAAATTGTTCGCTTTTGCTAAATCTCCAACACTTATTGCTTCCATGTTGGTACGTTCAGCTATCAGCTGGGCAAGTGTTGTCTTCCCAACTCCAGGTGTTCCTGCAAAATATGAGACTGATGTAAAATAGTCTCTTTTTTTTTCATTCATTCTTTCATGACAGGATAGTATATTCTTGTGCGAGTATAACCATGCAAAATGCAATCAGAGTGGAAAATATAAGTATGACAATTACAACTGTGAGGAAAAGTAAATCATCATATGCTGTGTGTGAATAATATTCTGAAAACTGGACTAATTAAAAAATATATATATATTTACATGTCATTCAGTGACAGCCTTGGATCTTACAGCCCCAATGAACCCAGCCACAGCCATTATGTTGGCCCACAAATCACTCATGAAAGAAGCTTAAAGCAGTTTTGTCTAAGATGCATAAGTATGTGCTGGACAGTGTTCTGTCTGCTATGTGGTGACTGCATCTGGGCATGTGGTATCGGTTACCAGGCCAATTCTGTGCTAGTATACTTTTAGTGCTAGAGAATGACTTAAGCTCAAGTAAACTGGTGTTATTCTTATGGCTTGGGAGTGTTTTTTCTTCTGGATTTATGTCAAGGGGTCTGATTTAGTACTGAATTTGTTGGTCATGTGAGTATAGTATTTCTTCACTGATCTGTAACTGTGTGTCTTTCCATAACCTGTTGTGGAATGTTAGAATAACAATAATTGCTGCCTTAAGGTTCACTTGCAGCCCTACAGTGGCCAATAATGGTCCTTGGGCCATGTCACAGATCTCTCTGGGAAGAAATATTGGACTGTTGTCTACGTTGTATTAGTTTGGTTACTGGTTCTATGTGGCTTATAGTAGCAGCAGTAGGATGGGAGCAATCACCAGTTGTCAGCTCTCCTTTTGTGAAAAAGTGGAAGCCACACAGTCAAAGTTGATAGAAATCTTGTGCCCAGTTTGGAGACTTATTTGTCAGCTCCTCAGGGCTGCACCTCCAGATGGAAGTGAGGGTGTTGACAGGCTTTGATGATGGGAAGCAGCAGCATGTTTCTCTCTAAGGTCTGTCTAGCAAGATCAACACAAGCAAGTAGCTGTCATTGGTCCCATGCTGGGCGTACATTACGGTAGAAGTATGAATAGTATCCTGCAGATGTTACTTTTTAGTACATCTTGAGGCCTGGTATTGTTTGAAGTTATGTGATGGGAGTGTGGGTTTAAAGACTTGTACAGAGATGTGCTGATAATTTTCATGTTGTTTATTAGGGATGATTTTTGTATCCGAGCAGAGATGGCAAACTTTGGTGATTTTAATATTGCCATGTAAAAAATTACTAAACCAAATACTTGTGTACCAACAACTAAAACTGCCATTTCCTTTTTTTGTCCTTTGGGAAATAGTCATGTATTTTGTTCAATATTTACCTGTGATGAGTTCTAAGAAAAAGGATGATGCCTACTGTAACATTTCTTTTAAATGTGGAATACCAATGAAACATGACACATTTTCCTCATGGGCAGCTTGTCCTACAAGACTGGATTTTCTTTCCTCGATAATTAGTATTTCTGTTTCACTTTCCTGATAATTTAGATCACAAAACAAACACTCGTTAAGAAACCACCACATTCTACAATTCACCAAACTTCTCCTGAAAACAACTCAAGAGAAATCACTCCAAACACAAGCAAGAACTGCAGTGGCACACTTACATTGAAACATCACCCCCCACACTAAAATTGTACTAACACAGATTTGGCCTAGCAACAGAACCATTTGTCTTTGATGCAACCAACACAGAAGACACACAATACATTACACTACATTGTCCTATATTAGCTCTCCATATAGGACATGAAAATTTCTTCAATGAGTGATTTATGGGATAAACCAGAGTCCATGGCCAATTTCCTGGGGACTGTAGGTGTCCTGCAAGAGAGAACTAGGGCAACAGATATATTAACTGATGATCTGCTATCTAATAAAGTCATTTATAAGCACTTCTTTGCCATATAAACACTACTGAAATGATGATGGCAGTTTTTATAGAGCAATTCACATGTCTAGTAGCAAGATGGTATATCAACCAATGCTACAGGACCAAAAAACAACTGATCAAGAGGTACTATGATTTCACAGCCTCTCTTTTTTCTCCCCTAACTATTAGTTCTTCCTTTTTAAAGGGGTCCCACATACTATCATCACAATTATGAGGATAGTACACACATCTTTTGTAAAAATGAGGCCAATTTTTTTTTTTTTTTTTTTTTTGTAGGATCAGCAGTAACTAGTAGCAGTTCAGCACATACAACATAATTACTTATGACTAAGGGTAAGAATGATCTTGCACACTACCCATCCATGATGAATGAGGGAAACCCTGGGCATCCAGGACTAAAACTACATACCTTAACTTGGCCTATCAGTTCCACACACCTTACCATAGTATCACAATGCCTTAAACTATTTAGTAAAATTCATACTTAGAGATAAATTCAATTAGTGTATATCATCCCTTCTTGCGTCCCAAGTAGTACAAATCCAGCTAATATTCTGTATACTGGTCTAACACATTCACTATGCTATCTCACTCTAGTGATGCTCCTGTTTAACATTTCTTAAGTTAGGTTACACTACTTAGGTTACTTTGGATATTAAATCAAACTGTAAAGAAGCCAGAGAAGTGAGCTACTCAGTGGATACCTTCAAGAGGAAGCTGGACAATTTTCTGAAAACTACCTGATAAGCCAGCAGTAGCAGGATACACTGCCATCTGACAAGCAGCCACAAATTCAATACCAAGCCAGATGTGCCAAATTACAGACAGGAACTACAGCAGTGGTGGATCACAATAACTATGAGGCATGAGCAACTAAATTTTACCAAGTAAGTAATGGCAATCTTTGCAATAGTATTGTTTTAACTCAATATATTTTTGTGAGCTAATTAACTTTTGTTCTATAACTTTTAACTAAAGGTTTCAGGATATCAAGACATGATGGCAGTATCATCATTTTGTCTATCTGCAATCCTGAACAAAGATGGTCAGTTTTAGCTAAGGCCATATAAAAAAATAGTTGAACATCCCCGCCCGCCTATAGAAATATGCCAGATTGATTTTTTTTTTTCAAAAATTATATGTATTTGCTGCCTAATCAATTAGTGTGATGAAGTTCCAGTGCTCAAAATGCAACAACAACAGTCTTAAAGGGTCACTGCAGAAACTGACTTTGCTGGAACTCCATGGATATTGGCAACTTGGAAATTCATGTTTCTAATTTCTATTATTTCACTAGTAATTCACATGTAATCTTGAAATAATAATATATGTTTTAAACATTGATTTTACTACTTAATCCTTGCAATTCTATGCACAATTATTTAGGAACTTCAGTTCCCCTTTAATTTTCTACTGCAAAGATATTCTTTATGTGAATGCAGAAGAGTCATCAAATAATAAATCCTAGATTCTCATGAAAAGTAAAAATAAAAACCTCCCTCTTGCCCACTTCTGAAAAATTGAAAGGATAACCACCAACTAATTTTTATTTCATGTGACACTGAATCATTGACATTTTTAGCAAAACACCCCACTCCTATACAGTCAACTGTAATGATAACACTATACCAATCTTCTTGATTTTCAACTAACATGTAACCAACTAATAGCATCTGGCTGGCTTAATAAGCACCAACATGCTCATTTTTTCCCTTGCTGCATCAAAGACTAATCTTCTCCCATCTCACAAAGTTGAAGTCAAAAGCCTCACTCTTGCCATATTTATAGCTTTGATCACCTATGATTTTATTCCTAAATTTACCCATATTGCAAATTAATCCTTGATCCCCATCCTATCCTCTGCTCAACCCTCACATCACATAATACTTCTGCTCAAGTGACAAGTCCAAGAGTGCCTTTCTGGATCCCTAAAATCCTAAATAATGGAGATGAAGATATAATTACCAGTGTACTGGGCAGCAGTGACCTAGTCCTTACCAGATGAGAGAACCAATTGAGACATCTGTTCATGTCGTGTAATTTCAGACAGATGAAATACCCCACTACAGTTTGTAACCTGCCTCACATTCACAGTGACAGTCTACTCTTAAATAAATGGTGCCCATGTCGTAAGCACATGTTGATGTTAAGTGTCGTACTACTTAAAATCATCTAAAGCTATGAAATAACAATAATCAAGTTGCAACTATACCTGAAATCAAAATATTTGGTCCCTCTTTGACAGGCATATTAACTAGGAATAATGGAACCTTTACTAAGAACACAACAGTGCTAGCACACTCGTGCTTCTGATCCCAGCTTTGTTTACGTCTTTAGAGAAAAGGAAGTACGTGTATGTTTTGTATATTATGAATTACCCAATCGTAAACTTATTTTACTATTTCTATCTTACCACTTAGTTTGAACATATAAAAATATATAAATTTTAATATAATTTTTTTTTAAGAATTGGTTAATGGTTATTTTACAACTAGCAAAATAGCCTGTAAGAACTGATGTAATCATACTTGTTTTGATTGACGGACAACAGTTACAGTATAATTCACCGTTATAATGTATTTTATTAATCAATTCTCCAATGAGACGACGTCAGACAAATATTTTATCGCATTAAAAAAAGAAAAAGTAGTTTAGGTATATTGATAACAAGTACGTTCGTAATGTGGTAAATAAAATTGAGTTCTGAAACTTTTTATTATCTTACATGGTTCGTAAATTGCTCTGTACATCCCACCAAATACGAGCTAAAGAAACTGTGTTAATGCATGACAAAAATGTTTGGAAAAACTGTGTATTTGTATAAACAAAAAACTTTTGATAAACTGCCGTACCGGAAATTCATGTAAACGCTGGAAAATGTATGAGGACTCAAAGGGAGCATCCAGTAGATAGATTGTTTCCTGAAAGACACTGCCAGGTTCGAGATAACTGTTGGTGGCACCTGTAAAGTTCCAACCATATGTCAGTGACATAATGAAATGAACAACTACGCTTACCTATTCGCTGATGAAGACAAGACCATGAAAAAGGTAAAAGAGTGAAAGGTGAAATTCAATGCAAAAATAATGGAAGTAGGCTAAAGAAGATACCATCATTGAGTTATACAATTAAAAAGAAGGGAAAAATAGATCTGGGAATCCAGCCTATGGGAACCTGATAACTGAAAATAGATAACAAGAGAGACGAACATAAGAGTATCATTCCTTTAATTACATATAATAACGATAACACACACACACATATATATATATATATATATATATATATATATTGTGTGTGTGTGTGCAAATATCCTGCGGAATGTAAATGCGAGGGTCATGGGCAGGGAATCGGAGATGGTAAAAGAAAATGGAGAAATGTGGGAAGTGAGCCAGTTGTTTGCAGACGACACTGCTTGTGGCAGGATCAGAGAGGGGATTAAAGGAGTTAGTGACAGAGTTCGGGAAGGTATGCGATAGGAGAAAGTTGAAGGTAGATGTGGGTAAAAGTAAGGTGAGAGATACAAGGGGAGAGGATGGCAGCAGTTTGGAAGTAGGTCTTCAAGGTGAGAGGCTGGAGGAAGTGGATAGCTTTAGATAATTGGGGTCGCATATGGCTGGAAAGGGAGGAGTGGGGGTGGAGGTAAATTGTAGATTGAGAGAAGCAAGTAAGTGCCTTGGGGATTAAAAAGTGTAATGGGAAATAGGCATTTGGAAATTAATGCAAAGATGAGATTATATGAAGGGGTGATTATATGGGTCTGAGACTTTGAATTTAAGAGAGGCAGAGAGGAAAAATTTAAATGAGGGGGTTGACAATTAAGTGAAGCGGCCTTGCTGTGGATGTGCTGAGTCTTGCTGCATTGCTTCTGACCCAGGGCAGTGGGCACGATACAGGGATGACCCGTCATCCACGAGGAGCTAAGATGAGAGGGAGGAAAGGGTGGTGGACGGGAGGGGAATGGGTGGGGGTGGGTATGTGCCTTTTGACTTTGGCTACCTACCTGGTAAGGGGGGGGGGGAGCTCTTGGTATATAGAGATATCATCCGTCCCAGATTGGAATGTGCGGTAGTGGTGTGGCATCCCCACAGTGGAAATATTTTTGTTAAAAAAGTAATAATAATAAATAATAAAAAATAACAATAAAAATCAAAGTTTGACGTATCAAATTATCTCTAGTTTGCCTGGGAAAAGATTGGATAAACAGTTGCCCACACTGGAAGAGAGAAGAGAACGAGGTGACATGATTGCTGTCTCGAGAACAATAAAAGATGTGAATACCGCATGTTGCAATTTGGAGCGGATTTTTTTTCTTCGTCATTATAATGAAATGACACCTCTGTGCTCGTCAGCAATGTCAATGTCACCCCCATTACCCCAATTTTGTTTTTCTTGTAACAAATCATACATAACTAAAACTCCCAGATCCTTTTTCTCTTTTGTTTTAAAAGATAGTTTCGTCTCACAATGCGTAAGTCCATGATGGCTCTCGCTTTTACCCATTTAAAAAAATACAATAATTTTGGTATTATACACCTAATTTCAATCACAAATCATGTCTAGATCTTCGCCTAGAAACTTATCACAATTTTTTTAATCTTTTTACGATGAATTATATCTTATGATGCACTTATGATAATGAATTGACGTAAAAAATTCTTCTTCCCATCACGTGCCGTTCAATTGGTAAGATCATTATAAGTACCAATAACGAACACTAGGATGTAACCATCGTTTGCTGGTCAAATTAAGTTAAGTGAGAGAATATAGTTTTGTTTCATCCCTATAATAAAGAATATATTTGATCGTAGCTATATACAGAAATTGGCTGGAGAAACCGGTAGCAACATTTATGCAGACAATAATGAAGGAAGATGCCTTTGGTAATATATAATTGCTATATGTGATTCCTATAGATTATCTATAAGACCAGAATATACATGAAAAGGAGTGTTATTTACATAATAGACTCATAAAGATATATGTGTTGCGACAAATGAAGGGGTGACTCCAGAAGTCTGTTCTCCCCAATCCAGCCTCTTATCCGCAGTTGTTCTCGTGATTATATTTTAAGAAAACCTTTATAAGATCCGGGACACTTCCTTTGATGAGATAAATTTCAACCTAAACATAAGTCTTCTGTGAGGTACCTTATCACAAGCTTTCTCCAAATCCAAATACGCACGGTTCACATAGCATATCAACAGTCCTTAACTTAACAGATTTAACACGCAGGATTATCCTTTTCTAAATCCAAATTTGTCATCTACAAAGATCCTCTCTCAAATATGTTGTCCTCTTTTTCACACAGTTTGGCTTGCATAACGCACGCTGGTCGATAAAACTGGCCTACAATTCAGAGACTCCTCCCTATTTCCTCCTTTATGAATTGGGACCACTTTTGCTATTTACCTCTCTTGGGTCACTTTTCCACTTCTCGTGAACACAGTGAACACATGGATGGGGCCTACCTGGGGTGCAACGCTGCCGGAGCTCGTCGGAACGGGATATGAGGCGATGACGGCTTGAGGGTGCTGGTTGGTGTATTACATTACTAACAATTTAATAATGTTACAGGAGTCTACTATGGCTCGGTGGTAGCCTTCGTGCCCGGTAACCGCGTGGTGATTTCGGGCATATGTTCGAATCCTGGCCACGGCGCAGAGGTTAGGAAGGGCATCCACTCAGAATAATGGCCTCCTAACCTCGGACCTGAGGTGACCTGGGCATCACTACGTCAGCTTCCTCCGGGTATGGTCAGTGCAAGAGTGACGTCAAACCGTGGACACCATTTCCTGCGTTCATGTATGAACTGTCCTAGACTGTATGCAAGGTTGGGGTCCGGGCCGGTACCAGCAGCCCAGCAAACCACGGAAAGAAAAGATTACAACACATATATATATATATATATATGTATATATACATGTATATATATATATATATATATATATATATATATATATATATACTGTGTATATATATGTATATAATTTTTTCTTCTCCTTCTTCTCCTTCTTCTTTCTCCTCCTTCTTCTTCTTCTTCTCCTTTTTCTCCTTCTTCTTCTCCTTCTTCTCCTTCTCCTTCTCCTTCTCCTTCCTTTCTTTCTTTCTTTTCGTTCAGGCCATTCAGAGCTTCGCTACCTATAAAATAGGCACTGCACCCATGATATCCACCAACTGATCATTGCACCTTATCCAGTTGGAAATCCCATCTGACTCCGAGGCCCTTTCTCACATTTAGGATCTCTAGTAATTTATGTTCTTCTCGTATGGCCGACTGCCAAGGAGTTTGAATCTGAGTTTGAATCGAACAAGGATATACGAGTATTCCGGCTTGTACCCCATTGATTCATTAATTTATTGCCCATGGTAAGTTTTTTTTTGTTCCTCCATAGACACACACACACACACACACACACACACACACACTCGTGGTGCAGTGGTTAGAGTTCCCGGCTGCCACCACGGCGGTCCGGGTTCGAATCCCGCCCAGGGTTGAAATAGTTTCAGTATGTCTGCTCTGCGAGTCGTTACTCCAACTCTCGTGGGCGAGGAGTTGGGTGTGTGTGTACGTGTAAGGTCACAGCATTACCCATAGATCGGTCATATGTGAGCTCTCTTCCGGGAGGGAAATAGCTGTCGATCACGAGTCCAACACGTGATCCAAGACCATGGTGAATCACACACACACACGACTAGGTATGATAAATTGGAGAGTCGGAGACGGAACCCAACGAGCGTTGCTCATTTCCTGTATACTACATGTAAATATGATGAGGTAAATACATACACATACACACACAAACACATTCGTCGGATGGACGGCGAAGATTGGAGTTCCGAAGAAAAAGTGAAATTTTCGTGGATCTCAACGTCAAGGAAGTACCTTCTTGTATTTATATGGAAAGGGGAAGCTCGTGGTGTAGTGGGAAGGTGATAAAAAAAGGAGAAGGGGAGGGATTACTGAGGGAAATGGAAGGGAATGAGGAAGGGGAGGACTTGGTCCAGGCAGGCAGACGCCATATAAACAAGCGCGGCCCAGATCAATTTTGCGACAAGGAAGGGACTAACAAAAGTGTAAAGAATAGAAATATAGATAAGAGCAGCACAATGGAAAGTGAAGATAACAATTTCCAAGGATTTAATGTGGGGGGGGGGGAAGCCAACCCTCCCCGACTAGCAAGCCTAGAAGAAAAACTTGAAAAAAAATTCAACATTGGGAGGATAGGTTCGGTGAACTCACGAGGATCACGCAGAGAGTTGAAAAATTGGAAGAACTAGAGAAGGTGAACAAAGACCTAACTAAAGAAATAAAAGAATTAAAAAGACAGTTAAAAGAAGTAAAAGATGAGAATGAGGAATTAAAGAAAAATAAAGAGAATAAAGAGTCCATAGAAAAGAAGCACAGGGTTGGAAAAAAATCCAAGAGAACAGTAAATTTGCATTTACTGACATAAAACAGCAAATGAAAGAACAAACTGAAGACTCAGTCATTAAAGTGATGAGACAGAAGGAGAATATAGTAAGAGACTTAGCAGATAAAAAGAAATGTATAATTATATTAGGAATGGAAGAGAAGTATAATCTAAATAGAACCACAAGAATCAAAGAGGAAAAAGAAAAAGTAAGCAGTTTACTAGAATTAGTTCAGGAAGATGAACCTGAAATCATGAAACAAATTGAAGAGATGTATAGACTAGGAAAATATAGTACAGATAAGACCAGACCAATTAAGATTAAATTCAGGTCACAAACGACAGCAGAGAATATCTTAGCAAAAACAGGGAAACTAGCAAACAGTGAACAATATAAAAAGGTATGGATAAAAAGAGAAATGAATAAAGAGGAAAGAGAGGAGGAAAAAATGAAAAGACAAGAAGCTAAGGGAAAAAAACGAGAACAGAACACAGTCAGAAAAAGAGAAATTTTATTGGAGAGTAGTGAATATGAAAGTGAGGAAATGGGACATAACAGAGAAAAACAAAAGGGAAACAGAAAATACAATGGAAGTAGCAGAAAATTAAGAGTGTCTTACACAAATATAGATGGATTAATAACAGGATTGAATGAACTGAATGATTATCTGAAGGAAAAAGAACCGGACATAATGGGAATTGTAGAGACAAAATCAAAAAGTCCACTACCACCCAACAGTGTAGGACATGATGCATATAATTATTGGATTAGAAACGGAGAAACAAAACAAGGGGGTGGAGTTATGTTCCTGACTAAGAAGGATATAAACGTGAGGTGTGTCATATATGGAAAGAATACAGTAGAGATGATTATGATCGAAGTGGAAGACAGAGATAAGAAGAGCAGAAAGTTTGTGATAAATTATCTGCCTCCAAAAACAGCCTCGTGGGAAGAGAGTGAACATAAAAGTATGTTAGAAGACACAAGGATAACATTAAATAAGATAATGGAAGATGGAGGAAGAATAGTTATGATGGGCGACTTTAATTGCAAAGAAATCTGCTGGGAAGAGATGACAGTAAAGGGTGGAGACGACTCATGGGGAAATGTTCTACTCGAGATGATTATTGACCATACAATGACACAATGGATTCAAGAGAACACTAGGTATAGAAATGAAGGAGAACCATCGAGACTAGACCTAATAATCATATCTGAACCTAAAATAGTGGAAAAGATCGAATATAAGACACCAATAAGTATAAGTGGCCACATATTGATTGAACTGGAACAAAATGAGGAAAAATACATGAAAAGAAATGAACAATACAGAAAAGGAAGATTGATGTTTGAATTTTTTTTTTTTATAAAATAAGAGAATTCTTTCAAAAAGAAAACTGGGAAAGAATATATAAAGAGGAAACAACAGTGGAAGAGAAATGGAATATTTTGACAAAAATTTATATAAAAAAAAAAGTGGAAAAGTATGTCCCAAGACAAAAGCAAGAAAAAGAATATGTAAAGTGCTGGCACAACAAAAGTTGTAAGGAGTTAAAAGACAAAAGAGACAAAGCTTGGACAAAATGGAAGAAATACAAAAGACCTGAAAAATGGAAAATATATACTAGCTATAGAAATGAATATGTACAAATGCGCAGAGAGAAAAAGAGAAAATATGAAAAATATGTCATAGAAAAATATAAAGATCAACCAAAACTATTTTACAGATTTGTAAACAACAAACTGAAAAACAAACAAGAATGAGAGAAATTACGACAAGGAGGAGTTGAATACACAGAGGAAATGGAAATGGCGGAAATTATGAACAAGCATTTTAAATCGGTGTTTACAAGGGAGAACATACTACCTGGAGAAATCGAATGGGAAGAGAAAGTCCCCCCCCCCCCATGAAAGAACTAGAAGTAACAAAGAATGAAATAATGAAACACTTGAGTAACTTTGATGTCAGAAAATAGCATGGACCAGATGAAATAGCAAACTGGATTTTAAAAGAATGCAGGAATGAACTGGCAGACAAAATACATAGCATAATGAACAGTTCCTTGAAAGAAGGAAAATTTTCAAAAGATTGGAAAAAAGCAAATATAGTACCTATATATAAAGGGGGAAATAAAGAAGACCCTACCAACTATAGACCAGTCTCTCTAACAAGTACAATAGCAAAAATTTGTGAAAGAATTATCAAAAGTAGATGGGTAAGGTATTTAGAAAAAAAACAACGTGCTAAATCCAAGGCAATATGGATTCAGCCAAGGACGATCATGCGTCACCAATTTAATATGTTTCTATTCAAGGCTAATAGGCATAATATAAGAAAGAGATGGATGGGCTGATTGTGCATTTCTAGACCTATAAAAAGCTTTTGACAAAGTACCACATAAGAAGTTGCTTAAGAAATTAGAAACTGAAGGAGGAATACAGGGCAAACTGCTTAAATGGATGGAAGACTTTTTGCAAGAAAGAAAAATGAGAGTAGTGATAAGAGACAAACACTCAAATTGGGATGAAGTAATAAGTGGTGTTCCACAAGGAACAGTTTTGGCCCCAATAATGTTTGCTATATATATATTAATGATATGGATGAAGGAATTGAAAGTTATATGAGCTTCTTTGCAGATGATGCAAAACTGTTAAAAAAAAAAGTGAACACTGAAGAAGATTGTGAGTCACTACAGAGTGATCTCAATAAAGTACGGGAATGGAGTAAGAAGTGGGAGATGTAGTTCAATACTAAGAAGTGTAGTATAATGGAATTTGGAAAAAGCAAAAAAAGAATAGTAGGATCATATAAATTGGGAGAAGGAATAAAAAAAGTAGAAAATGAGAAGGACCTGGGAGTCATTATTATGAATAATATGTCACCTGAGAAACATATAAACAAGATTTTTGGAGAAACTTATAACTTAATAAAAACAATCAAAGTGGCATTTACATACCTGGATGAAGAAATAGTGAAGAAAATACTAATCACTTTGATACAACCAAGATTGGAATATGCAGCAACGATGTGGTCACCAAGTACAAAAATATGTATAACAAAACTTGAAAGAATACAAAGAGCAATTACAAAATTGGCACCAACACTCTCAAAACTATCATATGAAGAGAGACTAGCAAAACTTGAGCTACAGACACTAGAGCAAAGAAGAGAGGAGATTTGATAACTATTTACAGAATCATGAAAGGAATAGAAACTATTGATAGAGAGGATCTAATAAAATGGGATGATAGAAATACAAGAGGACACGGAAAGAAAATAAAGAAAGACGGCTATAGAAGAGATCAGAAAAAGAGCAGCTTTCCTCACAGAGTAATAGACATTTGGAACAAGTTAGATGAAAAAGTGGTGTGTGCAAAAACAATACATGAATTTAAAAATAGTTTAGATAAAATGAGATATGAAGACGGGACACACACGAGCATAGCTCCCCTTCCCGTAAAATACAACCAGGTAAATACAACTAGGTAAATACACACACGCGCGCGCGCGCGCACAGGCATAAAGGTACGCGCAAATGAATACACATACATATTTACAAACAAATACGGGAAGTAGTCATGCATATGTATTCTGCTAAGTGGTTTTCGATGTGTTCTCACCCTTTGTGACCTTTCCACGCATAATAAGTCTCTTTCTGGGGCTGCTGGTGTGTAAGGCGAACAAAGACAACAACATTCGAACTCTCAGGATCTCTTAACACCTCGAAGCATACTCTGTGTTAGCGCGTGTGGATAATTGTTAAAGAGATGAATTTCAACATATTTAAAAATAGCTGGCATTCCGATGACCGAACACTGAGAAAGGTTGGCCGATTTATATCAGTTGTGTCATCACCAGTGACAAAGAATATTGATAAGAAAGAATATATGTATATAAAATAAAATAAATAAAAACATAATATAAAAATATATCTAATGCATATGTAGATAAATGTGCGAGTCTTCCTAGTAGTAGACTGGGAGAATAAAGGCGAGTTGTATTTGTTAGCGAGCTTCAATGGTTGAGGGAAAAAAAGACAAATCTAAACAAATATTCGGCACAGAGTAGAGGACGACATTAGCACATGTAATATGAACAGAGGGTAGATAACGACATATAACAGTTTTGGTTAGACGAAAAGAAATAATAAACATTTTAATCTGAAGCTCTTCAAGCGAAGTCTGGTACGGGTGCCTTGCTAAACGATTCAATGGACTGACATCTTAGTAGAAAAGCTGAAAGTGATGAGCCTACGCCAGAAGGCGCTGAGTAGCTACGACCTAAGCGCTAGGGTTGCTGGGACAGGTTACGAACAGTCACTGCTGATGTCATGTGACCTCATTTGTGTTTCTACAAAGTTTTGCGGAAAAATGAGCAGAATGGACATTTCACATTTTATATAAGCATTGTGGTGGACTGTTCCTTTAAATATCTGTGTCTACACTCCTTTCGTTGTTCTTGAGGCGGTTCCATAACGAAACTCAATTATGTTGTCGATATAATCTGGCATGACACGTCTTCCACGAGCTCTGATTTATTTCTTCATTTGTTTGTTTATTTTTCCTTCATTCCCCCCTTTGGTATTGCTGTAATGACTACGTATCTGTGAGATTCGGTCTAGACCAGTTACCTTCATCATAACTCATGAACGTCAACTCTGGCTATATGTGGCACATTTCCCTGATGTTGATCCTATTCAGCGTTGTCTCCACAAGAGACAACCCTCGATGGAAGAGACGAAGAAGGGGAGAGACGCCCACAGAATTCATGGCAGAAGGGGCAAGAAAGTCGAACCTGTCGAGAGTTGTTTGGAGTGGGATGGAAGGGTGTCTGCATGGGAGCTTGTTTGGGGAGACCGTGGGGACTGGTGACTGTGTGTGAGTGAAGCTACGTGCTCCCTGGCGTATGACCCCAATTGATAATGACCCCCCCCCCCGTTTCGGAAATTCTCCCCTTCTTTTCGTCCATATTGTCTAAAATTCTCATCAACATCATCTGAAATCTCTTCGTGTAGCAATACCTTTTCAGGATCCTCTTCTTGGCACTATAACCGAAGAAATCTTTTCGAAAATGGGACCTCAGATTATCAGCGTGTTTATAGCACCAGAATTTTTTTCCTCGAGACTTTGGACGTTGCAAAGATTAGCAACCCCAGAGTACCCATGTAAATACAAACTACCCCACATATTTGCTTGTAAAAAGGAGCGACTCCAGAAATGAGCTTGTAAATATAAAACACCCCAACAGTGACGAATATTTGATCAAGGACAGATAAGTAACAAGGTTAGATAAGGTTTGGTTAGGTTGGGTTGTAAAGATTGGCCATCCTCAGAATGAGCTTGTGAAAACCAGCTCATTCTAAATATTAGCTCGTAAAGATAAACAACCCTCAGATACTCTGATGTTGTGGATCTTTACAGCGTCCGAGACCTTCCATTCCGAATATCGGAAATTTTCAAAATTGAAAGACAATACAAGGGCTTCACGCACACTAGATTCGCCAAATGCTTGGTTACGCAATGGGGGAAAAAGAAAGGGACATTTTCTGAAACGAGAGGATTTGAAGATGTGAAGTAAGCACTGCCTTTCCATTAGCTCAGGGGTCACCATTTTTCTTCATAGCGGGTCTGACAAAGAGAATGACGAGCGCGTGCCGCCTAGTTATTTTCTCCAATACAATGCACTGAATATATAAAAGATAAAGACAACCAATATATTGATTTACCTTTCTTAAAGGAAAGAGGCTAGAGGAAATGGATACCGTTAGGTACTTCGTCACATGTGATAGGAAAGGGAGGAGTGGAGGTGGAGGTAGATTGTAGATTGAGAGAAACAAGTAACTGCTTTGAGTGATTAAAAGTTGTTATGAGAAAAAGACATTTGAGAATGGATGCTAAGAGAAGATTGTATAAAGGGGTGATTGTGTCGACAGCACTGTATGGGGCAGAGACATGGAACATAAGAAAGGAAGAGTTTAAATGTTTTTGAGATGAAATGTCTGAGAAGTATGGTAGGAGAGGGTGAGAAACGAGGAGGTAAGGAGGAGAGCGGTGGTGGAGAGGGATTTTGGGAGATAGGGTTGATAAAAGAGTATTGGGATGGTTTGGACACATGGGAAAAATGAGTGAAGAAAGATTAGTAAAAGAAGTGTGGAAGAGAGAGGTAGATAGAGTTAACATGAGAGGGCGCCCGAGGATGAGGTGGATGGATAGGGTGAAAAGGGGCGCTGAGCAAGAGGGGGATATCTGTTGAAGAAGGAAGGGAGAGGGCAGAAGATAGGGGTGAGTGGCAAATGGTTGTGTATAGATGATGCTGTGATGAATGGACGGGAGTGGGTGGGGGATTAGGTAGTGGTTATGTGTGAATGATATTTTGATGCAGCCCGAAAGGATTTATCCCGGTCTTCAATGTTTCTGCATGAGGGGACGGAGAGTGGGGTCGCCGATTCAATGAATCGGCATTCCTGTGGATGTGCTGTGTCTTGCAGCGTTGCTTCTGACCCAGGGAGATGGGCGAGATACAGGAATGACCTGTCATCCATGAGGAGCCAAGATGAGAGGGAGGGAGGGGTGGTGGATGGGAGTGGAATGGGTGGGGATGAAATGGATGGGAGTGGAATTATGCCTTTTGACTTTGGCTACCTCCCTGGTAAGGGGGAAAGAGCCCTTGGTATATGTATGTACCTATACACAAAATACACAAAAAATAAAGACAAACAAAACAAATAAAGTCGACACAAAATATACAGACATGAAATATATTTACTTACTAAAATTTTAAGGAAAAATTATAATAAAAAGTTGACATTTACAGTGCGGGGGCGATCCGGATGTAATGACTTTTCTGGCATTAGTTTGGTGACCCCCTGCATCAGTTCAACGGACCCCAGAAAATGCTGAAGGAAGATGGTTTTTATTCTATCAATGGTTTGGAGAGATATCTCAACAAAGAATAAGAAGTTGACTGAAATAGGTGAACAATACTGAACAAAGTTATATCAGTTGGGTCGTCCTCGCCATATGCTGAGGTATGCTGAGTATATGATATTTTCCATATTTCTGTTTCAGTCTCTACGTCCTTCGTTTCTGTTATCATCTCTTTTTATGTTTGTTGATTTCTCTCTATCTACCTATCTCTGCATTTCTCTCTATCTATTTATTTCTACATCTCTATTTATCTCTACATCCCTATCTATTTATCTCTACATCTCTCTATCTCTATCTCTATCTGTTTGAATACTTCTTGGTGATAGTTCTTGATTAAGTACATTTTTTGTGAATTCTGTTTGGTTGAGTTTTATTCAGGATTGGTCAGTCTGGATTAGGTAAGAATAAAGTTGGTTAACAAGGATAAGTATTGATAAGAAAGACAAACTCCTAATTTCAGCAGCCGAGAGCAAATTCTAGAACATATTTCAACTCGACTTGGTCCAGATTAGCCATTGCTAGGAATTTGATGGTCCCCACACAGACTGTTGAGTTTATGGGTCTCTCAAGTCATCCATAACGTAGCTCGTAACTCCTTCCATGTCTTGGTCTATGTGTATGATTCCTTACGGGAGGTGTTGAATCTATCTCGATGGAGGCACTAAGTGTAGTTGGACGTGGTAAATATCCCGAACACCTCTGGGGGTTGTTTATCTTTACGAACTAGAATTTGGGATGGCTGGTTTTATCAAGCTCATACTGAAGATGGCCAATCTTTACAACCTAACCTAACATAGTTATTTATCTAAACTAAATGGTCGTCACTGTTGGAGCGATTTGCATTTACCAGCTCGTTTCTGGGGCTGCTATTCTTTACAAGCTAATATGTGGGTTAGGTTATCATTACATGGATTGGGGTTGCTCATCTTTACAAAGTCAGGGTTGTTTTCAGCTGAACAAAACTGCATTACGTTAGGCAGAGCATGTAATGGTGTACTTGAAGCATTATATATTTATTATTGCATATTGTACATAGGTTGTTAGAACCAAGTGTTCTGCTCGCTCGCTCGAGAATTTTCCCGCCAAAGTGGCGTCCCCAAGCAGTCTCTATTACGCCATTTGAGTGAACGCACGATTATGTTGGAGTGCTTTATTTATTTAATACACCGTTTTCTATTATTATTAGCCACCCTTGTACATGCAAACCGTTCAAAGTTATTTCTCCTGTAATGTTGCACTATGACATCCAACCGTCATGGTTCATTTATTTATTTACTTATTATTTATTATGTTTATTTTTTGCTTGTTCTGAAAGGCAGTGACGTCTCTTCATTCACTTTATAATATTCCTCCACGATCTAAGCAGCACCTTCTCACTCAATACAAATCGTTCAGAATGTTGTCTTGATGGAAAATACCGGTACGCCGACGACTCGGTTGGGTTTGCGCCGCCATCTTCCTTGCCAAAAGTAAAAATACTAGAAGTATTTGCGTAGAACTTTTGATTTCGGAAGTATTTTTCTTTACTGAAGTTCGTATAGGTAAATTTAATATTACTCACGTGCCTTTGGAGAAAAACTGATTTTCAAAAGAATTCTAACGACTAAATATGTTTATGGGCACATCCCTGGGTTTACAAGACGTATGTACAGTATATAAACATACTTGTAATTTACGAGATTAGAGCTATGCTCGTGTGAAGGTCAGTCTCGGTATTTTCTCTTATCAAACATTGTCTATTCATATGTGTGTGTGTTTATGTTGGGGATATCATGCAGGACTCGTGATAGGCAGCTATTACCCTCCCTGATGAGAGTTGAGTCCATATATGCGTTCATGTGTGTGTGTGTATGTGTGTGTGCGTGCGTATGTATGTGTATGTTTGCATGTTGTGTCCGTTTGTTTGTGTATGTGTGCGTGTGTGGGTGCGTATCTGTATGTTTGTATGCTGTGTCTGTGTGTTTGTGCTTGTATGTGCGCGCGTCTGTATGTGTCCACGTGTTTGTGTGTATGTGAATGTCTCTGCGTGTCTATGTGCTCTTGTTTGTGTGCCTTTGTGTGTGTGTGTGTGTTTGTTTATGTCTGGGTGTTTGTGCCTCTGTGTGTACGTGTTTGTGTATGTGTGTGTTTGCGCCTCTGAGTGTGTATGTTTATGTATGTCTGTAGTTATCAACAAAACATTGTGGATGCAAGAATAAAAGATACGATAGGGAGACATATAGATGACAGTGATCAAGCATGCAAGTTTCAAAGAAATATATTTTAATTAAAATGAAAGAAAAACGAGAAGGGAGGAGTCATGGCAAATGGGAAAGAAAAATAGTTCAGCTGAGTCAGAAATTAACATGGATGGTAACATCAACCAAAAGATTAATGAACGCGGGGCAATACAACGACATGAAACACTGAGGTGAAATAAATACAAAACGAAATGAAAGAAAGAAAATAATAATAATAATAATAATAACAATAATGATAAAAAATATTTTACACCATTCGAGGAGGTGGCTAAATAAATAATTTGTTAGAAAAGAATGTAGTAATGAGGCAAAACAAAATATGATATGTGCAGCAGATACTGACTATTTCCCCCTATCGGTAGTCTAAGACGATACCCCTTTTAGAAGACTTTGTAGCGTGGAATTTGATGAGCCATGCCCTTGGTCCAACTCGCCGGTGGCAGGGTTTGAACCGTCGTCACCACGATCTCCGCCGCATGTATCGACGCCCTAATCCGATCGGCCAGCGAGTATCCATGCAGCGGATATGAATGGTTTGGATAATTGAACTAGCTTATCACAATTATTTATGAAACTCATTGAGCAGCTCTAAGTTTAATTTTCATCCTGAGATAGTTGACATAAGAAGCAAAACATAAGAGAGAATGTCTGGAAATCATAGAAGAGAACGAGAGTTTGGATTTAGAATTAAAAAATATATATAATTCTTTATACGTTCCTAAGATTTTATGAAGACAAATCACAAGAAAAAAAAACACAACCGGGTAAACTGCTTAGATCTAGACATGACAAACAAGTATTGTAGTATCACATAAGGGTCTATATCAGTGTTTCCCTGGGGTACCTGTACCCCCAAGGGGGGGGGGGTACGAAACCTTAAACCTGGGGGTACGAGGTATGATAGCCAGTGCATTTGGTACTATATATTTACTATGAGAAAGCAAAGCCAGGTTTGTATCACTAATCCTTTTCGTGTGTTTGCATTGCATTTGTACTGGATGGGGGCACGAGAATTTTTTTTGAGATGCCAAGGGTTACGGACATTGAAAAAGGTTAAGAACCACTGGTCTATATTGCCATAAGATTACGTTCGCCTTTACGTGTGTGTGTTTGTCTTTACCTAGTTGTATTCTGCGGGAAGAGAGCTATGCTCGTAGTGACCCGCTATTGTATCTTTCCGCATCCAGTTATTTTTTTCTTAAAGTCATGTATAGTTTTAGCACTCACTGTTTCCTCGTTCAGTTTGTTCCAGATATCTATCACTGTGTGTGGGAAGCTATTCTTTTTCAGATCTCTTCTGTTAACTATCTTTCTTAAGTTTCTTTTCGTGTTGTATTTCTTCTGTCCCGTTTTAGTAGGTCATCCCTATCAAGAATTTCCATCCCTTTCATAATTCTGTGAATGGTTAGCAAATCACCTCTTTCTCTTCTTTGTTCCAGGGTTGGTCAATTTAGTTTATCTGTGTGTGTGTGTGTGTGTGTGTGACATTTTTAACATTTTACGACTTGTCTTTTTTTTCAGCTGCTCCGCAGACACCGTTGGCGTAATCGGAAACGCACTGGTCTCGAATTCGGTTAGTTATGGGTTCGAGTCCCGCACTCCTCTCCAATTCCTAGCAGTGACTGTATGTGTATGTTACCTGCCCAAACAGTCCAAGTGCCTAGGGCAAAGGTGACGGCTTCAGTCGAAGCCACTAAGAGCCTCCTGGCGTAGGTTCCTCGCCTTTCCCAGGCGATTTTATTCAGCTGAGGGAAACACCCTAACCGCACGACGAAGGGTAAATGTCAGTCAGATTCAGGTCATTCTGCTAAATCTGTTGACGGAAGAACTTTGGGTTTTCAGGAATCATATTTTCTCTAATTCATGGCCATTTGGATTGCACCCTTTTGGATTTCTGTTCCTTGGCGGATGATGCAGTCCAAATTTTTCGGAGCTCCGCTCTTCGGTGGATGATGAAGCTCCTTCCGGGAAAGTCCTCAACCTTTCCCCGTCCTGGTCCTTCCGCGGATTTCAAATCATCCCCTGCACCTGCCAGATGTCGGCCCTGGTCTCCGCTTCAGGGTCCAACATGATCCAAAGAATTCGGGCAAAAATCTGCTTTTGGGACTCCTCGAAGGTATCTTCTCCCCAGAGGCAGGTCTCTAAAGCTCCTGGTCTTCTTCTTAAACGGCTCCAAACGTCTCTTCTTATCCGTTGCTTGACCTCAAGGTATTTAATCTCGGGGACAGAGGAAGGCAAGAACCCCTCAATCATCTCGAACAGGAGGCAGCCAAGGGACCAGACATCGGCTTTGCCTCCGGCGTAAGGGTGCTGGGTGCGGTCCAGCACCTCCGGGGCCATGTACCGGAAGGTCCCCTGAACGCCGCTAATACTTCGTTCGTAAACTTCCGATCTCTTGACGGCGAGGCCGAAGTCGATAAGTATCGGGACCTTGCTGCCGACGTCCAGGACGACGTTGCTGGACTTGTGATCAAGGTGGACGAAGTGGCTCTTGTGGATGAAGGCCACGGCTGCCACGAGCTGCCTGAAGAAGGCAATGATCCAGTTGCCCCATGCCCTGGAGTGTGAGCTTGCGTTCTTCAGCACTAAGTCGAGCAGGGTTCCTGCGGGGCAGAAGTCGGTGATGATGATCATGCCTCTTTCTTCGTCGGAGACAACGTCCAATAACCGAACGATGTTCGGATGGACAAGCTCTCTGAGGGCCTCCATCTCACGCATGAAGGTCGTCCTCGTGATGGCGTGGTTCCTTCGTTTGAGGATCTTAGCGACACCCTTGAGACGCGTGGCGGTGCTCGAGATCACCATGGTCTTCCCGAAGTTTCCTTCGTCGAGGCTGAAACAGACGACGTATTTCTCGAGGAAGGAAGACTTCGCTGGCTTTCTTGCGGTCGCACGGCTTTTCTCCTCTGAAGCTTATTTTTTGTTGTCATGAGGTTCGTGGGAGAGGGTCTTCGGTGTCCTTTTCGTGGACAATCTCACCAGGAGAAGCTATCTCGCCAGCAGGAGGATCCTGTCCTGAGGCGTCCTTCACGCAACAAGCGAAAAGGGAAAAGAGGCGAGCGCAAAGGCAAAGCGCGCGTCGGCGCATGCGCACGCGGTCGAAACGGCGAAGTCGAACCATTACGACAATTTCGTTAAGTCGGCGGCGGAGGTCATGCCGGCCAGCCGATCAGTTACCGAAGGTGAGATTAGGGGAAAAAAATGCGTGTGTGTAATCATGACTGCATATGTACACACACACACACACACACACACGGCCCGGTGGCGGATTGGTAAGGCACTGGCCTCACAAGCCGGAGAACCGGGGTTCGATTCCCCGGCCGGGCGGAGACAAGTTGGGTTTGTCTCCTTTCACGTGTAGCCCCTGTTCACCTAGCAGCGAGTAGGTACGGGACGTTAGTCAAGGAGTTGTGACCTTGCATTCCCGGTGTGTGGAGTGTGAGTGGTCTCAGACCTACCCAGAGATCTGCTAATAATGAGCTCTGAGCTCGCTGCCGTAGGGTGGTGTCTGGCTGTCTCGAAAAGAGGCTGCAGCAGATCCGAGGTGAATACACACACACACACACACACACACACACACACACACACATATATATATATATATATATATATCGTGTATATGGATTGATAACTAACGTATCTACTTTTAGTCTAATCTTAGGTAACTTATGAACAAACTTATTGTGCACATCTTGTGCACCGTAATGATAATAAAACATAAAAAGGGAAGCAAGATAAGATTTGAATTGTCATTATTTTGAACTAATGTATCACTGATGTTTACACTCTGATATGTGGCAAATGTCCTTACGTGAGATAGTAGGGAGGCAGGCAAATTAAATTCGTTATCATGTTTTTGACTGTCATTGATTTTGAATGCAAGTTTAAATTTTGGATGTGTTTGTTGAGGTGATATAAAATGGGTTAAAATTACAGTGACAAATGGGGCCCGTAATAAGATATAGATTTAGCATTTTCTTGGAAAAATAAAATCTTTCTTTCAATAATTCTTTCAATCAATAATCAATAAAGCAAGTGGTGAATCACGCGCGCGCACACACACACACACACACACACACACACATATATATATATATATATATATATATATACACACACACACACACAATGTATATATGTACTTAGTCTCCCGCTATTTTTCTTCTTAACTTTGTAACTGTTTCTTTCTTCCTTTTAGGAAGAAACGCAGTACTAGAATCTATGGAGAGTTGATCAAGTATGTAGTATATACAAGTATATACAATATACAACAACATACAACAATAAGGACAATAAAGATAATAACAATAATGAAATAATAGTGTGTGTGTGTGTGTGTAAGTGCGTGTCAGATTCTGACCTCAACCACATAATATAAAATCTGTATATGCACTGTTCTCCTTGTTTGTGTGTATTATTTTGCCTGTTTATGAGCGTTCATATTGGATTAAAATAAAAGCACTCGTATGAAGAGATTTATTGGGGTCACAACTCGTATGTAAATTTGTCGAGGTAACTTAACTGATCAACAATCAGTTTTTGCATTAAAAGCTCCTGTTTGACTTGCACAATACCACCTAGAGTTTGCTAGACAGTAACGTCCACAAAATATGAAAACAAAATCCAGTAAACTTAGCTCAATATCATAAAATAAATTTACGACGTGCGTGCTTGAACTAGAGTTACAGTAGGTTAATACGTTGTTCATTTTTGGCGTTTGAACGTGGACGTATTTTCTACATAACTGACGTTGTCTTCTAAGATGCTATCTTAATATTAATCATCTCTGTGGCATTCTCTCTTTCCGTACCGTGTGACAATATTCTTTTTATTCTGGTACCGCCAGTGTGTTTTACATCTTCGTAGAATCCCCTAAGCGGGGTTATGTCAGTTTTTATCAATAATTACAAGTTGACAGAGCAGAGTGGGCGAAGGGTGTCTGAGGTGGCGGGGTGAGCGATCAGTTGATCAACTGTAACGGTTTTCATTTTGTCTCTTCGCCCCAGGTCACAAAAAAAAAAAATCGTAGCAAAAACAAATTGTACTCGCAAGTGTTGATGGAAGTTCTATAGACTTTTGTTTCGTAACGGAATTACCACGGTATGTAGTAGTCTATGAAATATGTGGATGGTCATCCTAATGGGTTTGAACTCTTTTCTTGCGCCTCAGGCATTTTGTGATGTGGTATTGTCGATTTATATATATATTTTATTATGGCACGAAATATATCTGGACAATCCTTAAGCGAACATGGTATCTTGAATAAATGATGACTTTACCTAATGTTGACCCTTTTTCAGTGTTCATATTCCGAATGAAATTTCAGTTTCTTTGCTAATAAAATGTTTTATTTCAACTTGAGAGGATCTGGATGATAAATACTTAGCAATACTTTGACTACAGTCAATGAAATAGTCACAGAAAGAGAACCAGTCAGTCAGCCGAAATATTTTGTACTCCAGGAATATGTCTTTTGCATCCAAGAATCAACCGCTAAGCTAATACATAGCACGTAACCTCTTGGCGGAAGACAACAGATGAATAGTTGCGGTCGAAATTACTACGTAGTGAGAACAGCTTTCACGGTGGGTATGCGTGTTTACGTCTTCCCTACCGAATGGGCTTTACGCCACTGAATACAACTGATGCTAGGTAGAAACATATATACCCTGTGGTAGGAAGGGGTTTAGTTGTGTTTAACTCTCTTTCCTATCGAAGAGATACTCGTATATCAATAACATCGACGAATGGTAGCTCAAGTAACAAGGAACTCTCAGTACGGAAAAAAAAAGTTTAATTCGTTCCTAAGAGCTGTATTGAATTTTATTAAATTTGTTCATTGTTGTTAGTTCTGTATATTTGTTACTGATCTTTACGCATTCTTCACATGTAGTCCTAGGTTTTACTAGTCTGTAAAAATAATTGAGGAATATGGAGGTACTTGGCAGTTTCCATACCCAGGAGCTAGAACCACGCGCGGGAAACTATGCTCACTCAGTCGAGTCACGAGAGCCAAAGGGGAGGTTACACAGTCCGTGTCCATTTAAAATTCTGTGGCTTTCATTAAGTGCGTGTTTCATTGTGATTGGGGTGTGTTGAAGTGTATCTATAGTAAGTGTATAGTGTTGATAAAAAAAGAGGATGATACATTGTGGTTAATTATTGATGAGAGTGTGATTTTACTGAGTGTATTTTTGTGACAACGTTCGGTATGTTAAGTCGCCTGAGAGTTTGTCACTAGCCCAAGAAGAGGGTGAGAGGGAAGTGGAAGTGTCTTGCCATTCGTGGTGAATGACAGTAAAAAAATATACCTTACCTGAAGGTACAGTTTTACATAATGAGGTTATAAGAGTTAGTTTAAACCGGACATCAACGAAATAGACCTACGGCCTTGCCATCACATCACATCATGGCAAGTACGAGCACCATCGAATCGCAACTGCTGATATTACTCGAAAAGTTGGATGAAGCCTCGCGTAGCAGGAATGGCGAAGGAAGTTCACTCATTCCTCCAAGGCCTCCGATGATAGCGGAGGTTAGAACTCTGGAGTTGTGGAGGGCTGTCATCGCTGAGTGTTTAGCCACCGTCTTCTTCGTGTTCATGGTCTGCGGGGCATATTCTCCGTGGACAGGGAAGACCCCATCAGATGATGTACAACTGACCATCGCCTTGGTGGCTGGGTTTTCGATGGCTGTACTCGCCCACAGCTTT